>NC_089141.1:68229140-68536663 GCF_009819655.1 Sylvia atricapilla
GGATCAGTGAGAGAATTGTAAGGATACAAGGTACAGAACACGTGGGTTGGAATGACAATTTAATAGGGAAAGCAAAAGGCATGCCTAAATGCAAAGCAAACCAGAAATCAATTCACTGTTTTCCATGGATAGGCAAATGTTGAGCCATCTCAAGGAGAGCAGGACAGCAAAACATGTAACAATTACTTAGGAACACAGGCAGCATCACTCCAAACATCCTCCACTTCTCCCTTCTCCCCACTTTATAGAGTGAGCATGATGTCATAGAGTCTGGAATATCCCTTTGCTCAGTTTGAGTTACCTGTTCTGGAGGATTTGTCTCCTCCCAGTTTCCCATGCACTCCCAGCTTCCCTGAACCACAGCAGTACAAGCAGAAAAGACCTTGGTTTTGTGTAAGCCCCACTCAGCAATAAAAATATCTCTATATTAACCTGTACTCAGCACAAGCCAAAACACAGCCCCATGATGGAAATAAACCCTACCCCATCCAAAACCAGCACAGAAGGAAACGCACAGCCAGTGGAAGCATGGACAGGGAACCTGGGAGAAGTACAGGATTACAGTTAGCGTGTGTAGGGATGGGATCATGGAATTTAAGGCACGGAGGTAATGGGACTTGGTAAGGGATGTGAAAAATAGATAGACAGGTTTCTGTGTATACATAAGTCAGAAAAGAGGTGCACCTTCATCAGTTTTGCAGACAAGACGAGGCTGGTGCAGTTGACACAACAGAAGGAAGATAAGCCATCCAGAGGAACCTGCACAAGCTCAAGAATTGAGTGCATGACAACCTCATGAAGTTCAACAAGTCCAAGTCCAGGGTGCTGCACCTGAATGGAGGTAATCCCAGACAGCAGTACAGACTGCAAGAAGAGCGGATTTGGAGCAGCCTTGCGCTAAAGGACTTGGACATTCTCAGGTACAGAAAGCTGGGCATGAGCCCACAGTGTACTGTGGCAGGCACAGAAACTTGAGCGGATCCTGGGCTACATCAAAAGAGGAGAGGCCAGCAGGTCAAGGGAAGTGATTCTCTCCCTCTGTTTTGCCCTTGTGAGACCCCACCTGAAATGCTGCATCTGGCTCTGGGGTACTCAGCATGAGAAAAAGATGAACCTCTTTGAGCAGTTCCAGAAGAGGACCACAAAGGTGATATGTAGGCTGGAGCACCTCTCCTACACAGACAGACTGAGAGAGTTGCAGTTTTTCAGCCTGGAGAAAAAACTCCAGGGAGAATTCATTGTGGCCTTCCAGAACTGAAAGGGGGCTTATAATAAGAGAGAATGCAACTTTTTACATGGGCAGATAGGATAAGGGAGAAGGGCTTTAAACTACAAGAGATTTAGTTTATATGTTTGGAAGAAGGTCTTTATTCAGAGGGTAGAGAGGCACTGGTACAGATTGTGCAGGGAAGTTGTGGATGCCCCTCCCTGGAAATGTTCAAGTTCATGTTGCACAGGGCCTTGAGTAACCTGCGTTAGTGGGTAGCAAACCTGCCCATGGCAGGGGGCTTGGAAGAAGATGATTTTCGTGGTCCCTTCCAACCCAACATTTTCTGTGGTTTTATTTAGTAATGCATAAAACAAAAGTTCAATTTGATAAAAGAACTTCTGCAGAGAATAAACAAATAATTCCATAGTAATAAAATAACAAGATTTATTCAAGTACTTTGACATATTTTTTCTCTAATTCTAAGCAAGTTTCATTCTTGCTATGTTATATTGCTAGTCCCTTTTCCCCATGTTGCAACATCCTCATTCATTCTCCGTTACAGAGATGAAAAATCCAAATAAGCCTTCACATCCTTTTCTAGCTTTTAAGGAAAGTTTCTTCCTATCTCACTTCAGTTATATGCTAGTTAGAATCTTAATCAGTGTAGAATAAGGAGACCCTAAAAAATATTTTCTGTAGCTTGAAGGGGAAATTCAGCCACCACCACAAGCTGCCTGTCATACTGTTCACCATCCCCACAGTATCTACTAAGTCACCAGAATTACAAGAGATTTTTAGAGTATAAGCAAAGCCCCCAGACCGTTTTACCTGGCACAGATACTAAATGCCTCTGTTCCAGTTATGCACCTCCACTGCTGCTTATATCTATGTGATTCCCTTGCAGCCTCGGGGAAGGCAACACAGGAGCAGATAAACACATTGCAGCCTGTGTAGTCTCCCATTATGGAGCAGGTAAATGTTTCCTGAAAAGTCTCTGACCAGCAGAGAATGTATGCTGGAGCAGATTTTTCTGACAAGAGCTGCAGCACATGTGGAGGAAGGAGCTGCAGAGAGACATAGTTATGGCTTGACCAGAGCTGCTACCCCCCAGTCTCCATTGCTATCTGCTGGCTGGGAAGAGGGAAGGTGGAGGAGTTAGGAATGTAGGAGTAAAGTTGAGCCTGAGAAAAATGAGAGGGTGGGATGACAGTAATTCTGTCTGTGTTTCTCACCATCCTAATCTATTTTAATTGGGAAAACAAAACAGAACAAAACAACAAAACTCCAGATCCAGTTTGTTTTGCCTGTCACATATGGTAAGTAGTCTCCTTGTCTTTATTTCAACGCATGAGCATTTACTTCTCATTTTCCCCTGTGTCCTGTCAGGGAGGGGAGGGAGAGAGCAGGTAAGTGGGGTCTGGCAGCTGGCCAACCCAGCACAGCAGTGTATCAAAGGTTGTGCTGGTAGAAGTCACAGCAATAACCAACTGTCTTTAGAACTCTTAAATTATTAGCAACTCTATTGCTATTATTTTGGAATTGGTTGATTTTCTAAAGTGACACTTATATTCTGAATCTCTGTTATTTTCCTGAGCTTCCTCTATACAGAAGTAGAGCCCCTCAAATTAATATTTGCTGCTTGAAATCAGTTAAAGACGTTGCACATGTAAAGGTTGGTGTCCTCCTTGAAACATAAACTGGTTTTTACAAGAGACTTCAACTCTCAATAGATCACAGAATGAACAATGAGACCTCAGAGTTACTTAACAGAGAGGGCAAGGAGCCCACATAGAGATACACAAACCACAGTCAGCCCACAGATTCCACCTGACAACTGAAAAGAGAAAAGATTCAAAATATTTAAGAATTTTATGTAAACAAGTCTTCTACAGCTAAGTTAATTGGAACAAAAACTAACTAATGGATGCAATAAAGGCAATCTACATAGGAAAACTTTTCTGTTTTGACAGGCTATTTCCTAATTTTTTTTAGTCTATGAGTCCCTGAACATTTTATATTCCAGTTACATAGTTATGATGAGAAATAAAATACTCATAAACATATGAGATCATTCTTTGGTCTATTGAAAGAGATGCAGTCTCTTTCAAAATGCAGTTTAAATTTCAAGGAGAACATATATTGAGTACACACTGCTGTTATAAGGCAGTTTTATTTAGGATTCCTTAATACAGTGAGGTATCAGAAACTAGAGGAAAAGGCTCATGAAGGAGGAAAATAGATCTGTAGGTACATCCCTGCAAATAAACTTTATACACAAATGGGGCTTCTTTGAGGACTGCTGACATTGGATGACTCAGCAGCAAAACTCTCCCTTGGCTTACAGCAAAACTCTCATTTTTCCCTTCAACTAGAGTGGAGAAATACATGTTGTGTACCAGGTTCTGTCCTCTGCTATTTCCTGAACAGTATTTGAGGGCTTTTTTAGGAGAATACTAGCTGGTGCAGGCTAAAACCATGAGGTTCCCATCAATAAGTGAATAGTAAGGGCAGCTGCAGGCCAGTACTCAGGCTTGAATTTTGACAAAGCTTTATTTACTAACAAAGGCACAACAATGCCATCCTTTCTGTAAAATCAAATTCTCTTCTCAAGGCCAAACAAACCGTGATCCTCCACTCTCTCTCTTCACAGATCAAGAGCTGCAGCTCTTTAATCAGTTCAGTACTGAGAGTACTTCTGCAGCTCCTGTTTGTATAAAGAAAACAAACAAAAAACCCACTAAAGAGCAGACTGATTTTTGCAAACATTCATAAAACTCTGTTTTAGCTAGGATTATGCTCCCTTGGGTTAACCATATTAGCAGCTTTTCAGGAAATCGTTAAATTGTACTTACACCATTACAGAACTACAGCATACTATGATAAAATAATGATTTTTTTTTTTTTCTGTTTTACCTTTATGCTTCTTGGGATAAACTTAGTTTTGTTCATCTGGGAGTTTGGTTTTGGGTTTGTTTTGTTTGTCGCTTTTTTTTTTTCCCCAGGTTTTTTTTGGTGTGGGTTTTTTTTATGATTTGCTGAAAGATGTTAAAGGAGAGATAGTGAGTAGTTGCAGGTGCAAAAATATGAAAATTGGCAGAAGATACGTTATCTAAGAGAGGATTCTTTAATCTTCCTTCACAATTCCAGACAAGATCTTGCGACTGGCAGTTAGTGATTTCTTAGTCATAAAACAGCTCCTGTGCTGTTTAGCAAAATCTTCATTTAACAAAATCACCTTATTACATAACAGGTGTGAACAATAGGAAATCATATTTTTAGGAGCACTGTCAGTAGTTCAAATGTAAATAGTCTCTATGTCTATACCACAACATTATATCTAGATAGAGTTATCTAGTTATGAACTAGAGAAATTGGGTTGAGCATTAGTGAATAAATGCAAATCTGCACCACTTGAAGTTGTTGGTTTTTTTTCCGTCACCCACTTGACCTGGCAGTCTGTCAGTCACGTATTTTCCTCTTGATATATCTTAGATTTCATACTCCTCACACTTCAGTTCTTTAGATGCTGAAGCAATTTCTGAACTGAAAGGTGCAAAGGAATTAAGTACCTTTCCCAATCACAGAATCCTATGCTATATCAAGATTTAGCCAATGGTATGTTTGATTTGGTAAAGTGTTTGAGGAGGAAGAGGAGAAAACTTTGCATCTTGTATGACTTGCTCAGGTTTAGCACGATAGGGGGTGGTTTCTTTGTTTGTTTTTGCATGTTTTGTATGTTGGTTTTGTACATCACTATATCTTCACTATTATTCTTACCTAATTTTCAATAGATTTTCCATTTTTCTACTTGCAACCCAATTTTCCCGTATTACAAATCTGCTTACCTATTCTATCTGTTTTTGAGTCAGCTGATAGATCTAGGTTGTAGTATTTGGCCACAGATGATGGCTTAAATTAACCTACCTATCTTAAAAGTAATGAATATTAAATTTATTGAATTGTTTTTCATTATCACTATCTTATAATGATAATGAATCACCATTATCTTGCTACTTCCGTAAAACTGAATTTAAAAAGCCCTGATAAATACATAAGTAACAAAATCCATTATTGGATGCAGAGGGATGAGAAGACTGAGGTGCTAAATGCACTCTTTATCTCAGTCTTTAATAGAAAGATCAGTTCTTCCCTGAGTTCCCTACCCCCTGAGCTGAAAGACAAGGACTGGAAGCAGAATGAAGCCCCTGTAATCCAAGAAGAAATGGTCAATAACCTGCTGCAATGGGCTGACATCCGTTGCAGGGTGTTCAACAAGGCAGAGTGCTGGGTCCTGCACTTGGTCACAGAAAATCCATGCAATACTGCAGCACATGATTGTGGACAGCCCGAGTCCTGCTACTTGTCTATGGCACAGGAGTACTGAGGAAGACAGAGTAACATTAAGCTGGAAAAGCTTTCTTAGATGTAAATTCAGGTGACCTATGTTGCCCTCAAAACTGAAGCAAACTCCGGGTGAATTTATATTTCTGTAACCTGTATTCTGAAAACTCATACCTTTAGAATCGTATCTTTCCAAGGCTGAAAACTGCTGTTGCAACAAACTAAACTTACATATTATGCAGTAACTGCCAAAATGTTATGTTTGAAAGATCTTAAAAGTTCAGCTTTAGTTAGATAAAACTCAAGAAAAAATAAAGAAGGAAAAAGAGCAATTTGAAGATTCTGAGGGGGAATAATGTCTCAGAATTTATTCTCATTCATAATTGAAAACGGTTGATGTGTTATATTTTAAAAATAGATATCAATACTTTACAACTAGAGCAATAACGGATTTATTAATAACATTCTCATTGAAGAATATGCTATCCCATTCATCCACCTTTGCTATCTCTGGGTGGTAAATCAAAAATAACTATCTCTGTTTACAGTATATTATCTTGTGTTATTTATCAGAACGAATGTAATTTTAATCAAATTAATTTACTAAAAAATACCACTGATTAAATAAATATTTCATTTTGAAATGGACCTTTGAATTTCTGCAGTACTATGTTCTGCTCAAAACAGCACCAACTATTAATTAAGTTTATGTTGCCCAGTTTCATGCTTTTGGGACTTGAAAACTTCTCAGAACAGAGAGTTATAACTCCTCAAGGCAATCTGTTCCATGGCTCAACTATTTCTTTTGTGTATTTTTTTTTTCCACTAATATCAGGTCAGAACCTCTCTTGTTTCACCTTATGATCTTTTCCTCTTTTTTTTTAATTGGTGTTCCATTTAATTGTAACATATTAAATTATAGTGATGGAAGTTAAAGGGAGTCACAAATGCCTGTGATAGCTGAGAAAGGACTGGAGTATTTACAAAAATGGAAACTAATGTCAGAGATGAGTTAATGAACCTAATGATCTAAAGGTATGAAACAAACCCCTGCAGTCCCCCGGGGTTCCTTGGCTACCTCAGTTCTTTGAGAGGCTTTGGGGGAATATTTCAGGGACAAGACAGAAGATCCAAAAGAGGCTCTTACCCTGGGGGTTGATCCGAGACGTTTATTCTTGAATGGTTCCAGGAGGGGAAGAGGGGGAAAGAGGAAGAACAGGCCCTTATCAAGGCTCCTGCCCAGCGGGGATGGCTGGACCTCAGCCAGTTGGGTCAAGAAAGGAAGGAAGGGTCAAACTACATGGTTACAGGTTTCAGGGGTCCTGGGGAAAAACCATTCCCCAGAGAAATACAACAAGATGACCATGTCTACTGCACTCCTTTTATGCTAAAACTTTGCAAATAACTCATGAAGTAATTTAACTGTATAAGCATAAAATCATATGATGTATTAAGCTGATCATGCCCTTTTACTCAGTTTCATTTATTAAAATGTCAATAAAATAAATCATTAGGCTAATTTTAATCAATGATTAAGCAAAAATAAATTAGCCCAGCAGGTGACCAGTTCATCTGCTTAAGGTGAAAATCAGCTTAATTTCTGTCTTAAGTCTTTCATGCTATTAGATTATAAATAGAATTTTAACTAAGTATACCAAAATTGTTATACTTCATTACTGCATCTTAATAACTATAGTCTATATTTATTCTCTATACAAAATAAAAGGAAATTCTATGCATAGAATAGTAATGACTATAGCTGACTGAAAATCTAATAAAGGGTGACTTGAAACTTCATGTTTAGGAGAGAAGGACAAAATTAAATAAAACTACACGTCTGCAAAACTTTCTGGATTATATAAAATAATTATAAATATAATTTAAATACTAATTTGCAGGAAGGAACAGAAGTGAGCAAACAATCTTTCTCAAAATGCTGTCCTGGGAGCAAAAAGCTTCCCCTCTTCGTCTGCAGCATTTAACACATGTGGAACAGAATCAGGAACTGTGGGCATAACCCATGGCTCACACTATCCTTTCTCTCACTAATCTTGAAAACTGAGATAATCAGAGAATCAGAGTGTGGAAAATTTGAAAATACAGCAATCAAAGGCATCTCTGTCTGTGCTTGTTGCTGTTATTAGTATCTGCTGCAGTTTTTAGATGCTGATGGGTGTTGTTCCAGGAAAAGCTCTTACCAGCTATGTTTTACTGCAGAGGATAGATTATTGAGGAGAGTTTATACACCTAGAGAGACAGGTGGTTAGAGGAGAATTGCCATTTCTCACATCTGTGTTGACTATAGAGTCCACAGTAAATTGCTACCCTAAAACGGGCCTTTCAGAGTCAGAGCTGATGATTTTTTCCATCTTTATATAGCATCAATTCTGCCTGTAAAGAGATGATTGTTACTGTCTCATCTCATCTTTTGTAGAGCAAAAGCCTAAACTTCAAGAACCTGTATTCTAATTGCAAATGTAATTTTGGAGTATGATAACTTGTGTAAAAACAACCAGTTTCTGACAGTTCTACTTTGATATAGCATGAGAATAGCCACTGATTTACAGCTGTAACTAATATCACTTGGATTGTTTGTGGCAAGGGTTTTGTTTGTGTTTCGGTAGCATAGAAACTGATTGTTTCAGTCCTGTAGATGACTTCTAGATGTCCCAGCCAGCTGTCCACTCATCCAGGAGTGAGTTATTTATGTTGTACCAGTCAGTTGTAGCCATACTCTCAGACTGATAAATTAAAGTATAACAATTCCAATTGGTCAGTAAGAAGTAGATTTAAGATTACTTGAATTTTTCAGAGAATTCTTGTTTTCTGTATTTGTGCATTAAATGGACAGTCGAAATTCCCTACTGGGAGCACTTATTTTCTCCTCCTTTTGTTGTCTTCTTGCTTCTATGACCTACCAGTGACCAGGGTTAATTTAGATTAATTTCTTTCTTTGTTCACTTTAGTCTTAGCAAAGTCTGTGGGTCTTAAATCATCAGCTGAGCCAGTGGCACCAGAGATAATTTGAACCTATGCTTGTCAGTAGAGTAAAACCTACATCAAAAGATATTCTTTAATCTTTAATTAATCTTTTTACATACAACATTTTGTTAAAAATTACCTAAATGTCTGTCTCCCAAGGATTTGCATGTTTAACAGGTAGGAACTTCAAGACATTACACAAAATGTGTGCAATATTTGAGAATCCAGGGAGAAAGGGTTTTCAGGTTGCAAGGTGACATGAAAGGAATTCAAAATTCTTTGGTTTTAAGAAAATATTTTTAATTCTCACCTGAGAATATTTGGAAAGAAATCACATTTTTCTCCTGGTTAATATTTTTATTCTTTAAATACATAAGATTTTTCTTTGTTGTGAATGTAATCTGGTGTACCTGTGCAAAGGCAAATTCTTGTTTGTTTAATTATTTTGTGTGCCCCAGTTATCTTTGGCTGACATTGCTTTTCCCGCAGAATTATTTTTTCACTGCCAGTAGAGGGAGCACAGACCCTTGGATTCTATTAGACAAAATAAACGAAAATAAAAGCTGGATTTTATATTCTAAACACATTTTTATTTCATTAATTAGAAAAGAGTAGTTAATTTATATTAAATAATCAAGATTTTAAAGCTGTTTAATTACTATGGTCATTCTGAAAATACTAGTGTGTCACTTTTATGAAATTTTAAGGTAAGGTGCCCGCAAGTAATTATTTTATGAGGAAAAAAATTACTGCCTGACATTAGTATCTTATAATCAGTCCTTTAAAATCAATTTTAATATAACCCAGAATTAGTCTTTACCTACTTAAACTTTAAAATATGAAATAATTTTACTCAAAGAAGATAATCAGAATAAAGAGAAATTTAGTATCATAATTAATATTTCACATAATAGGCTTTTTTCCTATTAAAATTTTTTCAGTGAATAAATATATTTTGTTCTTAACATGTTGAATTTATGGTTTTGTGAAAACCACAATTTTTGATTAACTTGGGAATTAATTATCTAATTGCAATATATTTGAAAATAACATTATCCCTTTTCTCCTGTATTTTCATAGCTTGTAGTGCAATGAACTTTTATCACTCCTTTTCATTACAAGCTGTCAAACAGCAGGTGTCTTATTTCATTGACTCTTAGACAGCTGCCTTTTATGTTCTGACTTTTTCTATATGTTCTTGCCCTATCAAGCTTTAATCTTTCAATCATGCAAACATTCCAAACACAATAGCTTTTGTAGGAGTTACAGCTACCTGGAAGTTCTCAAGACATATAATTTCTGTAATATTTAATATTTTCTACCATTATAACAACAGCTCAATGCAGGTTATTTGATTGCTAATGAATACTTTTTTTTTTTTTTGACTAGTAATTAATCACTGCCAACCCCCTGAATAGTCAATAAAAGTTATGTTAGGTACGGCTTCAACTCCCAAGTCACCCTTTCTCTGCTAAAAGTTAATCGCAATCAATCATAGATTAACTTCACGTAAAAGTTTAATTGTACAGAAAGGATCTGTTTGGTCATTTAGGTTGTTTAGGTTTGGTTGTTTGGTGTTTTGTTTGCAAATATGGGCTATAAAGCAGACACATGTATTAATTTCAAGGTAATTGGCTTATCAACAAACACTTTATAAGCAATAATTCAGTGATTTTGAAGGTAAATAATTTGAAAATTGGTCTTCTAGAGCATTCTGAGCATAGTCTAATATTGTTTGCTTCTGCTCTACTTCTTTTGAAGAAACCTGGCTTTTGCTGTTTCTTGTACAAAAACAACCCTCAACACAAACATCTCAAGTAGATTTTTTTCTTACTATCTATTGACACAGGTATGCACTTTTATATATGTCTCTATGCTTTTATTTCTCTATAGTACTTAAGAAAGTAGTCTACTGTGGCTTCTGGGTCAAACTTTAAATTAGGACACAAAACTAAACCATTTGTATATGCTTGTTTAAAACTAAAGGATGGTGTTGTCATAGCTGAACCTTTTAACTCTCAATGTTGTTATTGCTCCTGCTGCCTAAAAGCTCATATTTTTCTTTTTGTAAGTCTGGCTGCTACACTTTGATTTGTATCATCTGTCTATAAGAGTAGGAAATGGTATCTAAGTAGACAGTAACACGCAAGTTCTATTTCTGTCCCAGATTATTTTCCTTGAAAAATGCAATGGAAGAATCACCATTTATTTCTAAAAAAATATTCTCTAATATTTCTGGGGATCTGAGGATTTGTTTTCTGCCCTTTGGACACCCACTGTATTGTGAGCTTGAGCACTCACAGAGGGCACAGAGTGATTAAAATCCTACCCTTGAAATTGTTCTCAGTGTGGGAAAATGATCCTTTCACCTTCCAGGGCCAACCTTTCCCATAATACCTGAATATGATTTCAATACATTCCTCTTGTTTTAAGCTATATTTTGAAATCTCATTGAAGACTAAAACTCAGAATTTCTATGTATCTGTGAAGATGTGTGTACATTTATAAGTTTTTAAAAATAAGCACTACAACTGCAATTTATTTTAAATGTTCTTCTACTTTCTTTAAAAGTATTCTGATGTTACATAACTGAGTAACAGCTATAGAGATTTATATTTTCTAGATAACTTTCATCATAGATAAATGACAGATATAATTAGTGATTGAATTCTGTATTATGTCTGAATGAATTTACTTAAAAACTGTTTCATTTAAAACAGCCATGAAAAATTGGTGTCTTATTTATATATTTCCAACAAAATAGTTTTATAGTTTTAATTTTGATTCCATATAATCACATGTTTTTTGTATTATTTTGTCCAAAGCAAAATATTTTTTCCTACTATAAACCTTTGTTAGAAAAGATAAAACTTCTTAGTTCACATATTTGTAATGATAAGACATAATCCTTTCCCCTCAAAGCTGAAGACTGGGAGGAGGGGGAGGGAGATATCAAAAAGCCACCAAAACCAAGTAATTCAAGTGGGAAAGCATTATCCCCCTTTTTCTGATGAAGAACTGGAGCATGGTTTTCAATTAGTTTGTGTACTGAGAGGTCTAGAGGATGAAATAAGGTTGACATTTGAGAGACTGAGGGAATTTTCTTTATGTACTCTTCTGGAGTGGAAATAATACTCTGAGGATACAGAAAAATGCTTGTGAAAATGCAGCAGAAGATTTCTCACTCTGTTTTTCTGTAACAAAAATAGAAGAAAAAAAATTCTAATGTGCCTTTTAAAATGGACATATTAGGTAATCATGAATTTCTTAAGAAATGTAAGAAACTGATTAAATCACCATTGTTCCATAGATGAAACAACATCTCATAGTATTAAGAGAATATTTTATAGGGTTTTTTTTCTACAGTAGTACCTTTTCTTTTCCTGTACTGACATGTTTCATACAACGATTCCCAAACTATGATTTTGTCAGCCTAAGATTTCCTGTTAAATTTCTATATTCCAGTTTTACATGTCTGACTTTTCTATCTGTTTCACTTTTAATTTCTTATTTTTCTTCTATTTCAAGTGTGGCTTCCTGAAAATATTTCTTGTTCCAACTGAAAAGTTGGAACCTTCCCCAGGTACCAGCCTTATTTCTCCAAATAATCAAGAAACAGTCGATTGGTCCTAAACAAAATTTTTGTTCTGGTATTTTTGTTAATAAAAGATATTATTTTCCTGTGAAAAGGATTAAAATTAACTTCAGCAGAAGAGCCTTCATTTCCAGAGACATAGCACAAGAGTCAGAAATACCTCAGCTTCAGTTTGAGGAATTTTATATGTCTCTCAGATGGATGACAAGCACATAGCCCATTATATCACGTTTCTCCTAATTTTTGCCACATTTGCTTTTCTAGCACGGCAAATCTAAGTCTTAAGGAACTCATAATAAACCTAGGGCCTGTAGAAATCCAACCATAATCAAGTAATTTCCGTTCAATTTCCTCAGAAAAAGACAATCAATAGTAGTTTAATATAGAAGAAATTGGAAACTCCAGCTCCTATAATAATCTTCATTATGAATGAGCTTTAAAATGCTGATACTGTTCTTGTCACTGACTGAGGATTTGACTGTTAATCTTCGTAAACATAGAATCACAGAATGGTTTGGCTTGGAAGGGACCTTCAAAACCATTTAACTCCACCCCTGTCTCCTGATGTGAGGAGGAATATGACAGATTTTTTCTCTGCTTCTTCTGCACCTGTCAGAGCATAACTAGAGAGCCGACGGATTTCTGCAGTTTTCCTTTTTGTTTTGAGAGTCATTAAATAACTGAACAAGAACCACTCTAGTCTTGGAAATCTCTCTCCCTCTCCATCTATTCTAAAATAAAAATGTGTTTGCAAGGTGGGCTTGGCAGCAAGATCCCTGAAATCAAAGAAAGCTTTTTTCTCATTAATGTCAACATACTTTGCTTTCGACTCTAAATTTAAGTTTCTCTCTAACTGAAATTTAAATTTTATAGACAGAGACCTCTATGTTTTTTAGGATAATTAAAGATTTCACTGCTATTGCTATTTGGTTACTAAAATCCTTTTATATTTTCTTTTGGCTTCATCAAGACTGCCATATGATTACAAGTGGTTCAGCAAGTCATTACCTAACACCCTTAATATAATGGTATTCAATCCATAGTGACCTGTAGACTTATATAAGCAAAGAATTTCTTGATACTTTCTTATTTTCTTTTATCAGCAGTTATATTGACCTAGTGTTCATTAATTACTATTCTCAGAAAAGTTTCATCTTTTCCTGAAAGGACTTTAAAAAAAATAAGGAAGAAATTCAGTTATTTTTGAATTTTCAATTAGTTTTTCTGTCATGAATACTATGCTTGTTATCTCTACTGCCTTCCTTGCTTCCTAATTTATTTTCTGACTTTTTTAGTGAACAGTTCCTTGTTTGTTTGTTTGTTTTTAATTTCCTTTGCAAGCATTAATTTAAGGAATTATCATAGAACATGATCTCTAGAAATGAGAGCATGGACTTTGTAAAAATTATAAAAGTTTCTTGATAAAGGATTTATTTTGTGCACCTTGGATTTGCAAATACATAGAAACAATGAAACATCAGCATCCTGCTGTGTCTACAATTAAGGGGATAGGATGAAGAACACAGTTAACATTTTTATGGGCCCAGTTTGGCCAACCTTAATGAGTATAAACCTTCGATGTGAATAAGGTTTGCAAAATGTATCTCAAGAGGATTATTGCTCTACCTAATCTATGATTGCTTTATCCCTACCATCACTACTTCTCCTCTTTTTGCCTTCTCCCATGTGTCTTATTAGAAATCTAGGCAGACTACTAAAAGTCTAATGCATGTTCACTGAACAAAGTAGTAGCATCACAGAAGCAAACTAAAAAATTGGTAATTTATTTGCTGCTTTTTAGTTTCTTCTGTTGCTCTGCATTGCAAGTTTTGGGAAGAATGATTCATATACTAGGCCTATGTTCACCTTGCCTGAAGTAATCAATTCTTCTGGTGCTTTTCAGGATAGGATTTTTTGTTTCATTCTCATCCCCACCTTTACACCTGCAGTGACAAGATGCAGGGGTTTTATTTTGATGGCTACCTGTGCAACCATCTATGACTATAGATAATATTATTTTTTTCATTCTTCTCTATGGGCTGCAGTCTGGTTTACATGGATGAAAGAGATGATTGCCCAAAGTGTTTTCCTATCAGTGAAACGTTGATGCACTTTTCTCTTTCATATATATCTCAGTGTGTATGAAGTCATAACAAGCCTTCATTTTCAAGTTCTTAGACTGTTTGGAGTCTGTTCCAAAAACGGAATAAGGAATTTCTTATCAGTCTTGGGAAATCACAGTTCTTTTTAAAAATAATGCTTGCAATCAGCAAATGGAGAATTGAAGCCTTCAGGAACATATGTGTGTGTTGATACATTCTTGCTCTACTGAGTGAACGCCGTTGACAGATATGACAGCGCTTCCTGAGAGTTGCTGGAGTAATAGTAAACAAGATGACTGGAACTTGTATATTATAGTGTTTTTAAGTTGTAACTACAATAATAAAATATGTCTCCTTATTTTTACATAATTTGGACTATTTCAGTGAATTAAAGAGTTATTCTAACTAAATGCCCATACTATTTAGACACTATCCCATTTTCCCCAGTGATGAGCAGGGACATCTTCAACTAGATCATGTTTCTCAAAGATCCATCCAACCTGACCCTAAACAGTTCCAGTGATGGGACATCCACAACTTCTTAGGACAACATTTTCAAGGCTCTCACCACCATCATAAGGAAGGATTTCTTCTTAATATCTAATCTAAACCTACCCTCTCTTAGCACAAAACTGTAGACCCTTTTGCTGTCACAGAAGACCTTGGCAAAAAGTCTAACTGTCAACTTATAGAAAAGAAAAATAAAATTAAAAGATCACAACAGAGAAACACAACAAGGTTTATTGCAAGTTTTACCAGAGCAATCTACACTATAAGAGTGAAAGAAAAAATTACATTAAATTTTAAAAGATACATGTCAGTTTCACAGAGCAGAAAAGTGATAACAGCTGTCAAAAGTAAATAAAAAAATAAATAATCACAAACCCAGAAAAGACCCAGAAAAGAATCTCTAGTGGTATGATAATAAATTCTTTTTTTTTTTTGCATCTCTGGGGTACTTCCTGTTTTCATTGGATCTCAAGAGTTGCAAAAATTTTGTAATAAAAATTTGGTTTAGAAATAAATAAATTAGCCACATTTCCAAAATTAGGTATATCTAATTTTCCTCCCTCTTTATGTCAATCTCAGAAGAAATCTTATCATTTTCCTATTATGTTTCAAAACTTTATTTCTGAGACTTATAGACTGAACTATGCATCCTAACATCTAATACATCTCTCAAGCACGTAAATAAATAAATAAAAATATTTCCTTTGCCTAATCTAAAGATTTTCAAGACCAATTTCTCAGCAAACCCTGATGACATTGCTTATTTTGAATCCTAATGCAAGTATATCACAGGCCTCTTAAATAGTCTTTGTATTCTGTTCTTTATACTGGATAATTTTATAAAGTGGAAGTTTAATTTGTGTTCAGAATGGAGTTGCTTAAACCTATCAGTGTGCCCCATACTATGGAAAGACTGAGGTCAGTTTCACTCATGTTTTCCTGAAAGGGAAAACTTTTGAACTCTTTGCTGATTTTCTTTAGTTTAGAATAGTAGTGCCACACACTTTTATTTTCTATGACAGGAAAAATAATTTTAGATGGCTGTGAGAGACTGGGCTGATTAATGGCTCAGTCTATTTAAGTGCCCAGGTGCAGAGAGTGTGCACACTCGTCACAGGAGGCCAAAGCTGGGTGTTGAATAAAATGAGGGAAGAGACTCATAAAATGAGATAAGAGGCAAATTCTGGAACTTTTTTTTTCTCCTGCCAATGTTCTCCCTTACATAATATCTCAGCTGTGAAAACTCATCTTCAGGAAAGTACCAGAGCATTCACAGTGGTCTGAAGGTATTTGCCTCTTCTGATGGGGCAGAGTTGTCTCAGCTGTGCTGAGATGAGAGGCAGCTGTGTTATCCACATCACCACATCATTCAGTGTGAAACTCCCTACCCCAAGGGAGTTACCTGGTGTTCCCACCTGAAACTGAGAGTATGTAGAGCACGGAACTTATGTTTTGTGGGTTTATTCTACCTTTGATAGATTACGACTGTAACCATCACTTTCATCAACAGCCTCTGAAATTGCAAAAAACAAGTCTTGTCATGAGATCCAATGTGATCTTCAATTTCTTCAATTCTGCTCTTATTCCTTCTGGGTTTTTGGGGTTTTTTTTTTTTCGTATTTCTTTCTATTTTTCTACCTCACATTTACTGCTAAATAAAACTCTATACGATTGACTTTGGCATATGGTCTTCTTTGCAGCTTAGTTTGGCCAGAAACATCTTTCTACTGATTTTAATAACTGTATCTTAACAATGACAAAATGGAAGACTGCTCTTGAGAAGTCTTAGGATATGATTACATTTGTAATACTTTGGTCGAGCTAGATTGTACTGGTGTTACTATTACACATTGTACTGGTGTTGTACTATTACACATTTAGAAGAAATTTGTATGATACCATATAAATATAGCTCCAACTAACAGACACAACAATGGAATTACTCACAAGATTAGTTTTCAGTTTGATTAAATCAAGTCTACTTCATGTAGAATAAAATGGAATTTTTTTAGTAAACAAACCAATGAACAAGGATGAGGAAGTGAAATCACCATTTTTTTCTCTTCAGACAATACGTTGTGTAGACCTATTAAATTGAGTCACATAATCAATTGGATACTGTATTAATGTCGAGCCCTGCAATTTAGTGACAGTAATGTTTGGTGATTTATAGTTTATGTAACTATGTAAATGCACACAGAAACACACATTGATTCTCACACACAAAACTGTATTAAAAAAACAAACCAAAACATTCAATGCTGACTTGTCCCTATATGGAAGATAACTTATCACCCAGTGCTCAGTCCCACACCCTCAGTGGAATGGGAGACAGAATCAGGACAAAAGTGAGAAAACCTTATTTTGAGATAAACACAGGTTAATAAGTGAAGGGAAAGGATAGAAAAGACATCAAGTGGTTTAAAGATTAAATGAAACTTCACCACCTCTCACCAGCAGACTGATGCCCAATCTCCCTGCAACAGCTAGCTTGGACCACAGCACCCATTGCGCATCCAGATTTACTGCTCAGCATGATGGCATGTGATATGGAACATCTCATCAGTTAATTGGGGTCTTCTGTCCTAGCTGTGTTTCTTCCTGACTCCCTGTGTGTCCCCAGCCCACTCATTGTGGGCAGAGTGGGGAAAAAGAAGAATTTTATGCTGTGTAAGAGCTGCTCAGCAACAGTAACACTGATGCATGACCCCTGTTTTAGTCACACATCCAAAACACACCCCCGTATCAGCTTCTATAGACAAAATTAATTTAATCCCTCTTGGACCCAGTAGGAAGTGTCTTCTGTCAAAAATGTGTGCTCGACTTTAGATGATGAACATTTCAAAATGTCTGAATTTAGGTATCTGCTTCTTGGTTGAAAAGGAGAGGCATATTTAATCTTGGTTATGGGTACAAATACGACTGAAAATCATGCAATTATTTTATTGCTTGGACAATGGATTCTATTAATATTATGGCTTTCTTCTAGCATAATGGGATTAACTATGTGCTTAGAATTAGTGGGTAGATAGTCCATAGTAGAAGGACATGGTGTTTGCACTCACTTTACAGTACAGAGGCAGGATTGTCCGGATGTACCCTGATATAAACTGGTTGTTTAGCTGTAATTACAAATTTTTAGCTCTCAGTTAAGATTTTTTTTTTGGTTGTTTGGTTTGTTTGTTTGTTTGTTTGTTTAAATTTATTTTACTTTAGTTTTAGTTTGGAAAAAAACCTAGTAGTTATTTTCTGCAAGCTGAGCTGCCTATGACTCCAGAATAAAATGTGGCATGGAAGAATGGAAATACAGGGAAAGTATGTAAGATTCCAGACTAAAGAACTTCAGCTTGGTGTTGCTTGGGTAAAACCAGTTTTAGAAATGAGAGTGTAAAAAAATTGTTTGGAAACTATGAAATGATGAGTACTGTTTTCAGATATATAGTGGTTTTGATAACATTAAAATTAACTCCTGCAGTCTCAAAACTGAGGGAAAAGAAACCAACATCCCTCTCTGATGGAGAGACAGAAGCTTTTAGCATTAACGACACCTGTCAAACACTACAGGATTCTAATGACTGACTTTAACCCTCTGAATGAAATCAGCAGCCTTATGACCTCGAGGAAAGCTGGAAATTCAAGCATAACACCAGGGAAGGGGTAGATTGCATGAAGATATTCTTCTACTGAAGAGTTTTAACTTTGTTATTAACAAACTAATAATTTGAACAATTCAACTACTAAAATTTTAATCAGTATGGAAGTTTTGCCTTCCCTAATCACGTGTGTTCCACTTTTGTAAATGAAAGAATTTTGAGCATACGAAATTACCTAAGTGAACGTGGTAGAAATATGGATAAAATTCAGCTATTTACTGGGGCAGTCAGTTGTCTATACCACAAAAATATACAGTTTTTTGGGGTTTTTTTTGCATTTGCTTTTTACAATTTCTCTTACTGAATATCTTCATTTTCTGTATGTGTGTCTTTGGTTTTTTAAAGAAACTTTCAGAAAATATCATCATGTACTCAGTTCTTAGAAACTTGACAGCAATTTCATTTTTTGGGAAGAGTCTCTTCTGAGCGCGAAATTAAAGCTAGGTTCTGGCAGAAAAGTCATTCCATGAATGTCACCACTGACAATGCTGAGTTTCTTTTTGGATTAGTGTTCTTGAACTGATTGAATTATCAGGGTTATATTGAAAAGTGATGCTATCAGCATGAAGAAAATATCTTGTAGTAGTGAGAGATTTTTTGACAACAGGCACACACTCGACAGAATAAATCCATCAGTGACACTATCTGTTCTCTATCTGGCCTTATACTTGCATTAAATATATAGCACTTTATTTATACTTGAGGCCTCTGTTAAGTCCATTAACTTTCTTTGGAATATTAATATGTTTACCTGGGAGGAGTCTTGCTGATATGTTATTTAAATGTAAATATATCCAAGCTAGTTCTCCCAGGTTTCTATAAGGCTGTTGGAAATAAACAGAAATGATTCCTTTATTTCAATTCAGTTTATCTTAATTTAGTGTCTTGAAAAGTTGAAATAGATGCATGCTAAGATGTACAGTCTGCTCCTGTCCAGGAGACTGGTTTACTTGCCAAAGATTACATCATTTTCCACCCGAGTCAGGTAATGACAAAAGACATTTAAAATCTTTCTGTTTTCACAGAAATTTGCTGAGAAACTGTAGTGCTTTGAAGCCATAGGACTGCAGAAGAATTTAGGTGGTAAGGATCTTTAGAACTTTTCTAACTCTGCTCTAGAAAGGGGTAGTTGTGAGGTCAGACCAAGTTGTTCAGGGTTTTGTCCAGTGAGGTGACAAAAACCTCCAAGGACGAAGACAGCATAACTTCTTAAGGCATCATTTTCCACCACTAGGCATTCCTCAGGTAGGAAAAGCATTCAGATCTAAGTCTGTTGTGTGCCTCCTTAGGCCCATTATCTCTTATCCTCCAACCACACACTGCTGTGAAGGACCTACCTCTGTCTCTTCGACATGAGGCCTTCTGCTGTTAGATTTCTCCAAAATTAGTCTCTTCTCCAGGCTGACCAAGTACTGTTCCCTCAGACTCCCCTAATACAGCAAGTGCCATTGTCCCAAGCATCCCAGCAGCCTTTCCCTGAATTTGTCCCAGTGTGGATCTGTCTTTTTTGCCTTGAGCGTACACTGAGATCCGCACAACACTAAGGTTAGTCTTTGTATGCTTTCACATAACTATTACACCATGAAGAAGTGCTTTTTGACTTCTAAGTTTTAAACAGTTTTACCTATGCAAAAATTTCTGCATTCAAGCTCAATGGTCTTGAATTAATTTTATTCAGAGATTTCCATTTGCATCTGAATATGAAAGTAAAACTGAGGAGATCTAAGCCCCAGCAGATTAAAGCCCTCTGCATAACAAATCTGATTTTTCAACAGCTGTAGACAGCAATGAAGTTTTTTTTTTTCATTCCTTCATTAAAGTCTACCAGCTGTATTTCCAATATTTGACTTTTAAATTTCCAAATACTATAATTTTCTTCCCCAAATTTCCTTTGCTAATAAAAGGGACAGGATAAACTTTCTAATTCTGTTTAACATCTTATATTGGAGTATTTACTGACACAGATGGCTGCCTTTAGCATATGGTTCATTTATTTGGTGTTACTAGTACATTGAAAATATATTAATTACCCATGGTCAGTAGGCATTTTAATTACTCAGACTTCATTTGTTCAGTCACATTTTATTCACACATTTTTTGTGACTGTTCTTTAAACAGAAAAACAGATTTCCCCCCCCCCCCCCCGCCCCATCTTCTTGCATGCAGTATGCGGGGTGTGTGTGAATATCATGCTGTTACAAGACAGGGGAAATTTTAGCTGTAGGGTAAATATTTGTCTATGTGTACTCTCTTTGGGAAGTTCAGTGCTTGAAGAACTCTTTGATAGGACTGCAGAGTACTGTAAATGGCCATTTTTGCAGAACTTGTCATTTCAGAGATAATCCTGAGAAATCAGATTTATTGCCCCCAGAACTTTTCAGTAATGATTAAATGAAAGAAATAAGTTAGGAAAAAGACCCGAAAGATAAGCATGTATATATATTTGCTGCATCTCTTCACAACAATGAGAGTCTTCCTAGAAATGGGGTAGGCATGTAGTGGTTGATGAATGACGTCTGTGTTTCACTGAGACATAAACACAGAAGGCAGGCATACCCCTGCCTCCTTCATGGTATGTGCCTTCATGTTTTAGATACCTGTACCATGGCTTCAAACGTTCTATTAAAGCTGGGTGAAAATCTTATTTTTTGGGATGATTTTTTTTCTGAGTGCTTTCATAGCAGAAACAAAGTCATATACTTAGATGTCAATATAGAGCTACCATTCAAATTAACCCTCGTCCTTCTAAAATTAATTTGACAATGTTTTGAATCTTATATTTTCTCTCAGAGGGAATTCTAGAGAAGGGTTATAACTCATTTTATTGACAGCAGCTTGTTGGTCAAGGACTTTGAGAAGAGACTCTGAGACTTCTGGAGCAGACCATGTAAAAAGATTTATTGAAATTAGTTTTCAGTGAATTATTAGTAATGCTTACAGAGTAAAATTATGTAACCCTCTGAGTTAATTGTCTGTTAGTCCAGCTTAGTTTGATTTCTTCAGGCACATGAGTCTTACAGCTATCTTTGATCTCTGGACATTCCACAAAAATCACGATTTTTATCCTTAGCTTTCAGATACATGCAGAGCTCAGCTGTGTGTGATTGTAGTGGAAGTCTCACAGTTCTATCATTTGTTTTCAAACACAAGTTATACATATGCAAAGTACTAGTCTTTGAATCTAATGCTTATTGTTATGTGATTTGCATAGTTGATTGTTCAAGATATTCTGTTCACAGAGATTGATTGGTTACATTAAAATACAAACTTTTGCTTGTTTCCTGTGTATTGAACAATTTTGATCACTGACATTAAGCAATTTTTTGCATTGACAGTATTTTAGTTTAGAAAACAAATATGTGATTAATCCTGATTTTAGACAAAACTTGTATGCATTTTTCTGTGGAAATCCTAAAACTGAAAAGGACTTCTCCACAAGTCTTCTGCTGAAGGCTAAGTGAGATTGCCTCAATAATCTAGGAGTTAAATTTTCTAGTGCAAGCACATTGTGTATTGGTTGTGCAGTGAATGACAGACCCAAGACAGAAATGAGTGTACCTCTCAGACTTGGTAATGATGCAGGCATCACAGAGATGGAAAGACGTAAGGATCAAGATGGGAATAATGAGCTTACCTGAGAATCAGGTGAAGGACTTGAAAAAATCTTCCTGGAGAAATATACTGGTTCTTCTGAATGCTCTGCTACCAAAATAATGGCAACTCTAGAGAAACTAGGTGAATGAGGAAACCTAGAATCAAGGTTTTTTGAGGTTAAAATTTTCTTAAGTGACTCATTAAATAAAAACATCAGTTGACTTTTCTCTCATATTTGGCTAAGGAGCCACTTGAAGCAATGAGAAAAAATACAAAACCCTCTGGGTTTTGCATAATAGAGAGTTTGTATGTGATAGTCCTGAGTTCATAGAGACGCTTTAGCCAACCTGATCAGCCTATAACTGTGGTTTTCCACAATTCTTTGCAGCTTTCTCCCCAAGGTTGAGCAGCTTGTTTCAAAAGCCAGCTGTGACTTAGTGCAGTTGTGTGACCTTGTACCAGACATCTATAAATGCAGAAAAAATTCCAGAATGAGAAACAAGAAGTAAAAAGTCATATATTACCAGAGAGCTGTCAAATGCATCGCCTGGGCCCCTGTGTGTACAAATTCTGCCTATTGATCTACACATTGCATTTAGGGTCAGTCCTTGCCTGAGCTACATCAGAGATGTGCTGTGTAGCCTTATTTCTTGCTGATCTCAGCACTGCCATGATGGTTTGAAATCTCAAGTCTCCTATGGATTTTCCTGGTGACTGCAGGGCATTCAGCTGAGCCCAGTCACCATTGCCATTCCTGCCCTGGTACCCAGACTTCACTACTTCAAAACATCTTGAATTCTAAACTGAGTAAACATCATAGAGTATTTCTCTCAGTCTGTGCAGGAAATACCTGAGAGTTTTGGTGGTTTTGTTTTCTGGTTTTATTATATTCTAGTTATAAATACAAAGGAAAGAAAATTGGCAGGCATAAGGAGCCAACACACAATGCATAAAAATGCATATCACATTAAATTCTGCTGCTTCCATTGGCTATTACATGCAAATGAAATTTTAAGAAATAATAAAATGTAATAATCACATAATGAGAGATGCTGAAAGTATGCTTTCAATCTACCCCTGAAATTCGACTTCCATTTAGTCTTTTAATCTTGAGTTCAAGAGGAACTTGATCTAAGCCTTTACACGATTTTTGTACCCTAATTTTTACACCTTTTTTTTTTTTTTTTTTTTTTTTTTTTTTTTTCCATTTTAGCTTCAGTTTTGTTTTGTTTTGTTTTTTTCCCACCACATTGATGGTAAAAGGTCTTGGACTTCTAACACTGAACTAATTTCCAAAATGTGCTTTGACAGTTCTCCTTCTGCCCTACAGAAAATATTGCTTCCAAAATTTGCATTTTCATAGCTCGCTAATCTTAAAGAGCTCATGAATATGTGTGGGGATTTGACAGACGTAAAACTGGGCTGCACAGCATGTAGGAATGCTGATGTGCTGATGTTTTATTAAATGTTAAGTGATTACTCAGAGTATAAAATCCAGAATTACAGGATAGTGCTCTTCTAATCTTCATTTTCTGTTTCAAATTAATCTTTAAAACTATTCCAGTCTGGAATTTATTCTGAAAACAGTTACTAGCTATAGTTTTGGGGTTTTAATCTGCATTGATATTATTGTGCATGTGGTTTTAGCAGATGCACTCCATTTGGTAGAGGATAAAAAATTAGGCTGAATTGTTTTCACTTTCACATTTTTCCTTAAATCAGACATGTAGAACCACAACCAGTTACACACACTTATTTCTGGCTTTCTTTACTTGAAAATAGTACCTTTTCTATTTCTTCATGTTCTTTAATTTTCCGTTTATAAAATATAAGAAACAAGAAATTAAGGCAGTCAAATTTCACAGATCTTTAAGCTTTATTGCTCATGCTGAGAGGGGAAAAGAAACTGTAGCTTGTTTTACATATTTTCATTCTTGAAAACAAAGAATAATTAGAGATATGCAAATTTCTAAGAATGCAGCTGTGCTGCTTATGCTTAAACAAAGAAAGAAAGAGATACAGAGTAGAAAGATTTATTTTTGGAACTGGTTCCTAGGGCTATCAGTCTTCTGCTGGTCTTTCCTGTCACCATGTGACATTTAAAAAGATGAGCCTTCCAAATTGCTCTATGTCAAATGTAAACAACAATGCTGCAGTGTGATTTGAGATTTACAGTAAAGACAGAGAGAGCTACTTTCAAGAAATTACCCCTGCGATTGCAGAAATGGAAAGCCAATGAGGTTTAGTAGGATTTTTTTAATACCTTACTATTCAATATCAGTTTACTTTTAAACTCTCTAGAGGAAAGCATATAGATATATTTTAATTTTTGACATTGCAAGAACCACAGTCTAAGAATGATGTCTGAATAAATATATGGAAATTGCTGAAATAGCAACTTCAGAAGGAATATACCAAAAGCTGATATTATAGCTGGGAAGTAAATGGAAGAATAAGGAAAAAATTGATCTCAGTTTGATCTAACTAAATATCTCAGCATTTTTCTAACCATTCCTTCACCTTGATTAATAGTGTCTTCAAAAATTGTTCAATAGCTGTTTTAGTGGGTGATCCATTTATAGACATCATTGAAATCAGTAAAATGCAAGTAAAGTAAAATACAAGTGTATGCTTGTCATCTATGACAAGCATGTTCTGAGTGAATTGACCTGGGAGTTAGGATTGGAACACAACTGAGGGAACATGATTTCAGGATAAGTAATACCAAATATTATTAATAAAGATAATTGTTAAAAGATCTTCTGGTCTCTTTTACATTTTAGTTTTACAGATAGACAAAGCCATAGGGCTAGTCTCAAAATAAGTTAACACTATGTGGTACCTCTTTCCAGTTATGGTATCTGAAGGTAAACTAACTTAATCTGACTTTTCATTTCTAGAAAACTTTATATACCTCCCCAAAATATTCTTTATTGCTTGTGCATAGCTTTATGCAATATGAATGCAAATATATGAGTCATATATGTTATGCTGTACTAAACTCATATTGGTTATGACAACTGGGCTTAAAGCAGAATAGTTTTCTGTGCATCTGGCCATGTTATTCTGGGGCATGAGCACAAATGCTTGTGAACTAAGACTTTATTTGCCTATTTGAGCAGGGAAGGGAATGTCACTATATATCATAGAATCACAGAATCATAGCAGAGTTTTGGTTTAAAAATCATTATTTCCAGTCCCTTTGTCATGGTGAGGGATGTCTTCCCCTAGACAAGGTTGCTCAAAGCCTCATCCCGCGTGGCCTTGATAATGGCTGCCATAAATGTACATTTGACTTCAGAATTTTGGAACAGCTTTCCAGGTGTGATTTCATAATTCTTTATAATTTATCTTTCAAGTGTTGTAGTGAGTGGTTTGTTAGCAAGCTAAAGGCATGCACTCAGTCAAGTAGAAGGCAAATGACTAGCTGCTTAAAGATATTGTTAACATTCTTTTCAAAACAGTCAGTCTCAACAATTTAGAATTGAAAGTAATTTTTTCTTCTTGAAGCTATACAAAAATGTTGTGTAAAAAACCCCCTGCAAATCAAGGCAAACAACCAAAGCAATTAAATTTGTATCTATTAAGTCAAAAGACTAAGTCATAGCAGAATGTGTTTTGGAAAATTAATGGCTGATACTTCTCTGCAGCTTGCTTTTACGTGACACTTAAAATAATCAAAATGTAAAAAGCTGGAGTACCACACTAAGAAATATTTGACTATTGATTCAGAATAAATTGTCAAATCCTGGATGAACAGAACTACTTCCTGGAGCACTTAGAAGGAGCTTTTTACACAATTGCTGAAACTCCCAGACATTACAAATAGGTAGTTCTGAAGAGGTTGTTGATAGAGGTGCTCTAAATACAAAATGAAATGGAAAAAAGTTTAGAACGTGCTCCAGAGAATAAACATAACAGAAAATTCAGACATCATTTTGTCAAGAGATCTATGTAAGATGAATTGACAAGGCTTTTGCTGGTATTTTGCTGGTATACATGCAAGTGACAGGAAGAGCAGCAGAAGGCATTTCGATCATCAGCGAATTAAAGGTATGTCCACAGACAGAGCATCTTATTTCAGTTTTTTTGAGTCACTTCTTAGAGCTTAAGTGAGGTAGAAAGCAAAATCAGTTGTTAATAAGACAAAACAAAATTATACGTCTGATCACTGACATGTACCAGTTTTCTCCAAATATTTTGTTTAAATAGTTGGTCTAAATATTGTCCTTTACATTTCATTATGATCAGCTGAAATGCAATGCCCAGTGGAGAGTGTTAATGAATACCATAAGTCAAACGAGTTTGGGCTAATGGCATTTAATGAGTCATTTAATGGCAGCTTTGGGGATGAATGAAAGGGGTATTTTTATTAATTGCAAAATGGAGGGAAAAAGAGAACTATTCTTCCACTGTATAAGGTCCTCAGGTAAGTATCAAGCACAGATTTGGCTAAAACCAGTTCTCATGAAACCAATTGTGAATGAAGAGGTATCTCTTTGTGACAGAAACAGTGAGCTGGCAAAAGATAAACACTTCAAATCTGAACAAGCAATTATCCTAATTGGTAGAAACAAAGACAATGATTTTTTGCAAGTACTGTTTTGAGAGAAATGGAGGCTAATCTAAGCAAGAAAGAGCCCTTTCTATTAATGTTGTGTTGTGGGACAAAATTGTACATATATATATATACATATATATATATATATATATATATATATATACCAATGTAAAATGAGACATTACTGCTTACATTCTTTATCCCAACAGAAATGAGCTGAGAACAGACCAGTTCTTAATTTGGCCTTGTCTGAAATGTACTTCAATCTCTTATAGATCCTGTTAAAACTGGAGACAAATGGACAACAAAGGTTAAGATGGTTGTATGAGTTGTAAACATGTATAAAAAAAATAAAAATGCAGAAGCAAATAGCTTTCTGATTCCAGAACACCACTGGAGTTTGGTCCTCCAGTCTCTGAGACATTTTCTTGTCCATTCATTTTCACATATATTTTTTTCTAATTTTGTTTCTTATTCAGAGCTGTACAGCAGCTTTGTCGATAAGGTTGCAGTCTGGTGCTAATGTATTTGCTCAGCATAATTGCCAATCCATCTTTAAAACAGAAATAATACCTAGAAGTTGTGATCCATTATCTTCTTTAAATATCAGCTTTCCATGTCCTTCAGCTACTGTCCCAGTGACAGTATTGATTTTACTCTTCATCATTGCTGCTAATAAAAAATAAAAAATAAAAATAAAAAGACTCCAAAACCAAAACAAAACCCCACCAAAACCCCTAAGAAATGAAAGACATAGAAATCACGCTGTTTCTTGCACAAAATCACTAAAAACATACTAAGATTACACTCAAACCTAAGGATAGGAGTTAAGTTTGTAATTTGTTTGATTAAAGGAGATATCAGTTAGCCACCTATGCTGCTTTTAAAGGCAGAAAAAGGGACTTCTAGAAAACTCCATCTCATCGTAATATAAATATTTAGCCCAGGCAACCCAGTCAGTTGTGGTTTGATATAGTTATTCTCTTTCCTAGTTCTACTAGGGAAGTTAGTATTAATTGTATTTTAGATGTCTAAAGTTAGGCAACATCTCATGCTAATTTTTCTGTGCAAACAGTAGTTTCATAGAACTCTCAAAGTCACATAGCATACTCAAAATGGGAAATGGTAAACAAAAGCTTGTTTACAAGAATATTGCTATGACACAGAGTCAGCTTTCTGAATAAACAATGAATAAAAACAGAATAGGACAATGGCAGATGATAATTATTAATTCATTTAACACTGAAGGAATTAAATTGAAAATCCAAATGAAATCAATGACTCCTGGTAATTGTGAGTCTGATGAGTAATGGTTGACAACAAAAGGATTTATGAATATGAAAGTATCCATTTACTTATGCATAGATGTTTAGTACAATGTGGGCCAACACCAAGTGCTCAAGGAACAGGACAATCCATAAATACCACATCTGAATTTATCGTATATTCAGTGGCATACATGAACTTCAAGCCAGAATTTCTTTTAATATCAGTAATTGATATTTGGTGAATTTTTTCTATAGCCTTAGACGTCCTGTATATCATGTGCTGTTTTACTTATTATATTATACCTGTATGTGGTGCACCTTCTTTCAGAAACAGTCTTCCTCTATACTATATATTTTTGACAGGTTATATATATTTCCACTTAGAATAACTACTTGCTTGTAAATACTAATATCTGTGTAAAATGTTGTTTATACCTCAGTTATATCTAGATAAATTGAAATAATTAGGAGTATTGGTTTAATTTATTAGTAGCTAAATACTTCATTTGATGAGATAATTAATAATGGGGGGAAGAAAGGGAGCTAACACAGAATCACGGAACACCATTCTTATTTTCTGTGTGAAGTCACCTTCAGCATCGTCTGGACTGGAGGAAAACACGATCCATAGCAGGTCTTGAAGTGGCATGACATTTCTATTTTTACATGACAAAAGGCTTGGTATTTTTCATTGGCTAGTTCTAGCAGTGGGAGAGAATAACAAGTGCCAATAAATCTACCCTGACAGTAACAGTAGTGCTGGCACATGAGAAGGATCGTTGCAACAAAACAAGGAATCTTGTATTTAAAATTTTTATTTAAGGATTGTTGGATTTGTATCTTGCTTAATTTACCTTACTGGGAAAAACATCTTTATTTTGCTAGTTATTGTTTTTATTTTACAAGTTATTGTTTTCATACAATAAAAGTTATTTTATCTCAAGTTACAAAATTGACTTTTAGGTAAGGTTGAAAACTTTGTTTCTTACAATTAAATAGTCACGAACACTGCTAGGTTCTTGGACTAGTCCTATCATTTCCCAGTCAGCTTTTCTTTTATGATTCAGATCTCAAAACACCCCCAATTTTTACTTTATTGGTAAAATACCTGCCCATAGACTGCATTCTTGATTAGTTAGTATCTCCATATTGCATTTTTCAAAATCATTTTTATTATAATAAAAAAAAAAATTCCTTGTTACATTGTGATGTGAGATTACTTCTTCATTCTATTACTCTGAGGACCTGTTCATCATATTGGCTTCTTCATTTTTTCAAGGGATAATTATTTCCATTACTAAATGTTTTCTCCTTTTAGCTGCAGTTTTATTTCCCACAGGTGTTCCTATAAAAAGTGAACATTTTTAATATGATTATTGATTAAAACAGTGACTCAAATATCCTGTGAAAGATGAAAATGTGGACTAAGTGTTTTGGAGGGCATTTGTTTATTCTTTTTTGTAATCTGGTAAAATTCTTCTAGAAACTCAAACTGAATCTATATCCATTTTTTGTTTAGCATAAAATGTAAAGGCTTATTTTCAATTCAGACTGGAACTGTAAGAAAAAGAAATTCTTATGCGCATTTTCTAAACTAATCTTTAAATAAAACCTTATTTCTTTACTCATCCTTTCTTGATTGCAGTCAGGGTTAAAACACTTCTAACTGCAAATGATTTGTAGAGACGTATTATATCACTTTTCTTATTCCATTTCTATTTATCTTTGCACCAAAAAAAACCCCAAAAAACCAAGAACAAAACAAATGACAAAACTATCAATCAATCAAACAAACACACAGACACACAAAACCACAACCAAAGACAAACAAACAAACAAAAAACAACAAAAAAAATATCCCTCTCCCATCCCAACTCAACTCAAAACAACTCAGTTTTGCTGTGGAGCAAAAAACTGAGAGGGGCTAACAGGTGCAGAAACTTCCTTGCAGAGCCTACAGCTAATAGAACTCACCAATTTCAAGTACCAAAAATTGAGAAACATCCCCCCTGCCCCCAAAAAAACATGCAAATATAAGCATAAATAAAGGGAAGAAAAAGCAATAGAAACATTCTGGCCAGTGGCCTGCCATGAAGAGCAATGGGCAGTGCAGACCAGTCTCCTTCTCAGGCCATCCATTATTTTCTGCAAGAAATCCAGCATGATAACAACTCCCACTCTGCCAATGCTGGGCTATGAGGGTGACAGTACTCAGGACACCAGGACAGTGTCACTGTAGAGCAGCCTCAGGATGTGGAGATGAGAGATCAAGAGATGCCAAATGAATGAAGAACAGGTTTCCAAATTACAAGTGTATGGTCCTTACGTGTGGTGCAACACGTACAGGAACCTTTCTTTTTCCACTGTGAGGTTACGCTCTGTTGATCTCCATTGCAGATCCAGAGACTTGTTCAGTATATAATGTTTTTTATTTGGTACATCAATAATTAAATAGTAATGATTTCTTTTAATTATTGAAGTGGAAGTTAATCACTATTTAAAAAACTAATTATAAAATTATTTTTTCATCTGTTTTAGGTATATTCTTTATCTTTATGTTTTTCTAACCCAGACTATGATGGTGGGTTTTTTTTTTTCCTTTTATATTGCAGATGAATGCACTTACAAATGAAGTCAAAAGAAAAAGTCAGAAAAATTCAGGAACTATTTTGCCTTCAGGAAAAAGGCAGCTCCTCTCTCTAGACACAGATACTTTTAAGAATTTTTAATGAGAATGCAGTCATGTGTATATATTTGCTCTCAATTTATCTTGGGAGTAGTTGTATTTTGATGCCAGCTTTTACTGCATGCTGTGAGGAAGGAAGATGAAAGGATTGTACTACCTTTTATACAAGTAACTGTTACTTATTCTCTCTTCAAAATATTTTTTGCTTTTTGGTCTAGAGTCTTTGAATGTATAAACTCAGCAGAACATTCATTCTAAGGCATTTGGAAAACACAAACAAGGGAACATTTAATGTAACCTTCATGAAGAGATATTTTACAAGCTTTAGACCATTTTGTTTGCCAATTTCCATGTTTTTTTTCATTGAAATAATAATGAGTGATCAATGGCTGGCAGAAGGATTAATTCTGAATCATTTTTTCTTCATTTCTGATCCTAATATTACAGAGAAGAATGAATTTCAAGTTTAAAAACTTGTTGGCGAGTAGGTGGGAGAGAGTTAAAAAAGTTTGAAGTCTCTGAATGGATTCTGAAATCCTTTGTCAAGATTTGATCCCAACACATGCTGCTTTGGCTGTCACCCTTGTGCTAACATCGGTTTGTACCACTCCTAATGACACACTTTCACTCCCCACCACAAACAGAAACCAGGTACTCTGATCTGATTGCTGCTGTTGTGTTCCACTGTGTATCTCTTCAGAGAGCTAAAGCTTATACTCCTTCCATTATGTATTATAAGCCAATTCCTCTGACTAGAACCTGCCTGTAGCAACTGAATAAATGTCATTTGATTCAAATAAAATTTTGTGCTGGCTGACTGGATCCGTTTTCAGGAACTTTCTGAAAATAATTTGCATACTATTATTTTGTTTTGGAATGGCTATATCACCTATTGAATCTGTGGCTGGACAATCTTGTATATTTCTCATTCATTTGTTGGAAGTTCTGGGTTAGATTTATTCATCATTGTATTTCCATTTTTTTTTCTTAATTTTTCCTTCTACTGAGGATAAATTAAAAGAAAAATACTAAATAACTACCCCCCTGCACGGAGGATATTCCAAGCTTGATTCCATTTACTAATACGAGCTACAGGCTTCTGGTTTAGAAAATAATATTTCTCTCCTCAGATGATAAAATACTTCACTGAGAGTTAACTGTGTTCATGAAAACTGAAAGCTTAGGATGAAATGTGCATACATTAAATAAAATTTCTCTTTGTGCAATATCTCTTTACATGTGAATAAATTCTTGGGGCAAATTTATGCTTCAACTTAGTGGAAAATCAAGGGTTAAGCAGTTAAGTAAAAAATAGAAAACTGTAACCTGAAAAACATTCAAAGGCAAGTGCAGGACTGAAATGCACCTGAAAAAAATAGGCTGTGAATGGGAAGTGTGCTAAGATAACAAGTTAGACCAGTCGACCAGGTAGCTAGCTGGAAACTATGTGAGGTCAGAAGGCCAGAATGCAGCTCCTTGAGGACAGACCTATCGATTTTCACATTCTAATTTGTGTGCAGAAAGAAGTGCAGAGAGTTTTTGCAATCATGTTCCTGAAAGAACCATTATTTGAATAAGAGGCTGAAGAGGAGAGGTTAAACACTTGGGTGTCAGTGGTAGGAGAGCTTATGGCTTTTGGGGATAGTCTGGAGATTTTATCACTTTAGGATGTGTGTGTTGTAGCTTAAGCCATATAATATTTGTTTAAATGTTGAGCAGTGAGTAATGGCATGTTTTTTCTTTTTTTTTTTTTTTTCCTTAGTCTTCCCTGCCTGTGCTTACAGTGATGAAACCTAATTCAATAGAAAACACAGCATTACTCTTTGATTTGGCTTTACATAAAAATTTCAAACACTAGACATAAACCTTACCTCTCTGGTCCAAACTTTAAAAAAAAAAATAAAATTCCAAAACTAAAACAAAACAAAAACAAAAACCAAACCAAACCAAACCAAAACAAGGTAAATAATACTTAAAGCAAAAATGCATTGGCACAAAATCATAACTTAAGGTTGTAAATCTGGTTTTTGACAATCTTCTCATTGTCTTTCTTGCTATTAGTCAGCTGAGCCATAGCATTGACATCTAAGTGTTAAACATTTCAAACAAAGTGAGAAGGATTAAAACTGTTTTGGTTTCTTTTTTGGGGGGGAGGGGGGTTTGGGGTGTTTTTTTTGTTGTTGTTGTTGGGTTTTTTTGGTTTTTTTTTACTAGAACTGGAAGTGGGAGAATACATGTATTAGGTTCACTCGAAGAAATTTCATTTTTAAGAAATGTTGGTTCCCTCCAGAGCTGCAAGGTCCTACAGAGAGACCTTGACAAATTAGCAAAAGGAGCAATCACCAACCATGTGAAGTTTAAGCAGGAAAAGAGGCAGATTCTGCACCTGGGATGAGGCAACTCTGGTCTATAAACCAGGAAACAAGAGGAGGGAAAGCAGTGACATGGAAAGGCATCTGGGGGTCCTGGTCGACAGAAAGCTGAACATGAGTCAGCAGCGTCCTGGCAGCCAGGAAGGCCTGATGGGCATCAGGCTCAGCATTAGTCACGCTAAACAGCATATTTTCAGAAAATATTGTGTTTTTTCAAGAGGATTTTTGTGGCTAAACCAAGGTACTTACCTAGAATTTCTGTTATAAGTAAGGAACAAATTGTTCCTTTCTGTCAGCATTTCTCATTGACATAGCGTTTTTCACTCAAAAAGTCTATGGCATGCTTTATCAGATCTGATAAACCAGAGAATCACAAGCATACTTAAAAATGAGTGACACATTCAATAAGAGCAAAGAAGAAAATCCAAACCTGAATTAATTTAAAAATCCATAAAAAAAAAATCCTAAAAAAAAAAAAAAAAAAAAAGTTTTACTTTAGATAAGCAGAAGCACCAGTATTCAAATAATTCCATTCTATTTGAATTACAACCTTTCTCTTATTGATTACAAAATTATTACTAAACTGACATATATACTGAGCTTTTATTTTTTCAGATTTACTGGAAATTCAAAATATATCCTGTTTGACAGAAAAAAATTAAGGAAGAGGTAAATACAGTTTAAGTTATGCTATTCATTTTATAATTTAATTTTTCATATGAACATCTTCTGAGGGCAATACTATATTAGGCAAACACAAGACAGAAGAAGAAACACACACCAGAAAATTAAAATCTTAGAAATACTGTTTTTAAGCAGATCTTTGTATTTCATGATGAAAGCAAATTTTTACTTGAAACATCAGTGAGACAAACAAATAAAAAGGGGACTAAAGGGGACTATCAGGACCAGTTGCAACATAGGTGCCTAGTAAGTTTTTCAAAGTATAGTTCTTATTTTATCAGAGTTTTTGTTATTACTGTCATTATATCTTGAAACAGTGATCTGGGTGCTCAAGTAATTTCAAACATGTAGTGTTTATATGCAAGTCTGTGCCAGTAAGATTATATTTAACTTCATTAATGTAAGATATTGAGTTCATTTTTACAGTGATACAAGCCCTGAAACTTCCAGCTTAGCTGAGTAGAGAATTATTTATTGCAGCACAAAGAATTCATCCCAGTCTTTTAAAGTCTCCATTTCTGTAAAGGAGTAGAAAACAACAAAAGGAAGACATATTCTGTGAGGTCACTTTTTTTTTTGTGTTTGCTACCCTTTTACACGCAAAGTGCCCTTTTTCTCTGTTTCTATGCATTTTGGAAAAGTGAGCTAATTTTGATACCTATTTGTTGCTAAAAATAGCTTTAAGCACCATGAAGTTTATGTTGTGTCCTGTGTTTGACAGGTTGTCTTAAACATTTCTAAAAATCTGATGCAATTTTAATGGCTTTTCCTTTGAAGTGTTATGAGAAACTACAAGCCCTCTATGGATCTTAACCTTCCACATCTTTTTTCATATTGAGTGTGTGTGAACTTGTTTAACCGTACATATTGCATTCAGCTCATAAACACTTCAATTCCATATTGTGCAGGAGCATATTTGCTGACTGCCTGCATTATTCTAGACCCAGTCACCCCAGATTGGCATAAGGCAGCACTGAGAATTTCTCTTATCCCTAGCATGTTTATTTGTACCTGTGTGCAATTCTGTACATTATTTTTATGTGTTTCCTCAACTGAAAAAACCACTGAAGGCTGACAGCTTCGTTCTTGAACTTCAGGTACAGTCAGCATGGTGATCTCACCACTCTTTCTTCACTGCAGACCTATATGAAGTGCTCATTCAGCCTTGTATAGAAAAAACATTCTTCAAGGTAAATAAACTTAATACAATTTATGCCCACTTTAAGCACACTACCGTAACAAAAGAGATGGAAACATGCTTAACTTTCAAGTGCCCTATACTGAAATAGTATTAAAATTCCATGGACCAAAGTTAGTTTTATTAAAAAAAACTAAACTGCTAGCCTAATGTATTTTTTTATTACTTACAGGAAGCTAATTATCTAGACTGCAATCCATGGCTTCAAAATTGCAGCCATAGCTAATAATTTTCTGCTAAATGACAGAGATTAGACTGCCTGTACTATTTACTAAGCTCCTCTGTCAAAATTCTGGCTTGGTATTTTCAACTTCTTTTGTTTTGTTTTGTTTTGTTTTGCTTTGCTTTGCTTGTTTACTTGTTTTGGGTTTTTTTCTGCTTTGTTTTTGCATCTTGGTATAAAACCTATGATTTCTAACACAATATATAGAGAGCTTAGTGAATCATTCAGGTGATTACCCATCATCTTTGTGTTGCTTATTTGTTGACATAAATATTCTAGATAGATTTCTACAATATCTTCTCTAAAAATAATCTTTAACTCCTATAAAAATAAGTATTTATATATAATCCCTGTGAGGAATCTGAAGATGCCTTCTAGGTCTCTGTTGGTTCAGTGTTCCTCAGTCACTTGCCCAAAAACAAAAGAGGAAAACCAGAGTAGTGCACATGTCCTCATCCATCAATGCATCCTGCCAAGAAATGAGTGTCACAGCATAAAAAATTGAGGTTCATGATTTGATGTGGACTTTATATGACTTTAGCTGATTATGAAATTTTGCATGCAAACAACCATAAATGTTAAAAAAAGAAAAAAGAAAAAAAGGAAAAAAGCCCAATCGTTTGCTTCTTTCTTATATTTCACATTGATCCAAACAGTATCTTCCACTAACACCAGAGGGGAAAGAGGAAATTCTGGTACAAAAAGGGTAAGTTCTGATGAAAATAAATTCAGACACTCAATAAACTGCCACTAACACATTTCTCTTGAGATTACTAAGAACAAAAAAAATTCTATACCATCAGGTGAGCACTTAAAATACTGAGGAGGAAAGCATAGTTCCTCTCTATGTCAGTTTGTCTAGTCAGAATGTGACTGAGCTGTTTTCCAAAGTTATACATATTTTGTACAGAACCAACCCATAAAATTATTTCTTCTTCCCTCCCGTTCAATCACTTGCACAATAATGATTTATTTTTGTGTAATCTGTATTTATTGCTGTTTTAGAAGACAAATCCTATTGCAAAGCAAAATCTGAGTGATTGCGTTCAAAGTTTGAGAGATTCATAATTTTTACTCAATAACGTGCTAAGTCTTTTGTTCGTTGAACTCAAACTTTATTCTACAAAAAAACTTATGATTAATAATTTTTCAAAATATAGGCTGGCAAAATGAGCAAAATTTTAGGTTCTAAGTCCTTTATTAGGCAAAAGATTATCAATATATTTCCTATAGTTAGCCTGTTCTTTTTTCTCACCATTCAAAAGTGAAACCCATTAGTAAAAGTTAAATAAAATAAGTAAATCCTGAAAAAAACCTCTTTGAACTGATAAAATCACAGAAATAGAATATGTCTTGATATGGTTCTATATTTATTCAATTAGATGTTACAAACCAAGCAGGAAGGGAACACAAACTATGTAAAGCCATTCTTAAAAACATTCTTAAGGTTATTCTTAATTAATATAGGGGTAGATGTGTAGATATTAAATTTAAAGTTAAGTTTTAGTGGATTTTAGAGATGTACACATCTTATGAATGCAGATCCATATGTAAGATGCATAGATTTTCCCCTTCTGAAATACTGTCAAAATAAGACATCATATAGGACACAACTGTCTGTTGTCTCATATTGGCAGAGTAATAAGAATGCCAGCAGAAGTAATCTGAATATCATAATTCCCATTGCAATCCAAGGCAAGAGTTATTAATCTGATCAAAACTTTCATTTATTTCATCAGACATATGACACAGGTCTTAGTTTCCTTACACTTATCTACCTATGGTTTAATCTACGGTTTACTTCACTCATTTATGTATAGGGCTGTATATGCACCAGGTAATAAATGAGTGCTTTGTTGTTTAGTCCATATTCTATTTGCATGTAAATTTGGTGATATCATTATTAGTTATATATTTTGCAAAGGGGTTTGGTTTGAGATGTTTTTATGTGTTTATGTTTTTAGATTTTTTGGTTGGTTGTTTGGGTTTTTTGTTTGTTTATTTTTGTTTGGTTGGTTGGTTCTGGTTTTTGTGTGTTTTTTTAAATTTTGGGTTGGTTTTTTCTTTGGTCGGTTGGGTGTTTCTGGGTTTTTGTTTTGTTTTGTTTTTGTTTTTGTTTATTTGTTTGTTTGTGTGTTTTTGCTTTATTATGGTCTGTGTATATGCACTTTTTATGGTAATGACTAGAAAATTAGGTTAAATTAGCTGGTTTCTTTTAATGCTTCAGTCATATTGTTCACTGAAGCAGCACTGTGATGTAATGGTTTTGCATTTATAGCTGGGAGCATTTAAACTCCTTTTCCAAGGTTACGTCCTATCTTCAGTTAGATGTTTCAGTTCTATTAAAAAAAAATATACCAGGTAAAATTATTTTGTTGTAGTGTATAAGACATCATGCCTCTATTTCACAGTCTCAGCCCTCCTTATATCTCATAAATACTATTCTTTATTATTAGGATTATGCTAAAAAAAGTATAAGCTATGGGCATTTTCTAGGAAGGATAAAGATTAGAATGATGAAAAATCCTAATATTAAACCAAAATAAACCCAGTCTTAGTTGAGAAACATGGGCTTCAGAGATTGCTGGAGCAAGACTGAAGACTCGTTTGACAAAACAGATCAAAGCCAGCTTTCCTAGGTAACTTCTGTAAAAGCAGAGAAAGAATTTATAGGCAAGCAAGCAAAAGAATTCAGCTGAAGATTTCAGCTGAAAAGGCAAATAATAATAATAATAATAAAAAAAGTCAAAGATTGAAAAAAGAAAGAAATGCTGTAATTTTTTATCATAAGAACTTTATGCAAGCAAGAGGCAAACAGAGGTAAATTCTGGGGAACAGAAAAAAATAAGAGATTCTTCATACAGGTTCTGGATAGTCTCAGAGTTAGATACTCAGGGTGAACATAGAAACTATGACTATTTACCAGTATTCTAAACTCTCCCATGATGATGATGATTTCTAAATCCCTAACTTGTACATGCTTTTTTGTGTGTATTTATACAATCATATATAAATATTTATACATATTTTCTATTGCAACAATGCTAAAAAAAAGTGAAGTTCAAACTTCAAAAACTTGGAATATTAGTTTTAGGAGAGACCTTCCCTTCCCCTACCAAAGGACTTGGATTTTATTTTTTCATTCGATTTCAGCTAAACAGATTGCATCATAAAATGGCTAGGGCTGTATTCTCACTATTTAGTTTTACAGACCTTGTAGTTCTCTCTGCACGTAGGTGGAATACTCTAGATGGTGTGAAAAGACATTGAAAAAGGCACCAAAGCATTTTGCAGTGTGTCTGTGTTAATTCTTTAGTAGTTCATTACAGAAGCTCTGTCCTTTTAGAGCCAATAATATTGAAGACTAACATGCAATGTTACCATACTTCAAGTTTTAAACTTATATTAGTCTATTTTCCCTCATTTTCCTGACTGTCTTTCTCATCTGGGTATAACACTTGTCTTCTGTCTATGAGAGATTGCTTTCTTTTGGATCTATTTATCAATTTTCACCAGTAAAAGGATGATAGAGCAGTACAAAATTGCTTGTTTACGCTTATCCATCTGTAGCTACCTATTTTCCTTTTATGAGATTATTTGTGAAATAGCCTCGTGTCAGTAAAAAGAGAGAAAATGGCAAACAACAGAAGAAGCACACGTCAGATACTCTGAAGTGGAGACATACAAAATAGGGAATGAAGTCTAGGGCATCTTTTGGTAGCACTCAGATTACAGCTATTACAGGAGGTAGAAACACACTTTAGAAGACAACAAAACAGCACTTTGCAATTTCAAGATAAAAACTTTCCCTGTGAAGACCTTTCAAGGCTATATTGACAGTAGTCTAAGAAAATTCTCCAAATCAGTTGGGTATGAGGGGAAATAGCAGGATGAATTGTGGGATGAGGAGAAATAATATGTTGTATTCTTGGAAGACATTCTCTAATGTTATGTTTCAAATAAAAAGAGGCCTTACAAAACATGCAGAGAATCTTACCTCTGTGTATGTTATTATTGTTGCTACATAAAGCTGAATGTCAAAATAAGCCTAAAACAATAGATGTATTGCAGGCAGGAAAAAAATGAGAGAGAGCTAATGAAGAAAAAGCAATACAGAACAGTCTTTGTTCATGAGCACATTGATGAAATTTGAATGAACTGGAAATGATTTCACAATATAAAGTCAAAGACTGAAATACTTTAGTATTTTTTAAGGATACATGTTATTTGAGAAATAATTCAAGAAAGACTGATTCAATTTACATCCATTATTATAACATTTGTTGGCACTAAAACTATTTTTAATGACAGTGATTTTTTTAAAGTATTTTAAAATTTAGAGTCTAAAGGAAAAAAAAAAATGATGGTAAAAGACCTAGTTTGTAAGTTTGAAGGAAATAGAGTTTTATCTCAAGATTTACATGCAAAATCAAATTCTCAAAATGCATGTATCAAGAGATTTTTTAATTTATTTTTTTTAAATGCTTCAATCTGACTAATAGCTTTGGGATTTATATATTTGATCAATATTTACAGGTAGCAGAAATATAAATTACCAGAGTTGCAGACAAGGGAATATATTAACTAATTTAAAAACATAAATCACCCTCTGAACAATATTTCCAATTCTGTAAATCATATCCTAAACCATTAACCTATTCCCAGGCTCCTCAAAAATTGTGTCTATTTGAATTTATAGAATATTATCTTTGTGTTTGCTTTTTCAAATGTTTAAGTGTAGATCTAACAATCAAAATGGAATTTTGAGCTCTTCTTTCCACTGAATATAATTAATTCACAGCAGGCCACAATTTTTTCTAATTCTGTTTTTTTATACAGATACAGCAGAAATAAATCCTCTTGCTTTCACGATTACTTTCAATTCTACTTGAGCTTTGCTTTTCCTATTTCCATCTCGCATATTCAGGCAATATTTCAGAATTCCTTCTGGATGTCCTGTCTTAATTTACACTTCCTGTATATTACCTTTTTATTGCTTTTTTTATTTGAGTCTGGTGATTCAACTATTCACTATTCAACCAGCCTGGACACATGTTGCAGCAGTCTGACCTTCTGAATAGTGATTTGGATCATTCTTGTGCCTGAAGAATTTTGTCGAGAATCTCTCCTTGACATCTTTACTTTTTAGGTCAGTTTCACATAGGACATGTAACCAGATTCATTCATTCCGTCACAAAATTAAACCTGTTTTCTTCAAGTCCAAGTTTTCAAGTTCAAGTTTCTATTTTTTATCTAATTGACTTCTCTGAATAGCAAAAACAATACCATTTTTTGATTGCTGCAGTTGAGTCTATCATGAACCTTAATATCTCCAATATTATTTTTCTTATTCATTTAGTCAGCTTGTTAATCAGCAGTGTCAAATTATTGTCTTTAACATCCTCTAGAAATCTTCAGGATGGCTGATATTTCTTCCTGGGAAATGCTGTGGTAAAAAAGCTTTTCATGAGAATCAGGGCTTGTGACCATCTTTACTCTATCACTCACTACTCCTTTTCTCCTCACTGCTATGTTATTTCCACAGGTTGCAGTCAGTCCCTTTAATAAGGCAGCTCTTGGCAGCTCTTGTCTGCTTGTTTGTTTTGGGGAGGGTATGGTTAGTACATAGCAATTTTTCTTGTCTGCTCCGTTCCTTCTCGTCTTTGGTTCCAGCACAGATTTTTTCAGGCTGAAGCTCATAGAGGAATATCCATGTGCTCAGGCATGGAGTCCACCATAAGCTGTGCTGTGGACATCTGCTCCACTGTGGCACTGTGGAGGGCCATCACCTCTTTGTCCGACCTTGGTACCTTGGTGCTTTCTCCACTGTTTCCCCACTACACCACCCTTTTTTTTTTTTTTTTTTTTTTTTTTTTTTTGCATGTGTGTATGTGTGTGTCTCCTTGTCTCCTTTTCTTTCTACTGTCTGTCTGATTTTTTTTTCTTTTTTCTCTCTATTAAACACATATTACCTGAGACACCATCACCGTGGCACCGTGGCTGCTGGTCTGAGCCTTGTCCTCTGTTGTGTTGGTTGGAACCAGCTCAGGTTGGCACAGAGGCCCCTGCAGCTCCTGCTGCCAGTTCCTGGGCACCCAATGCATCAGCAAAGATTGACTGTCTGAGTAAATGTCAAAATAATGCCTACCAGTGTCTCTTGGAGCACAGGTGTCCTGGTTTGGAATAAATTAGGGAAGAACCTCCAAAAGGAGTCCCCTAAACCAAACCTCCACCTCCCTTTCGCCCCCCCAGCCCTGGGTTCAGGAAGGAAAATACCTTGGAGGAAAAGTGGAAAAACCGGTTTATTGACAAAAAAACAGTCCTCAACACCGAATAGTGGGAAAGACGGGTTACTGTGACGATGAGGAGGATGCTGACATGTCTCTGTCTGGCCCGGGACTTCTCCAACTTCTCAGGTCAGGTCCGGAGCCGGTTCAAACCTTGCGGGGGGCGGAGGAAGAAGGAAGGAGGGAAAAAAACAGAAGCAGCAGGGGAAAAAGAAAACAATGGCGGCAGGGGCAGCTGGAGAGCAAAGCAAAGCAAAGCGAAGAAGGCAAAGGCAGCTGAGCTAGCAAAAGCAAGAGACAAAACAGGAAAAAAATAAAGAAGGAAAGAACTGCAGGCACCCGCCCAAGAGGGAGGGATTCAGCTGCGAGACATAACAATGTATCCAAGATATGGGATGGATATATGGGATAGGAGGCAGGTCAACCCAGCACATTCCACCCCTAATGGTGGCAGAGGATGGTTTCGATCCATCGACCTCTGGGTTATGGGCCCAGCACGCTTCCGCTGGGAGTTTTGGGCTCAATACTGATAAGTGACCTGAAATAGAAAAAAGAAAATATGCTGCTGATCCTTCAGTCTTGTTCATAAGGATGGCTTTTGAGAAATGCTGGCACTTGTCAGACACACGAACTTTTTTTTTTTTTTTTTTTTTTTTTTTTTTTTTTTTTTAATAAAAAATTATTAAAAATAAACCAAATCAAACAGTTCAAACTAAATAAAATTAGATACTTGTGGGTTTTTTAATCACATTAGTTTCACACATTTCTAAACCAAACTGAAAATAATTTTGTAAAAACATATAAAACAAATTTATTATTATTATTAGTGAGCAAGTAACACAGTCTAGCAGAAATTTTGTTAAATTCTGCCTGGATGATACATTTGTTACTTTGAAATTGATCTTATGAACATATAGGTCCTCTTCTCAGCATTGTGGTTATTTTATGCTTGCTTGAGAAGAAAGAAACCTTTAGGAAAAATGTACAAAGAGATTGCCTGATCAGCTGTGGAAAAATACAGTGAAGGAAAACAATGTGCTGGTTCAGAGGTGCAGAATTTGATGAAACCACTGTTCTCCAAGCCCCAAATACATTCCTTTGGCTTCGAGTGCATCTCTCAGGTTTTTATGACATAGGTATTTAATATTTTATGTGGGACATAGTGAAGACAGAATTCTTTCCTTAACCCATTATAAACCAATGGACAATGACTGTAAGAGAATAAAATAAACAAACAAAAGACTCTTTTGGTTCTTTTAGCCATATTTTTTCTTTATTTCATAAAAAAATATACTGACATCCTCTTGAAAACCTAGCAGCCACAAATTTTACAAGTAAATGGAAAGGGAGAAAAATTCTAGAATTTAAAGATGTTTGTTCTTCCTTAAAATATTTTTTGTGGAGAATAAAACCAAACAAACCAAGAAATCAAAACAATCTTGTAGGACATAAATTTGTTTCACTTGAAAGGACTTGCCTTTTGTTTGAACTCTAGGGCAGAAGACAGCCTCAGGGTGAAAATGAAACCAGCATGCCACACAATGTATACATATCAATGAAAAAATATATTATAGGAATTCAAGAATTACAAACCCAGGAAGGTTTTTTTTATTATTTTATTTTTTCCAAAATCATAACTCCCTCAGTTTAGCTTTAGTATCTAAAGATATCTTTTATATAACAAAAATATTTTTTAAAAGATAGAAAGAGAAATATTCTACATATTTCTCTTTCTCTCTCTCTTTTATTTTTTCCCTAACCAGCTATGTTCTGTGTGATTTTGGTAAAGAAAAAAAACTTGGTAATTACATATATGAAGGAAAGGAAAAAAAATTAATGCTAGAAAAACAAACAACCAAAAAGAAAAGAAAAGAAAAGAAAAAAAAAAAAAAGACTAGAGGATATAAATTCTGTTGATAGAATAAGAAACTAAGGGAGCTGGGATTTTAAATTAATCTCCCAAATCACATTTTTCTCATTACTTTTAGGTCATCAAAAGTTCCAAGAAAAGCACAATGAAGGGGTTGACTCCACCTACTTAAGTAACTAATTTTCTTTTTCTATTCCAAGAGTTTAATGTATGTCTCCAAAATATATTTTGCTAAAGTCTCTTCACAAGCAGAAAACAAATATTTTAATGCTAACAGAGTAATGTCCCCTGCATAAATAAAATCCAGAGATGCTTATATTATCAGCTTCAGAATTCTATCCATTTTGCTTTATACTGGTTGTAATTAACTTTTTTGTTGTTGTTTAGAGCCTAAACCTATTGGCTGTGCATTTAAAACCATTTTGCCCAGGGAAACACTGAAATAATTGTATTGTCTTTATTACACCTGCATGACATGACACAAACTGTTCTAGATAGTCGAATCTGTCCTATTCCCTTACAGCACCTTCAAGTGTATCTTTAACACTTCTGGTGTGCATACCCACTACATTCACTCTGTTATTCCACTAACACTAACTAATGTACACAGATGTACATTAGCTCAGTAGCTAAATACAAAGTTGGGAACCCTGAACTTTTTTCTCACTAGTACAGTTCTGATGTCCTGACTATTGGTTTTCAGCTCATCCTTGGTTTGAGGTCTGCTCTGGCCTAACCATTCTATGAACAGCGTCACACATAAATATTCTCCTTGTCAGACAATAAAATACACTCACAGGCACAATGGTTTCAAAACGAGAGGATTGTATGACTCCAATCTGCCTGTTCAGAAATAGGATCAGATCTGACATTATCCAGCCTAAGCATCATCATAAACAAGCAGTCTCCCCGTAAAACACAGTTTATGAAAAAAGGATAAGGTTGATATCTACGTAGGTAGAATTAAATTAAGAACAGATGCTTCAGAGGAAAATATAAAAGGGAAGTAGAGAGCAACATACAGGCAGGAACAAAAGAAAATTCGCTAAGAAAGATGTGTAAGCAAATTTAATTATGTGATGTTTTCTGTGGACTAAGGCTTGTGCTGTTACAGGAATTTAGTTTTACATCCGTGGATTTCAGGTTCATAGGAAAATGTCAGACCTGCACTGCAGGGATAGTTATGCTTCTGTAATACAAGTTATGTTAAATATTGTCTTAGAAAAAGGGCATTATTCATTATGATCCCAGTAGAAAGACACTTAGACTTTTTAAGTTAACATTTATAATGCTATTTGTTAGAGCTAATGCCCTGCAGTAATACAGAAAGCCTTGTGTCCCTTTAGATGATGAAAGCCCCAGGCAGTGTAGAATTGAACAGGACTCCTTGTGTAGTATATCACGCCGACTCCATCCATAACTGACCTACTCCCCTTTCAGTCATCCAAGTTATGGTAGCATTTTCTTGCAAGGAAAAATCTCTTCTATCCTCTCTACAGTTGAAGGAGAAATTATGTTCTCATGAGAGGTTCATTCTGCACACCTAGATAAAGATAAAGCCATGCAGGTGGCATAATCACCAGCAACCAGTGGGAGCTGCCTGTGAGTTGCTCTGTTAGCTGACTGAGGTTATTGTGTAGAAATAGGATTTATGCTGCTCAGCACAGAATTGAAGCCCAGGTTGTAAATTCAACACAACATAGGCTTTAGTCTTCTCAGATGTACTTTATTGGGAATCACTACCTCCTAAAACACAATATTCTTCTACTCAGAATCACTACCAGGAACAAGAAAAAGCAGAGTTCTGTTATCACCTTGACCATAGGTCTCCATTCGTTGATATTCTTGATGAAGGCAACCTATGTATGTAAAAAGAGAGGTGAATTTCTGTTGGTTCATCCTTGTGTTTCAACAGCGGTTTGATTTCTAGGCCCCAGAAGAAATTTTTTTTTGTCTGGCAAATTTATCAGCTGCATCAACTGCTAGACATTATTTGATTTGAAATCTGTAAGTTACAATCAGATTGTTAAAATTCTATTTTGTCCAGAGAGGCAAAAAATATCTGATTTGTCAACCTAACTCAGTTAAACGCTGTGTCAAAATAAACCCCAAGATTATTTGCTCCTACAAAGTGTATTTCTTGGGCACAGCAACCGTGAAATGACAGTTTTCAGTACTCAGTGAAGTAAGGAGAGGCATTAATAAAACCTCTACCCTGGACTTTCAGAGGGCAGATTTTGGCCTGTTCAGAACATTGATGCAGAAAGTCCCTTGGGAAGCAGCCTTTAAAAACAAAGAGGCCCAGGAAGGCTAAATATACTTTAAGAAATAAATCCTGAAGGCACAGGAGCAGGCTGTCCTGGTGTGCTGAAAAATGGACCTGGCTGAGCAGAGAGCTGTCACAGGAACTTGGAGGAAAAGAGAGGTTATGTCACTTCTGAAAAAAGGATCTGGCCATCAGAAAGTATTTAAGGGTGTTATTAGGTCATGCAGAAAGAAAATTTGGTGAAAGTTCAATTATAACTTATCTGTCCAATTCTGTAAAGGATAATTATAGTCACATAGGAGGAGAAAAAGGCTGAGGAACTTAACACCTTCTTTTGTCTCAGTCTTCAAGGGCAGAACTGGTTATCCTCAGGAGAGCTAGATTCCTGAGGTAATAGACAGGGGTGGGAAGCAGAATGGATCCTCTGCAATCCAGCGTGAAGAAGTTAGTGACCTGCTGAGCCACTTTAATGTTCACAGGTCTAAAAGATCAGATATGATTCATCCTAAAGTGACTGGGGAGTTGGTGGATGAACTTGTTAAGCTAGTTTCCATCATTTATCATCTGTCCTGGCTAACTGGAGAGGTTCCAGATGACTGAAGGTTGGCCAGTGTGACATCAACCCATGAAAAGGGCCAGAAGGAGGATCTGGGGAACCACAGGCTGATCAGCGTGTCTGGTGTGCCTGTGAAGATTATGGAACAGATCATCTTGAGCATGATCACAGGGACTATACAGGACAATCAAGGGATCAGGCGAGCCATCAAAAGTTTAATAAGGGCTCATCATGCCTGACCAACCTTATCTCTTATTATGACCAGGTGACCTGCCTAGTAGATAAGGGAAATGGTGTGCATGTTATCTACCTGGACTTCAGCAAGGCCTTTGACACTGTCTCCCACAGCACACTCCCGGATAAACTGGCAGCTCATGGCTTGGACAGGAACACTCTTTGCTGGATTAGGAACTGACTGGATGGCCGGGCCCAGGGAGTGGTGGAGAACGGTGCTGCATCCAGCTGGGGGCTGTCACTAAGGGTATCCCCAGGGATCAGTGCTAGGCCCACCCCTGTTTAATACTTTTATTGATGATCTGAATGAGGGGATCAAGTCTATCATTAACAAATTCAAGGATGCCACTAAGTTGGCTTAGTGTTGATCTGCTGGAGGGTAAGGATGTCCTGAAGAGGGACCTGGACAGGTTGGATCAATTGGCTGAGATAAAACAGCGTAAGGCTCAACAATACCAAACGCTGATTCTTACACTTTGACCACAATAACCCTAGGCAATGCCACAGGCTGTGGAAAGAGAGGCTGGAAACTGGCTCAGCAGAAATGGACCTAGTGTGCTGGTGGACAGCCAGCTGGACATGAGACAGGATGTGTCCAGATGGCCAAGAAGTCCAACAACATCCTGGCCTGTATCAAGAATAGTGTGACCAGAAGACCTGGGAAGACATTCTTCCCCTGTACTCACCACTGGTGAGGCCACACTTCGAGTTTTGTATTCAGTTTTGGGCCCCTCAATTCAGGAAGGACATTGAGGTGCTAGAGAGTGTCCAGAGAAGGGCAACAAAGCTGGTGTGGGTCTGGAGCACAGGTCCCATGAAGAGAAGTTGAGGGAGCTGGGGTTGTTTAGTCTGGAGAAAAATAGACTCAGAGAAGACTGCATCGGTCTCTAAAACTACCTGAAAGGAGGTTGTGGCCAGCTGAGGTTTGGCCTCTTCTCCCAGGCAACATGGTGGAACTAGAGGACATAATCCTTATCTGTGCCAGAGACTTAGGTCGGACATTAGGAAGAAATTCTTCACAGAAAGGGTGATTATATATTGGAATGAGCTACCCTGAGAGATGGTGGAGTCACTGTCCCTGGTGATGTTTGAAGAAAGACTGGATGCAGCACTCAGTGCCATGATTGAGCTGACGAGGGGGTGGTCAGTCATAGGTGTGATTTGATGCTCTTGGAGATCTTTTCCAGATAATTGATTCTGCGAATTCTTTTGACTAAGAAGATAACCACTTCTATTGACCACTTCTTTATAGTCTTGCAATTGAAAATTTCGCTGTTTTGGGGACAGATAGAACATATAATTAGCAAATTATACTTTGAATTACAGTCAATTGAAAATAGAGTTGATTAAAAATACATTGCGTGTATGCAGAAAAAGATGGATTAAAATGGAAGGTTCCTACTTAATAAATAGTGGTTCACGTAAATGCTGTATATAAGGGTACAATATTTCTATTAGTTCTTACTATCATGTCTATTTTATCATTTCAGGTGTTTCTAGGCGTAACCCTAGATGTAGTAATCAAAACTCATGTTTTCTTGAGTTAACCTATAGCTACCATCAAATTTTTAGGTTCCCTTTTTTCATATGAGATAGTTGACATGGTCTTCTTGGACAGAACTTTCACTTGATTGCATATATGTTTCATTGAATAACCACTTTCTAATGATGTAATTCCTTGTCAGTAAGCTGTCCTCCTTGTTATGTGTTACTGATCTTCCTTTTTTCTCATAAGAAAATTGTGAGAGAGCTATGACTGTTCAGCCTGTAGAAATAAAGGCTCAGGGGGAATATCATCAGTGTTTACAAATACCTGAGGGGAGTGTGAAAAGAAAAGAAAATAAAGACATTATTTTTTCAATTTTTTCCCTGTGGATGAGCACAACCTGAAATGTAACAAGATCCTTCTGAACAACAGGAAACACTTGTTTACTCACAGGGTGACGGAACAGGCTTCTGGCAGGAGCTGTGAACATATGGGGAGAGGAGCCCATGCAGGAGTGGATATCCTGATAGGACTTGTGAGCCCATGGGAGATCCACACTAGAGCAATCTGTTTCTAGAGGATTAGGAATTTCTAAAGGATTTCCCTTGTAAAAAGATCAGAGAACCATAAAATAGCTTGAATTGAAGGGACTTGCAAGGATAGCTGAGTCAACCCTACACAGAACCATGTCAAGTGTAACACCTCGTGCCTGAGAGCATTGCCCAAACCCTTCTTGAACTCTGGCAGGCTTGATGATATGATTGCTTCCCTGGTTCCAGTGCTCAGCCATCCTCTGGGGGAGGAACCTACTTCTAATAGTGAACCTAAATGTTCCCTGACACAGTTTCATGCCATTCTCACAGGTCCTATCACTGGTCACCAGAGAGAATGGATCAGTGCATGCCCCTCTGCCTCCCCTTGTGAGGAAGCCTGCAGAGGCTTCTCTGTGATGAGGTCTGCAATGAGATAGGCATTGAAGCACTGCTGGGGTGAGTTCAGAGAAGGGTAGCAAAGTGGGTGAAGGGGCTGGAGCACACACCTTGTGTGAACCTGCAGAGGGTGCTGAGGGGGTTGTTTCACTTAGAGAAAGGCTCAGGGGAGAACTTATAGTTCTCTACCTTCTATATGATTTTGTGTTGGTTTAGTGTATTTTAACACTTGCTAAAACTTTAGCTTTACTCTTAACAGAGTGGGACACAGAAATTTTAAGAGAAGCTGAACCAAGATACTAAGAGCTAAATTACTTTTTAGGTTGACAGAAGATGTCATTTCTGCTGAACTGCAATAGACAAACAATAATAAACAGTCTTTACTGGAAAGGTTTTGTCCATGAGTCTCAAGATATAGCCATATGGGCTATGGCAACATCAAGGATTTAGGCTCTTTCTTTATTGTTGCTTAAATTTTTCACTTCAAAGTCAATATACTTTAAAAATTAACTTGATTTTAGTGGAAAAAACTCCACAACTATAAAAAAAAACCCACAAAACAACCCTCCAAACCAAACACTTTTCCTCAATAATACTAACAGTAATAATGAATTACCACCATTATTTACAAAAAAGTTACAAGTTTTCAGATTTTGCATTATTAAGCTTTATGTTAAAATATATATTGCATTTGAATAGCCATGTTTTTCAAATTTCATAAAGTACTTGCATTCCCTAGTGATGGTGACTGATATAGGCTGCTATTTTGCAGGAAAGTATTTTCCAAAAGGAAAATTTCCTAGTGTCTTGCTTTTAAAGATAATGAAAGGGATATTTTATAATATTAGAGCAAAAAAGAATCCTACTCTACCTAGGGCAGCAATGAATATAGCAAAGCATAAAGTATTCACAAAGCTTTTCTCTACTAACAAGGAAAAAATTGTTGTATCTTCAGGGAACTATTATGACATACTGAAATTCTTTCAACAGAATATGAATTCCATTACAGAAGGAATTAAATTTAAATTTTACATGTATAAGTGATAAATGCAGATAACTTTGCCTATAGTATTAATTTTAAACTTCATGGAGCAAACAAGCTAATATATAGTTTATCTTACTTTTAAGAAGCTAAAAGTTGCAAAGCACAATGAATTTTTTTTATACATTCAGGATGTTTTCCAGGTTTGCTGTTAAATGTTTTGTTTGTTTCTTTGTCTATTTGTTTCTTTGTTTTGCAAAGATGGAAATCAAAGCAGAGCAAATAAGAAATTAATCCAGTAATTTCATAATTTTATTTACCAATTTGTTCTGTATATTTACTTCAGTGAAGAAGGAGTGAAGTGAAATTTTCCAAATTTGCACAAAGTCATCACTCAAGTATTTTATACTCCCTTTGTTGCTACACTTGCAAGTAATTCAAAGATGTCTGGGACCTTTCATCTCAGTGTTTTAGTAAAACAACTTCTTATAAACTAAAATTACTGCCTTCTCTTTGGTGTATGTTGTGGTCCTGCAGTAAGTAGAATTTCATTCTGTTAAAACACAGACGCTTTATACATCAGTAAAAGTCATTTTTCTATGTTTATTTTTTAATCACTTTTTTTTTTTTTTTTTTTTTTTTTTTTTTTTTTAATGAATGATAGGTTTTGAAGGGATGCTGCATGTATATCCTTCCACTATCATACTTTCTTAAAGACATTAAGGCAATAATAATGCTGCATTTGTGGAGGACATGTTAGTTTTATAAAATTTCTATTGGATTTCATGATGATGGAAATTACATCTTTTGGTCCCTAAAAACTGCAATTAAAATTTTTACTCTATTTTTTTAACTCTCATGAGTATAGGTCACTACTGAACACATTTTACAGATTAATGAATTAACTGCCAATAGATTAACAGTTTGTTGAATACTATGCAAACAATAAAAAACAACCTGATGTTAGATCCCTCCTATAATGCAGTTCACCATATAAAAATAATGGAGACAATTTAAGAACTATAGACAGAAAAGAAACGACCAAAATAGACACATTGCTATCCTTGTTGGTGAAGACTCCATGAATGTGAGAGTTTATATTTAATTATGATGAAATCATGTATGTCTTGCTTTATTATGTGCAGTGCCTTGGAACATGATAAATGCACATCCAAGTCTATGATGTAAAAGCATGTTATTCACGGTTTGAATGGCCCCACAACAGGTTTCACTGGATGACTTATTAAGATACTCCTTTTGGATACTGGAAGTCTACCCTAGACTCAAAGGTTACAATATATAAAATATTATATTTTAAAAAAGAAATAAAGATATTTTTAGATTAACTTTTTATATTTTCTTTGTCCGTTTACAGATATTATTTTATTTCTAAAAAAAATATTTGAGGATATTAAGAAGCAACAATATATAATATATCTTAAATAATTAAGACTAGCATTATTTTAATGTGCATTGTTGCCTAGAAAATTCAGTACCTTGTCAGTAAATGAAAAGCGAAAAAAATCCCTATAAAAAAAGCTTCTGTATCCTCCAAGAAAAGTATTCCCTTTTCATGACAGTAATTTTGTCTCTTATGCCCACTTAATGGATGTTCTAAACGCAAAATTGAAAAGCACACATAATTGGTTCTAGAAAAAGCACTTGAATTTGAAAAGAAAGTCCAAAATATTCTTTAGGGCAGAAAGAACAATGTCTTTTATATTACAAGCAGGCCCTATAATCTTGCTAAATTTGTAAATGCAGCTTCAAGTAACACAACTGAGATTGTCACATTTCTGTGGGCTGAAAAACACCATAAATAACTATTAGATAACATAACCTATTGTATGAAGAATTACTATTTCTCATATATTGAATAATATATATTTATTACATCATACTGATTATGTTATCAGTCTGTTTTTCTCTTTATAGCTCTCCAATTAAGGTTCTGATCTGCTAAGGGCTAGATCCTAATCTTTATGACAATGGAATTTGCAATTTTCTGTAATTCAGGACTCATCTGGTATTCTTGTCCACCATCTTGAACTCCAGACTTTATCATTAATTACTCGTAATACCTCTTACTACTTAGATAAGTGTAAACAGTAAGACAGCTGAAAAGAAGCAGTCAGTCAAATTCAGTATCTTTCTGTTATTAATGTCAAGTTGTGCTGTCAAACTGTACTTAAAGACCTACTTTATTAATGATCATTAATCTTTGATCATAAGGATGTCTATTTGACTTCGGTGGACTTCATTTGAGGACCTGGATATTCTATCTGCAAGTTTTGAAATTTGCTCAAGTACAGACAGCAGTTCATGTTGTTCAGAATCCATTATTCTTGCTAGTTTATCTTCTTTCTCAAGAAATCAGCTCTCAATTTTATTCCCTTTTCCAAGTATACCGGTCAAATTTATGTCTTATTTTGGTCCCTATGTTTCTTTCTTCTCCCAAATTGGATTGTATGAACTGTTAAAATATGCTCAAAAATACTGTTTGAAGAAATACAGAAAACAACTCAATTCAGTCTCCTGTTATCATTTGTCTTCTCAAAAAAACAACCCTTAGTTCCTCTGGTGGACATCTACTTCATGTTGTGCAGATCCTATTCTTCTTTCCCTTTGCAAGAAGATTGGGTCTTTGGTTTCTTGGGGGTGGGTTTTTTTTGTTTGTTAGGTTTGGGTTTTGTTTGTTTTTGGTGGTTTGTTGTTGTTGTAGTCATTGTGGTGTTGGTTTTTTTTTTTTTTTTTTTTTTGGGGGGGGGTGGGGGGGGGGTGGGGGGGGTGGGCGGGGGGGGGTTTGCAGTTAGAAGAGCTATTTCCTTCTTAAATGCCCACCAGAGCAGATCTGGCTAGTATCTAGGAAGTTTAGCCATATTTTCCATTTGTTGTAATTTAAATGTAATGTAAATTACCTGAGGCCAATGCCTGTCTCAGGCCCTAGCTCTGGACTAAAATGACTTCCAGGCTTTGCTCGAGATCACTAACTCCACAATCACGTCTTCCACAAAACACTGAAGAAAGCCAGGATACTCCAAAATGGCACAGGAATTTCGTTCTTTTCCACTTGGATTGACCATAACAGTGCTTTCTCCTCATATTGTGGAATGTAAATTTACAGAGCTCTTGCCAATTTCTGACAGATTATTGCTTCCCTAGCTTTTGTTTCCATCAATTTCTCTTTTATATCTGAAAGAACACATCTACTGTCAGCATCTTTCTTTCTCCTCTTTGTTTTGTGTGATCTACTTTTCTTTTTCCTGTGACTTTCTAGATTAGAATTCATGGTATTTTCTGTACAGCTAAAAAAATCTTTTGCTATGGAGAGAGCCTAGATATTAGAAACCTGACTTTGCCTATCTTTCATTATTATCTTTCCTTCCTCATGCTGCACAGACTGGTCCAAATAGATGTCCCTATGATCTTGTATGCATCATTCAGGGAATATTTTATTTCGTGAACTACTACCAAAATATAGAGTGAATGTAACTGAGTTAAGTTTTAGCTGACTATTTTCACAAAACCATTGAAATCTTGAAACAATCAGTATGCTCTCATACTTCAGGACCTGCAATATATACCATCAACATTATGATTAAAGAAAATGAGACTTGTGTGTGTAATAAAATACTCTTCACCCATTTTCATTAGTTTTTTCATTACCTAATGAAATATATATTGAAAAGTAGTATTTTTGTTGTAGTAACCATAGAGAAATACGTAATCTTAAAGGAGAAACAAGGTCAAGTACTCCATGTGTTGACATGTGACTAGCAGAGTGGGCACAAGAAAACTCATAACCTTGGGGTCTTGTGATTGGTGATGTCTTCACTGTAGGAATTATATTTGCAATTTGAATGTAAATATGCCTCTCCATTGGACAGAAGATGAACAACAGCATCACTATTCATTTTTCTCTGATCTTTTGTATCTCAGCACAATATAAATTTTCATCCAACTTACTCACTTATGCCCCAACAAAAGTTACTTTTTTCTATTTCTTTTTCATTTCATCTTTTTTTTTTTTTTTTTTTCCATGTTTATTTGAATGGGAACAATTTGAAACATTAATTTGGTTGCATCATATTTGCTGTAGCTTCTGCTCTGCTAAGATTATATGCTTATTCTTCCTTTTGTAAAGTTTTTCTTCTGCACAGTGACTGTTAAGACCAGTTCATATACACAAGGATTTACAGAGTTTGTAGCTGATGGCACATGGCCACTCTAATGGTGAAAGTTACTTCTGTGGAAAAATAAAAGAGAGAGAAAGGAAGCAGAAAAGGAGAGCATTCCCCCTTGAACAATCCAATACCACTCCCCAGGCAAGTATCTTCTGCAGGATATTCTGTCCAGTGGAGAAGCTGGTTTTTTGTAATATATTTCACATAGCAGTTACTATGTAGATTTGATCAGATTTGTTACAGTTATTCATGCTTAAAATTTTGCTACTAGATCCTCTAATATTGACAAATATCTATAACCAAAGGGCAGAAAAAGAACAGAGAAGGATTGATAGTTATGCTGATGATGGCGATCACTTTCCATCTGAACAGAAAGAAAAAAAAAAAAAAAAAAAAAAAAAAAAAAAAAAAAAAAAAAAAAAAAAAAAAAAGAGGCTTCCTGAAGACACCAATGTGTAAATCAATGAAAAAAATAACACTAGATACTATAAAAAAAAAAACATAGCAACTTTCTGAATAGCGAGAAGCAAATAGACTCCAGAGCTGGATGCAAAAAGTCCTTGAGATTATTAAATTATGATATGTAAAATATAGTGCATAATTTCTCTCTTACTATCCATCAAGTTAATCAGTATTTTAAATTTATCTTTTAGCTAACATATTATCTTAAGCAGAGGCCTACACATTATTGACATAATGCACTTTCTGGATATTTAAGAAAATTCCATATTTAGATGTAGTCTGTTTTAATATTTTTCATTTGCAGAATGATAAGAGCATATTGCAGTAAGAAAATACACAAGTATTATACAAGGATTGGAGAAATGAGTAGTTCTGAGAAAGAGTAATCTGAGAGGTTGTAAAGTTTTCCACTGTAGATTGCAATGTATCAAAATGAAGTTACACTCAACAATGGAGATAAATTGACTATAAGATTGTGATAAATAATAGAGTAATATGAGTTCTGCTAAAAAAAAACAAAACAAAAAAACCCAAACAACAACAACAACAACAAAAAACAAAAACAACAACAACAACAAAAAAAACAACAAAATAAAAAACAAAACAAAAAAAACAACCAAGAGATAATGTGATTTTTGAATGCACAAAAAGAGAAACCTACAAAGAAACAAACATATCAGACATATCTGTCAGGATCTTCAACTTATACATTTATCCTATCTCTGAATCCACTTCTATATTTCACAAGGAAATAATGATGGGGAAACTTAATAATTTAAAAATTCAGAAATATTGCAGACACACAAGAAAGACTTTAGGAGTTCAATCTTTTTAGTCAAAAGACAATGGATATATAGAATTACATAATTTCAGAAGATAAGAAATTTGCCTGAGGAGTGTTTGTGCAAAGTATGATGACTAAAAGACTGAAAATGGTCTAAAAAGATATTTGTGTCATTCAATGCAAAATCCTGCTCAGCATTTTTAGATAGCTTAAAAGATTGAAACACTTTACAACACCTTGTATGGAACTCCCCATCTTTGACAGCTGTCATCAGACTCAATACAATGATGTATTTGAAACAAGAATTAATTCTCAGAAGCTAAGATATGCATAAGATCAAAACTTGATGACTTAAAAATCTTATTCAGGCTTACTCCATGTGTTATTTCATACTTAAAATGATTAGTTCCTTATGTGATGACTTTGCTCAGAGTGAGAATATTTGTAGGGAATGTGTGGGAGGAAATGCTGGGGATGAATTTTTATTGCCTGATATGTTTGACCCATGCAAGTATGTTCTACGTTGTTTTTAATAAATACATAAATAAGTAAAGTATTGTCTAAGAGAAAAATGGGGTAATATTATTTCACTGCTTGACTTTTATGGTATCATTAGATTCTAGGATTTTACATATTCCTCGTATGTATCCAAGGTACTGAAACGTAACTTAGAATACTGTTTGAATAAAATTCCTTTTAAAAAGTATGAGGTAACCTGGGACTTGATAGAAAGAGTGGCAGGGAGAGATCACCATGAGCATAGTTAAATCTCAAGACTTGAATGAACAAATGTCATGAGAAAGATGGTCTGAATTCAATGCCCACGACATGTGTAGGACTTTGGAGTCAGTTACTTTCCAATTATAATTTTCCTGACATTTAATTATTTTTTAATTAGAAGTGGAAAACTTAAATTGAAGTAAATTTTTACTTTTTTAAAATGGAGATTAATAAACTTCTGTTTGTTACTAAACATGCTGAGTAATATTTGAATTGAAGGTAGAAAATACTACATAAGGAGATTTTCTTGTATCTTCTATATAGCTGGCTTTTCTATTACTAACCTTCTATGTAGGCATATCTAGTTAGATAAATATAATAATATTGAGTTTACTCTATGAGAAATCTTTAAATAAAATTTAATACAAGAGTACAAACTAATAGGTATTAGGTATGACATGTTTTGACAACCCATTAAATTTTAGCATGATCATTCCCAAAGTAATGTTTTCAAAACTTCATTTGAAAAGAAACACAGGAAGCTTTTGCATGTGGTACATGTGGAAAAATACATCAAAATTAACATTTTTTCAAATGATATCAATAACCCTGTATCCTATGTCCCGTGTTTACATGAGACCTTTGACAGTTTCAAAACTGAATGAAATATTACAAGAAACCTACTACTCTAAATTTATAAATATTCTTATTCATGTGTGTTGATGCATGAATGGCTGACTCTATTTTCATTTTTGTATACTGCTTTCTGAGTTGTTTTACATTATCCTTTCACTTGGTCTCTGTAGAAAAACGGTGCCCTATTTTTGTCCTAAAATAAGTTTGCTCCAAGTGTAATTTTCAGAGTGACAGGTCCTCAAATAAATGCCTTGACAAGTACTTTAGTATTCTGCTTTCAGAAATGAAGGGATTTTTAAGATATTCTTTCTGCATGACTATCTTAAGGGCATAAAAAAGTAGTGTTGTAGCTAAGTCTTCAAGAATATGCATGTGAATACAAACACTCCTCTGTTACCTGTAGCAAGCACCAGAAACTTTGTTAGAGTGGAACAGAAAAGTGTGCCAGATTTTCTTTCCCAAAGCTCTTAATCTCAACCATCTGTATTTTTATACCATTAGGAAGATGGTTGCACATTTAGTCCCAGGTCAAATAACAGCTCCCAAATAATCTTTAAGCAAAATTTCAGAGCTAGCATAAGACAATGGCCATTTTTAATGAGTTTTTTATAAAAACCATGGTTTTGAAAAGGCAGGAGAGTTGAATAGCATGGATAAAGGTAATTTTAGGTCACCTTGTCTGTACTATGAAACAGCTCATTGCAGCCCTCTAGATCCTGGCTGTGTTTGTAACAGAGAACAATAGTCAAGATATGGCAAGTTAGTTAAAAATACATAATTTCTGGTATGAATTTAGTTTTGCCCTCAGACAGATATAAATTTTGTCTCCTGGTCAGCTTGCAATCATGTAGCAAAGTGAGCAAGGCTTGCTAATAAGCCTCACAAATCTAGGGAAAGAATAGATATTGCCCTCTGGCTTCTGCGATCAGAACTCTTAGTGTATACTTCTTTCTGTTCTTCCGTTAAATGCATGGTAATGGCTAGTCATCATAGCAGATTTCTTCTAAATCACTCTTGAAATTTTGTGATAAAGAAGGAAGGATTGATGCAAATAGAGCTAAAGGAAGGTTTATATGGGACTTATATTTGATACATGGAAGCATGCAACAGAATCAGGATTTTTCACTGGAAAACTAGTTTTGAAGATGAAGGTATCAGAAAACATCTGCATTCTCTTGAATTTGAACTATCAATCCAAGATTTGTAGCTTACTAAAAATATACAGTGTGTTAGATATTCCTAGAGCAAGCTAGAAAACATTGACCATCAAACTGTTGAGAGTTACATATATTTTAAAGACATTGTCCTGTGTACACTTGTCAGTATTCTGATCAAGTTGTTGTATCTTCTTATCTTGATAATGATACTTTTCTTCTGGTTAACAGTGTTCAGCTCTGTGTATATTGTTGGTCATTTCATTACTCCCTAAGTGTTTTCAACACTAGTATTCTTTCCTGTTCCTGATTGAAGATATTTTATTTTTCAGATTAAATTTGACTTTTCTGCTGTTAATTCTGTTTTGCTTTCAGAATGTTGTTTATACCAGTCAGTTTTTTCCAGCCATCTAAAGCTGTGTCCATTTGTAAAGATCACTATCTAAAATCCTGACACTATTTTAATTTGAAGAATGCTTTATAGTTTCAACTGCTCCAAAAATAATATTTGTCCCTGTCTTGACAGCAAATATCTCCTTATATAGACCTGAACTTTTAATACATTTAAAATTTGCATTTCTCATCTCCATATTCAGGTTTGTTGGCTTGATTGTGGAGCTGAGATGAAATTGGCTTGCTGTGAGTCATGACAAACCTTTAAAATTTTTTATTTGGGTAACCTTTGTTCAAATTAAATTAAAAAATGTTCGAAGAGGCAATTCTAAACTTCAGAATCCAAACACAAAACAAAACCACATGCATTTTCTTTTTTTTTTTAATATCTGTTTCACTGAATGGTATGAAGACACCAGGGAAACCAGGACAGCCTGTCAGTTTTGCACAGTCTCTTTACTATGGGTCCAGAACGGCTCAACAACTGGAAATAAAGCTTTCCCCTTGGTACTTAGGCAGGTATATTCATCCCTTGAATGTCTTGCTCTCTTTGTTTCTTGTTAAGGCATTCATTTAACATCTTTTACGTCACCTCTGCTACCAGTCTGATATATTGCCTTCCAGCATAGGTTTTAATGGTTCCCTCCAGCATGCAAAATAAATTGAGAGTCAAGTTAACTGGAATTTTTTCAGCTAATTATTATAGTGTCCTTTTAGCACTGCACGATACTATTTTAGTAGGAAATTGAAAACATGGATGAATAAAAAAATAACCCCCTCTGGAAATGAAAATTAGAATCAGTATCATTTTACTATCCAGGTAATAAAGGTGAATCTTCTCTGTAGAATAACATAGTAACCTGGATCATGTTATGAAAAATATTATATATTAACAGGAAGGTAGAGAAGGTAATCAATCCTTGCCTAAACTAGTATGTCAGTATAAACCTGACTGTTTTCTCTCAAGACATTCTGGAGTTTGGAAAAGAATGACATTTGAGAAGAAGGCACAAGCAGCCTTGCCTCTTTGTTGTACAGCCAAGCAGTTAAAATCTGGTGGAAAGATCCTTTGAGTGGTTATGCACAGATCTTTGTGTGTTGCTTTGGGTTTTTTAATGATTGATGGACACGGCTGCCATTTGAATCCTTATTTGGCTTCAGCAGTTCTATACATAAATGAATAAATAGGATTTTCTTAAGAGAAGGTTTCTCTGTGCATCAGAATTGTGTGTCAAAGTTACTATGCTTTGATAAATTATGTTATATTTGCCTTCACACACCTGAAAAGATTATGACCACTCCTATGAGTTTGGAATGCTGAAAAAGATTTTGAAAACAAGATACAACAGTGTGTGCTGAATATCACAATATTGACAAAATAATCCTAGAATGAAAGTAATTTAAGCCTGGACAGATTTTTTTGGCTGCTTTAGCACGGTGTTGATAGATTAAGGCTCAGATGTGCTAAAAAGAAGTGATTTTGATTACTCCCTAAAACAGGTGAATCATCAAAAGATTATAAATTACACTCAAGCTAGAAATTCAGAACATAAAATATATTCTGTGTATTATCTGCTTTGGTGATGACAGAATTGCTTGAACACAGGTGAATTTGTGAATAACATATCAAATAGCATTGGTCAGCAGCATAAATGAAACATATGAGCAAGTAAACACTACATCAGGACTTGTCAGAAAGTCAAAGGAAAACTGTATGTTGTTAAGAGAAATTTTACAATTTAAATATAAATTGATGTGCTTTCATTTTTCTAAGTAATTATCCCAAATTAAAAAAAAAAAAAAAAAAAAAAAAAAAAAAAAAAAAAAAAAAAAAACACAGTGAACATTTAATTTTTTGAGTGTCTTATGATTTGCATTAATTAATTCCAGTCACAAAAATAGTAATGTCTTGGTTTGGGAAGACAGGTATCTTCCAGGGAAAGCCAGAGCTTCCCTTGGAATGGAGACTGTAAACTACTACCACTACCACTCTTTTTTCTAATTATAATTTTTTTTCAGTTAAAAGCTTTTAAACAAAAGATTTTTGAAATAGAAATAGCAGTTCGTTATTGATATATAACAAAACAAACATACAAATAAACAAAAACAACTACAGCATTGATAACAAAAACAGTACTAAGAACTTTGAGGACTTTGCTTTACAAAAAATCTCAGGCCTCAGTGCCTTTGTAGGATTCTCAGAGCACCAAGCTGGGAACAGTGGAAACGTCCCAGGCTGGTAGCTGGAGTGGCAGAAATGTCCTGACAGAGCAGGGGCAGGGTGTCCCAGCAGGGCAGGGGAATGCAAGGTCACGTTGTATCAAGAGGAGCAGTGCTGATGGAACCACCACGGCAGGGCAGCGCTGGCCCAGCTCTTGCAGGTAGCAGAGAAGCTCAGAACTCCAGGGTGAGCAGATGATGGCAGATTTCCCAAGACTGGACTGCAGTGAAATCCTCCAGCAGGAGCACCAGTGCTTTCTTCTCAAAAGTCGAAAACCAGACAGCCTGGCTATCTCAAACTTTGTCCTTTTCTCTGCCCCAAAACTCCACTCCCCTCTGAGCTTCGACCATCCCTTCGTTTTGTTAAATAGTCTTTAGTACGACATTTAGTCTCCTTGGTAACTTATGGGGAAAAAATTCTTTAGAGTACAAAGGAACAAAATCTAACCCCTAACAAGTAAGATACAATTTTGTTCCTAATTTGCTATTGAATAAATCTTTTAAACAGGAGGAAATATAAAAAAAGGTAGGCTGCTACAGAGACAAGTAGTCTCAGACTTCACTGGAGGTGTTCAGGAAGTTTATAGACTATTTTTTTTCCTTTCTAAGGTAAATATTATTGTCTTTCAGGTCAATTGGCTAATAAATAAATAAATAAATAAATAAATAAATAAATAACCTGCCCTGTGGAAATGAGATCTTGCACACAAAAAAAACCATCAGGACAAATCTCACAGTACTATGGCTGTCTGAAATGGTAGCCTGAAATAGTTTGCAAGTTACATTTTTTGAAAAGTTATAGAATTTTTGGGTTGAAATATCTAGTTTACCAGTATGGGGTTAAATTGACATTTTTAAAGCAAGTAATGGTTTATGTTAAGATTTAAATTAAGCTCTTATTTTCCTAAAAAAAAGCATGCATTCCTATAGATATTGGTTTTTAATTCCTCTAGATTCATATTTGCAAGTTACATTTTTTGAAAAGATTAAAATTTTGGGATTAATTATCTTTGGTTTACCAGTATGAAGTTAAATTTGCATTTTTTTTAGGCAAATAATGGTTTATATTAAGATTCAACTTAAGCTCTTATTTTCCTAAAAAGAAATATTGTACCCCTATAGATATTGTGCTTTTTATACTTCTAGATTAATATAATCCAGAGTGGAGCAAAATGCAAGAGCATACAGATCATAAGGTGGGAAGAATTTTACCAACAGCTGAAGCAGTGCTGTATCCCTTACTCAGGACTACTAATTGATGAGCATGCAGAAGGATTATTTTTTTAAATGAAGATTCATTTTCAAGAGGAATTAAGTTCTTTTATCCAAAATTTGTTAACTGAACAACTTGGTTTTAATGTTTTGTGAGGGTATACCTCAGTTTCATTTAATCCAATATATGTTATTTCATGCTGGAAGTGGTATAATGATGGTATAGACAAGATAAGAAAATTGGGTGCATTTATCAGTACTGCTTTATACCATCTTGAGATTTACTATGCCTAATTTAATTCACATTATGATGAAAATAAAGGGTTTAAACATGAAGACAAGGGGATGATTTAGGTACAGTTATGTATCTTCTGTTAATTTATGGATGCCTAGTCATAATATTGATATACAATATTTATATGCATCTTCAGAAGTAGTTTTTTCTCACATTCCAGGGACAAAATCAAGTATACTGTCAGCTTTATGCAGCCTGGCTAAGAGAGTATTAGTCATAGCACCCACTTTCCAAGATCTATCATTTTGTGTCTTTTATTTTTTTTTTTAAAAATAAGTTGTGTTTACACTGCAATTTTATCAGAGTACTGAATGTAGTTTTGTCAGGGATTTATCTGTGTAAGAAAGTCTTGGTATCAAAAAAGATGGGTTCTTTCCTTTTTAGGAATGTGATTTTTTCTTTTTTCTGCTTTGTTTTGCTGGTTTTTTTTTTTTTTTTTTTTTTTTTTTTTTTTTTTTTTTTTTTGGTTGCTGTTGTTGTTTGGTTGAGGGGTATTTTTTTCTTTTAAATTAGTCTTAATGAGACTGTTCTGTATAGAAAAGGAAATACAAATTTGGATAAATATTGAATTTTCAGTGATTTCCCAGATAGAAATACATTAATATGATGGGTTTTCACTGTTCATTAAGAAAATACATTGTGATATCTAGTTACCTTGGGCTGTGATTCCCACTGGTTGGTAAAAGTTTAAAACTTAGAAAACTTACACTTATATTCTCACATTGTACATTTATATTCTGTCCTCTTTGTTTCCATGTTTTTTCCTTGTCTATGTAGCTTTTATACTCCAACCTTGGGGCTTGAACCTCACCTCAGAAGATGTCAAATTCAAACTTTTCTGGCCAAAGTTAGAACTGATCTGCAGTTTCCACTCTACTTCAGGCATTAGAATGTTATTTAATGTGAACCACCTCTCTCTCTGGCTGTCATTTTGCATGAGAATGGCCTTGGGGTGGCTGTGTTTTTCTTGTATGGATGATATGTGCATGTCAGATGTCTTTGAAAAATCAGATCAGCTTGGGCCTGTCAGTACAGTGTCTGCCTGATTTGAAAATGTCTAAAGAGCCTGAGGCTTCTGAAAAGGCTTGAAAGCTTAGATCTGTCAGCTTTGTGGTATACATGACTCTGAAAAACTACAAAATCTAGAGTATGAAATTAAACAAAATTATCTACAATTCCTTACATTCCTTAGCAGTCATTTTCTGGAATCACAATCTGGGATTTAGGTAGTAAAATTCTATTTAAATTGTACTTTAAAGGATTTTTAGATTTTTTGAGGGGTGGGTGCTATTTAAGAGAGTCACACATGTTTGTGTATTCAATATAATGCTTGTATTTTCCACTTATTGAACTGGTACTACTGACTACTGTTACTTTCATTATACTAACAAAAATATAACTAAGTAAGATGACAAGGACAATTAGAAATGTTATACTGAATTATTGAATAATCATGTATTTATGATTTTCAGTATGTATTAGTATCTTAGAAAGTGAATATAAATGTTTCTTAATAAGTTTTATGCAATCTTCATAATTTCAAAGTCTCTTGTAGTCATTATAGTGGGTAATTATTCTTTGCAAATACACAGACACAAATATATATTAAACACTTCCCAATTAATAGCAATTTTAATTTGAAAAGTTGACTTTGGGGATTAAGGCATTCAAATATTAGTTCCATCTTTAAAAGTCAGCCCTTTTATTCTGTGTTTGGCTATTCATTTTTTTTATTCTCAGCTAAATTATAAACTAAGGTTATCTGCTTTGATGACAAATTTTGAGTGTATTTAACATTCACTGCCACTGCCACTAAATGCTATTCTAGAATCTGTACTTTATATTTCTATGCTCATGTAATGGGATTGTAAAGACTACAGTCTAAAAAGACTGTCCACTTTGGAACCAGTTCAATGGACCTGTTTTGATTTGAATCCCTTATAAATTACAGAGAATTTTCCCCATTCTATGCACCTCCACTTGTGATCAAATTTAATTAATCTCTGGAATAAACAACAATAGCTTCCACTAATTTTCTATAGAGCTGTATATATTAAATATAAATATTGTCCCTGATAGTGTAATCTGTCAAAATCAAGCAGGATGTATTGATGACAAGGAACTTGGCTGTTTACTCAAACCTGAATTGCCAGAAGTATTTTAAAAGTCCAGCAAGTTGGGATTCCCAGCCAAAAGAGCACCTGTGAAGACAATGGAAATAGCTCTTCAGAGTAATTTCAATTTTATTGACAAGCTTACATTGCTAAAAGGAAAATGAGATTAGTGGAGGAAAAATTCTCCTAGCATTATATTCACAATTAAAAAAAACCCCAAACAAACAAACAAAAAACCAATAAAACAAACAAAAAACCAACCAAACAAACAAACAAAAAAAAACCCCAACCAAGTAGAAAACTAACAAATATAAACCCCAAACAAAAATTATGGGAGGAAAAAGAAAATACGAATGGTTTACCCTAAAGGTACCTTTGGTAAAAATAAGTGCTAGAATAAAACACAGACAAGGCCATTTAGATGAAATGCTTTCTATGATTTTTTTCTTCGTGGTAGAAATAATTCTTATATATGCTTGTAATACTGCTGTGTTTGCAGTTCAGTAAACATGCAGCTTAAGCAAAGATAACTGTGTCAGCAGTTGATAGCAGATCAATATTTCCACAGTAATGCTGAGTGTTGAATTAAGAAAGTTGTCTATTTCAGAGATAAATAATGCTGATGACTGAAGTAAAACTGAATTTATCTAAGAGAAAGATCAGTCTTTGAGACAGCTAAAATCTATGTATGTAAATTTTTACCTCCTTCTTTTATTATAGCCATGCTATATAGAAATGAAATATTTGCAGCATGTAAGCAATACTAGAAACAAGAAATATGTGTGTTTCTAGAATAGAAAGTGTATTTCATATTTGTATTTTACATTGCGCTTAGATTATTTACCAACTATGAAAATAACCAAGATAAATATATTCCTGATGCAAACCTGTAAAAGAATAGGTGTGTCTTCCTTTCTCCTCAACATATTTACAGAGTTCCTAGCAAAGGAGTATTGTGCATCTTGTATTCAAATGGAAGGGGAAGTAGTTCATGCAACCCTGGCAAAATCCTGGATTTTTTTTTTCTTTCTACTTATTATTGGTTTTCATCAAAGGCAGAATCAACATGAAAAGCTAATGAAAAATCCCTGTAATAAACTGGATTCCTCCCTGAGGAACAATTCTTAACATCATTTGAAGGACTTAGTAAATTGGCAAGGGAGGCTTACCTTTAAAGAAAACCTTTAGTTTCTGATCCAATGCATTGTGTCCCTCATAATACTTTCCTAGATGTGTGATGACATTGAATCAGTTTGTAGACAATCTTTTTTGTTCATTGATGTTGTTAACAAATTAAGGGAGATAAAATAATTCAGTGTGCAATGGGCAGTGAGTTGTACCTGGGAACCTGCTTTATACACAGTAACTGGGGGCAAAAGATGAGTAAACTGTGGGTGAAAATACAGATAAAAAAGATACTTTGCACTATGAATATATGGAAAAAAATAAGTATATATAACTGCTTACCTTGAAGACTATCTCCAGATATTTCATGCTGACATGGTCCCTAGAAAACCTGCATTTATTATACAACCTCCAAAATAGGTTTTCCCAATGATAGGCTTGTATTTTAAATGCTGCTACAGAAGCCAAAACTACTGACACTTCATCACTCTTATTTAGCAACAACTGTTCCATATGGTAAGCAAAGTTAAACACTGGTGCTCGCAATATTGTCACTTGCTCAATAATTTCCATAACTAATATGAATGTGTCTTATACTAGTGTTATAATCAAATAAAAATGAAGTAAAAATGTTTGGTGGTAAAGTAAGATTTTTCTCTTTGTCTGCCTTCCCTGACAAGAAAAACTGCAGCTGTTCATAGCTTTTGCACAAAGCAGGAAAATTTGGGTATTTGGGGTTTTGGAGATTTTTTGGCTGATTTGTTGTTGTTGCTGTTGTTATTGTTGGTTTGGGTTTTGGTTTGTTTGTTTGTTTGTTTGTTTTTTCTAATAAGAGCTGCAAAAAAACCCCCAAATAATTGGAAGTCCCTAACTTTATGAAAAACAGTTGTCAAAAGAGACAGTTAAAGAGTGATAGGTGAAGGCTGATGGTGAGCAAACTCACACAGTACTATTAAGAATGGAGCTTATGTAGTGCTACACAGCAGAACTGAGATATTTCCCGCATAGCAATGTTCAGTGTAATGGAAACATTTGTGTTTAACAACTGAAATCTTATCAAAAGCATTAATAGCTGTGTCCTGGGCATGGCATCATAAAATTTTTTTCTGTATGAGTTTTGGTGAACAAGTTCTAGAGATGCCAATAGACATGGCTGAAAAAAAATCTGTGAGAAAATAACAGGATGAAGAGTGAAAAAAAAAAATGCTGAGAGGTATCTTGTAGATGTTTCTAACATTTGATGAGCTGTGGAGACTCACAGCCCAGCTGAGTCCACAAGAGCAGGTGAATTCAGGACGTCCATAGTTTGCTGCCGATATCCAAGGCAGTGAGCTCCAACATGACCAATGGGTTTGTGCAGCTGAGAGATCATCCAAGAATGTGGTGGGTGTTGTGTGCAGATAAGTACTTCAGAATTACAAAAACACCTGGTGAAAGAAGAACCTTCTTGAAGGATTTTGAGAAAAACAATCTAGCGGCCACACTGTGATTCTCTGCTTCTGATAACAGCTATGGCTGGCCTGTAAGATGTTGCTCAAAACAAGTGACAATTAATAATTGTGATTATGCATCTGTGCATGCCAATGTGTGCTAATGGGAAGCGGCACATGAATGTATTGTACAGACAATTATCTGTTCTTAATAACAACAGCTTAATTAAAAGGTGTTCAAGTACATAGTGGCTGTAATTGGTGTCTCTCCTAATTAGATCCCCCTAAAAGAGAAAAGGGAATTTACAACAGGAAATGAGTCTCATGCTTTTCATAGAAAGGAAGATCAAGCAGTTGACATGAAGTTTTTAAAGGTAGAATTGAGATTAGTGTCTGTGAGAAAAACAGCAGAAGAGATGAAATGAAAGGGGAGGTAATAAAAAGGTTATGAATGATAAAACCGTTGAATTGATCCAGTGGTCCAAGAAAAGTATTTATCCTCCAATCCACTCAGTTCACAGACCCTTATCAGGAGTGCTGGACAAAACCTCATTTCTTTGATATTGAAATCTACAGGATTAATGAGGAGAGAACTCAAGGAGAGTACTTGTCAAGTGGCCTGTACATACCTTAATCAGAAAGCTGCTATTTTATTTATTTATTTCAACACAAAGCTATGTCATCTCCTTTGAACTTTTAAACTAAGCATGTTTCTAAATTCCATTTTAGGGAGACTAATGCATAAAATACTACAACTTAAACTAGACCAAAATATAGGCCTTAAAATGCATCATTCTCTTGTATTTTGAGAAATAATAAAATGCCTCCATGTTTTTTTCTTGTATTTGGAAATGAGAAAAAAAAAAAAAAACCAAAAAATTATTGTTGCTTTCCAGTATTTGTCCCCATGTCCCACAATGATGGGAAGAAATTTGTATCAATCTTTTAGAAACAGTAATTTCACAGACTAGCCTGAATAATACCTGTTAAGAGCCCATCATCTGGACTAGAACAGAAATAACTGTGCTGTCACAAAGCACAGATTGTAATGCTAATCATTTGGAGGCAGAGTGCATGAAATGCATCAAAGCTCAGAGAACATATTTAGAATTTTACTCTGCTTTAAAGCAGTGATAGATGGGAGGTTTTTATATACTCACATAGCAATTTCACAGTAAAGCTCTCCAGCTAGCTTGAAACATTGCTGAAGAGAAGTGGCCAATACTTTATACTGATCCATGGATAGTGGCAAAGGTGGGAGTGGCTGCAGCAATGGAATCAGACTGACTGGCAGGGCAGATACAAACCCATCTGGGCTGCCACACTGTGATAAAGCATTGCCCAAGGGGGTCAAGCCATTCTCCTGAGTGGAGAACCTGGCTTTGAAGGCATGCCATGAAGATGTTCATGCATGTTCAGCATGATCTGGCTGCTGAGGATCACCAGATCAAATAACACGTGGTCAGGCTGCTCAGATTCAAGTGTCTCAGGTGGATCTGGACTGGCAATATAATGGTGAATTATTTCCAAATCAGTTGGTCCAAAATCAGTTTTAATTCCATCACTTCTGCATTTTGATACAGCCAGACGAGTGCAGAAGTGATGGAATTAAAACTGGCTTCAACGGGCAGCAATCCAACACCTCACACCATCTTTCCTGTTCTGAAAGATAGTTATGATAGATGGAGCCCAAATTCTGGATTAAACAACCTCAACAGACATTACATGGAGATGGCTCATAGGGGATTTAAGGGAATTACATTAATTTGTATGTATTTATCAAACGCTAAAAAGCAAGGGACCTGGACGTAGTATAAATGGTACAGAATAAAGAGTGGATACTGTCCTGGTTTTGATGTGGATAGAGTTAATTTTATTCCTAGTAGCTGGTATAGTCCTGTGGCTTGGATTGGGGATAAGAATAATATTGATAATTTACTGATATTTTTGGATTTCAGTAAAGATTTTGGTATTGTCTGGCCCTTGATAAATTAGTGGATAGAGCAATTGTAGTATGGGAAGACAGATATAGTGCTAAAGGCAATCCTGCCTCTGATATATTGCAGCTGTGTTAGTTACCGAAGAGTGGGAACAGCTCTGCCCTCACAGCTGGGTGTGATAAAAGAGTGAGTGAGTTGGTAGAGTCAGTTGGGATCTGCTGGCTGTGCTGTGAGGAGGAAGGGACAGGAGGTTGTATGAGGGACAGACAGGGTTAGGTGACTGTGCCAGGGACAGGAAGGAGTGAACTAGAACTACAGAAGGAAGAGAGAAGAAGGAGAGAAAGAGCCAGAGCTGTGTGGAACTGCCTGAGACATAGATTTGAAAAATCCCAGCTGATCCTTTATAGTAGATTGAAAAACATATAGTAAATGTTAGAATGTATTCGAAGTAGTATTTTAGAATATATGAGATCACATTTTAGAAGACTTTTAGTGAACACAGAATGCTGTGTCGGTTGCCTTCTTGCATGTTTTTAAGCACCACAAGTATTGGGAGCCTTCAGCGATAATCAGAAGAAAAACTAGCTTAAACTGCAGAATAACAGGGCTAAGGGCACAGATAAAGAAAAGAACACAGACTCTAAGATGGTGTGTTCCCTTGAAAATGTGCCAAAAGGGCCGAAGCACACACGGGAGAGATAATGGGGAAGAGGTGAATGCTTGAAGACCACCCAGAGACCACCACAACTAAGTGAGCATTCCCAGTAGGCTGTGGAGTTCAGTACCAAGTGAGGATAGTTGGAGTCAGGGAATTATGTATGAAGGGGGACCATGGAATGTCATGCATATGTAAGACCTCAGGGAATAATAAATGAGGCAAGTTCCATTGTGTTCATGCAGGTCTTTGGTAAAATTACTCCCCAGGCATTGTGACATCTATAAATACATACCTGTCTAACAACTATTAGTTGTGGAGCTCTTTCTGCGGCATTTCACTGTCCAAAGGATTGTTACATAGAAAAGGTATGAAAGACTTCTAGATAACACGGTGCTGGTGCTTGAAGCCTCCTGAAGTTTTACATGAAGAACTTTGAGTGCAGTGGCCATCTTGGCTATGACAGGCAGTCATCAACCATATAAAGTTCAACAAGGAAAAGTATTGGATTTTAGACTTGGGATGGGGCAATCCTGGGTGTACAGACGGACTAGGGAATGAGATGCTGGAAAGCAGTGCCACGCAAAGACACCTGTGGGTCCTGGTTGAGAGAAAATCAAACATGATTCAGCGATGCCCTGGCAGCCAGGAGGGCCAACCCTTCTCTGGGGGGTATCAGGCCCAACATGACCAGCTGGGCAAGGGAGGGGACTGTCCTACTCTGCTCTGCACTGGGGCAGCCTCACCTCAGGTCCTGTGTGCAGCTTTGGGTGCCACAATACAAGAAAAATGTTAAATCATCAGAGAGCATCCAGAGGAGGGCAAAAAGATGGTATAGAGCCTTGAGGGGAAGCCACACAAGAAGCAGCTGAGTTCATTTGGTCTGTCCACTTGGGAAAGTGGAGACTGAAGAGAGACCTCACTGCAGTCACAAGTTCCTTGTGAGGAAAAGAGGAAGAGGGACAGACACTGACCTCTTCTCTGTGTTGCCCCATGACAGGACCTGAAGAAGTGACTTGAAACTCCATCAGGTGATGTTTAGGTTTCATATTAGGGAAAGATTCTTCACCTAGAAGGTGGCTGGACACTGGAACAGGCTCCACAGTGAAGTGTTCACAGCACCAGGCTTATAGAGGTCAAGAAGCATTTGGACAATGCTCTCAGGCGCATGGAGTGACTCTTGGGGATGGCCCTGTGCAGAACCAGGAATTAGACTTGGTGATCCATATGGGTCCCTTCCAATTCAGCATATTCTGTGATTCTGTGATGTTCTTGTCATTGCTGAGAAGGGGTTTACCCAAAGAACTTTTCAGTATCCCATGCTGCATCAGTGAGCAAGTGCACAAGGTGTGAGGGAGCACACCATGGCAGCTGACCTGAACTACCCAAAGGAATATTCCCTAACATAGACTGTCATATTCTGTGAATATAAGCTGGCTGGGACATGTCCATCACTACTCAGATCTGGTAGAACTGAGCATCAGTCAGAATGTGGTGAAAAATTGTATTTTGTATCACTTACTTGTGTTTTATTCATCTCTCTCATTTCCCTTTTCATTACAATTACTATTATTGTTGTTCTTATTGTTATTATTATTGGTTTTGTTGTTATTGTATTTTACTTCAACTTTTAAGCTGTTTTTATATAAGTCCGTGGGCTTAACCTTTTTCTTACCCTAGTTCCCATCCCACGGATTTGACAGGGCTATAAGCAAATATCTGTATCAGGATAAGTTGATGGTTGGGGTTAAATCATGACAGAAATACATGCTATAAATCATCTTTTGAGGAAACTTTTTTTCAGACTTGCAATATGTATTCATGTAATTAATTTTTGCTCAGATTGCCATCCAGTGTAATGCTTTAGACAATTTCAAATGTGATGGGGAGTTTTGGTTTTTTTGGTTTATTTTGTTTTCTTTTTTTGTTTAGTATGATCATTACATTGGAATTATGAGTTTGGCAAAATTACCTAACTATGTTGATGCCTGATTTTTTTTTTTGTCCAGATTTTTGAGGTTCATGAGTGTATATATAACTTCAGAAGCATGTTTCTTCATCAAGTGTCTGAAATTAGATTTTTTTCCCATTCCACTTTAATAAATATCAATTAAAGCAAATAAAACATCTCTGCATGATTCTGAATTAAAGAAATGAGATTAAAAATTATGTAAGAAAACATTGCTTATGAAAATAACTTTTCCCTGTGGTAACAGACAAACTCTAGAAAAAAGCTTATAAAAACCTGAACATTTTTCAAAGTATTTTAATATTTATTGCATATAGTTTATTTTTTCAAGTATTTAATATAGCTTTGTTCTTTTCGCATGCACTCCAAAATTGTTAACATGAGAGAAAACTGTCTTTCAAATACTATGGTAGATTTTCTGAAGGATTGTAGGAGATAAAATGGTATAAATAAGATTAAGTAAATGCTAGGTTTTATAATCTTTTTTTTCCTCCCCACAATAGTCCTAGACTGCTAATTGTTAGTTGGTTTTTTACTAGCTGTTCTGTTGTTTTTTTGGTTGTTTTTTTTTGTTTGTTTGTTTTGGTGGGTTTTTTTGGTTTTGTTTTTGTTTTTTTTTCTTCAGAATTTCCAATGTAGATTTTGTTCCTGCTGACAGGGAAGGTTGCCATTACACGATTTAAAATGACCCAACTTATTTTATTGGTAGAAATCAGGAGAAAATGCATCATAGTAACTGGAATAACTTTGTATTGTTAAAATATACTCCATGGAGTAGGGACACTTCAGGCTATCTGTTAGTTATTTATCCCTAACAATGAAAAAGCTGTTAATGTAAAGAGCTGAGAAGTTTGTGGTTGAGAAATCTGATGAGAAAGTAGACTTGCTTGCCAAAACATTTAGTTTCTCCACTGTCCTTAGGCTGAAGAGCAGAAAAGTAGGACACTAAGTGTCTTCAGTCAAAGATGCTGGACATTTCCTAACAGCCCCCAGTTCTGAAAGGAGTAAAAAACCTTGTGTTTTCTCCCTACCTGAGAACAACAGCTAGGTTCGCACCCTTTAAATCATTCTAAGCCATATAACATGTTCAGAGCATAATGATCTATATCATTTCACCAAAGAAGCACACGTTTTTTGTTATATAACTAGCTTGAGAAGCAGCTTAGAAATTTATGAGAATTAAAATTACATGAAAATTAAGATATCATTTAACTTTCAGTAGTAAATGGAACATGCAAACATTATTAATAGATTAAAAAGTGGATGATTCACCTTGGAATTTAATTTTGTGACTAAAATATTTGAAAGCTTTATTGTAATTAATCAGGAAATATTTTGATTTCTCAAGAAGTTTTCAAACTTATATAAACAGTCTTTCTTTTTGTCTTCTTTCCCTTAGCATTTAGTGAACATCAAATTTCAATATATTATATGTATCTTTGTGTTTTAAATCTCTTTCCTATCTGAGTAGAAGATGAAGGGTTAACATTTACAACTGTACCATAAATAACTGCTTAAAAACCCCCACAAAAATAAACAAACAAAACCCTCCTATCAATCAACCTAAATAAAAAACTCAGACTTCTTGGAGTTGTTAAATATAGAGAATAAATGTTGTCTGTCACATTGTAGCAAATATGCATATATGCATATGCACTAAATATGCATATCACAAATTAAAAGATGATTAAATTAAATCCTGTATGTTGAAGTTTTCAGCATCTCAAGCTTTGCATTGAGAATGTTTAGTTTTCTAAATATGAAAGGATAACTACATATGCATATGTGTATGTGTTAGATTACTCTATCTGTTTATATGCACTATTTGGATTTAATAATTTTGTTCTTATATCTCACAGAGTGTAATAAAATCTTGCTATTAAGCTGGAATTGCCTTAAGTGCTCTTCCAAATTCTTTTTCTACTTTACCATACCATTGAAATCTCTGGCAAATTCTCCATACCAATGTATATGGAGAATTATACGTATAAATGTAGTCATAAATAGCATAGAATCTAAGTGAAAAGCTGCTCATATATTGAATTATTTGCAAGTCAGCTGTCTGAGAACAGGGACACATAAAAACATGCTTAGTGGAAATAAATGTCTAAAACTCAAGAAATATAATTGCTTTAGGGAAACCAGGTGCCCTCCTAAAGGCTTCATTTTCATGTTCTTCACACCAACCACATCATGTCATGTTTTTAAAGAGGAAGTAGGATTAATTTTCTTCTTTAATACACCCAATGGAAGGCATCTTATGAAATTTAATTTCATGTGTAGTCCATGGATTTTAGAGTTTGACTTTTTTTTTCTAATAAATATATGCTAATCAGAAATATTAGGCAAGTATTTCAAATGTGGGCACTATGGCAGTAAGCCAAATTCAGAAGAATATATCCTCTGGTCTTTCTTTGTTAATTTAATGAAAAAGTTTATTTTAGTAACATGCTGACCTGAAGTATAGGGAAAAGAAAAAATATTGTTGCCTACATATGTATTGTGTTAACTAGATTTTATTATTTTTAAGACAATAAGAATAAAAAAAAATTGGAGTCAGTTTGAGTGTCTTAAAAATATCTAATGTTGCTACTAAAACAGATAACCAAAAATTGCATCATTAATTCTGGCAGGTTTATGCCCAATCCATTAATATTAAAGTTCTGATAACTTCTCCACTAAAAAAAGCATATGATTTTTAAAATGGAAATTGGCAACTGTGCTTTCCCATCCATACAAATATGTCTGCACTGTTTGGTAGAAAAATCAGAATATGCATCTAATAAAAGAATCACAGGTAAATCCGGCAAACTGAGATGTATTCTTTAAAACAATGTAATATCTGAGCATACATATATTTATTTTCTTACACATTTTACTATGTATTTTTGACAAATAGATGTCTCAGCTAACAAATCCCTGTCAACTTCAGTATAGTTCATTACTGAGGATGCATAATTCTCTTTAGGTTTTATACACTGATTTGGTCATTTGACAGTAATTACAAAACTACTTTCTTGCATATGAATTGTAGCCTAATTAAACTGGCCTGCAGGCAGCCACAGCAATGATGCTGGTTAAGCACCATTTTCTACATTCCCAAATGCTACGATGTTCTTTTTGCTTTTGCTGATTTCATGCATTTTCTGCCAAGTGAAGCTATCAAGGCAATGCTGTAGGGGAAGTTTTCACTGAAAATGCATCCTTCCTAGATCTATTATAAAAATTAACAAAGGACCTGGCTGTCCAAATCTGATAATATTTCAGTTAATCGGTTTTATTGATTACAGATGATATAGATTACAGAAAAATTGTGAAATTTTAATTAAAAGTTAATACATTTTGGAGATATTTAATGCTTTGCTTTTCATTTTCATCCAGTGAACAATTAGGCATAAAATTCCCTCAGAACACTTAGCTGTTGGTTGCTCGGGAGGCCTTGGTTTGGAGACAGGTTACTTGCCTTAGAATGATTTTCTTAAAATTAGTAACTAAAGCATAATAATATACTAGTAAGTTGCAGTATTATTTATCTTACTTTTTGAATATGTACTAGTGAGATATAAATTAAAATTAAATCTCCAATATATTGTTATTAGGCAGAATTATTATGTGACATATTTGTGAAGCTTTGTCCTTTTTAAAGACATTTACAAGAGTGCAATTAGCAGAGACTTTCTGTTTATGATTTTTAAGGCTGAGCTGTATTGTCAAGACTTTAGCCAGAAGGTTCAGGGTAATAATTCTTCCTCTGTATCCAGCATGTGTTCACATCTTCTAAACTAGTCAAACATGCCCATGTTAAGATGGATTTGATCATTAGGGCGTCTTCTGAAATGGTTGCTCTCCCTTGTCTGTTTATAACCACACTGTATGCTTTACAATTATCTTCATGCTGATAAACAATGTGCTGGTAATTCAAAATGATTTGTGCACATGTGAAGAACAACTTATTTTCTGAAATTTCTGCATGCACAGGTTCACTTATTTGTGGAGACACATGCTCCATGTAAATGGAAATTATTTTCTTTCGTCTGCTAATGTACATTATTAATGTTAAAAAAATATATAATTTACTTTTAACCCAAATTTTTATGCTTATTTTATTTTGCCATACGGAAAATAAATATAAAGGTTCTATGAGATGAAAGCATAGACTTATTTTGGCTTTGTTGCTGTCTTTTCCTTTTGTGGGTTTCTCTCTTGAATCCTTTAAGACAATATTTTCAGATAGCATGAATAGATTTGGAGCAGTGTGGGCCATCAATAGTAGATCACTAACAGCTGACTTCACAAGCCTCACAAAAATTATAGTTACAGTCTGTCTCTCTGGTCCAAAAGGACAGTATATAGTGTTGGTGTCAGATTGGTACTTCCTGAACAAGTTTTCATTTTTTTTTTATAGATTCTCCAGCAATAATCATCCATCCTCGATGAAGGCTGGAAAACATCTTTGAAGCCTTTCCTGTGTGCTGTGCTGAATGGAGCACAGGAGATATATGTCAGTTATGTCAACATTTTATCCTGCAGAAATAAATTTCAGATTCCATACAGGGAACAGATAATTTTTATTCTTCAGAAGAACTTGACCTTGTTTTGGTGGTATTTAATGTCTATTTGCTTCCCTTATATTCTGGGTTTGGTTTGGTTTGAATTTGTTTGGGTTTTGTGGGAGGATGAAACCTGCCCATATTGTGTCTGGCCATTTAAGGTCTTCCCCAGCTTGCCTTATTTTGCTGCATGGACTAGAAATGCATCTTAAATGTAGTTGAATAAGGTTTCCTCTGACTCACTGTCCTTTTCCTCTCATATAAAAACCAGCTTTGGTTTGGGCACAGAATCACCCCCCCGCGCCCAAACTTTAGGTAGATTTAGGAAGTGTATAGATATTAAACAAAGAGGGATTTTGCACCTAAGTTCAGCACAATAACACACAAAGATATCTACTTAGAGATGTATATGTATTTTTTTCCTCACAGTCCTTTCTTTGTTGTACATTTTCCCCCCATGTTGGATCTTTCTGTTCAAGCTTATCTTTCAGTATTTTTCCAGATAATTTTATACGCATAACAATACTTGTCAGGGTGCATCTTCAAGGCATAGATGTATAATTGGTTAATTTAATTTCGGTGTGCTTTGTTGGCTGAGCTGCATCACTGAGATCAACATTTCTAGTGCTTTGTTCAATACTCATATCTTTATATACTGAGTGAATTCTGGTGTTCATGTTGGCAGCTTAACTGCATATCTAACTGAAACTGTTCCTTCCTTTGCTCTGGTTCAATACTGTGATAATCAGGTTTTTAGATACGCTCTCTGCCAATCATGCTGCATGATTAGGTTAATACCTGAATTCATTAGTGTTTTAACTGATTGTAGCTGTTGCCCGGTGTGCTTAGCAGTCCACTGTACGTGGATCTCTATGTACACACTGGTGATACCCTTGGGATTGAAGTGAATACTGTACCAATGAGTTAAGAGAATTATTGTATTTCCTCATAGATTTCTTCAATTGCTCTTCCTTACATGTGCCTTTTTTTTTATTGACTCAATGATCCTTGTGGGCCCTTTACAACTGATTCCGTGCTTTAATTTTGGATTCCGTTCACAGCACTTAGCACTTGGAAAAGTCGCTATTAGATAATGCTTAAGGACTGAAATGTGTTTTCTTTCACACAATTATCTCTATGAAAATTTCACTGTAATCCAAAACTTTGTTTTTCAGTTTTGTCATCTATATGGAACTGATTAGATATTAAAATTAGCACTCAAAGATTCACTAATGCAAGTAATATGTAAAAATTAATATAATAATATTATTATATTAGTTTATTATTATAAATATTATTATAATATTATAATAATAAAATTATAATAATATTATTATAGTATTAACTTTCTAATACAAATGTATATGTAAAAATCAGTATTTCAGATTATCAGTAAGTAAATGAATGCAAAAAAAGATTACTGAACAGTAAGGAAACAGTTTGATCAATTTTTTGAGAAGTGTATTACCAAATAGGCAGAAACAAGGTTTCTACTCTTTTACTTGCTATCTGTGCTCTATATTCGCTTCTTGGAATGATCATCTCATTACCTGAGGGCACAGACATCACCTCCAAAAGGTGAATTAACCCATGGTTTTATTTTCAGATATGCCGTGATCCTAAATTCCTACAAAAAACCAAAAGGTATGAGAATTTTTCACCTTTGGCAAGCATACAAAGTAAAAAACTTCCAGATGCAACAATTAGAAACTATTAAAATTACAAAAAATCACCCTCAGAAACAAACAAATAAAAAGCCACAAAACACAAACAAAGCAACAAGCAAAAAACCAAACCAACCAATCAACCAAAACCACCAGAAAACGGGAAGAAGGACCCTTTGAACATAAATTTGAGAAAAAATAAAAGGCCAAGAGGGAAAACAAAGTGTTTCATACTCTTTGTATATTCATATTATAATGCTTTTGGCAATGATAAAGTTTATCTTCTTCATAGTAGTTGTATTGTGCTATATTTCATATTTGTGACAAAAGCAGTGGCAAATGAGGGTTAATTTAGTTGTTGTTAGGCAGTGCTTACACAGCATCAAGGCCCTTTGTGCTTCTGTCGTGGTTTAGTCCCAGCCAGCAGCCAATCCTCACAGCTACTGGTTTCCTCCAGTGTGATCAGTGGGAAAAGCTGAAGAGTACAAGATGGAAAACTCATGGACTGAGAAAAAGACTCAGAGTAAGGAAAGCAAAAACCACATGAACAAGCAAAGCAAAATAAGGAATGAATCCACTGCTTCCCATGGGCAGCCATCTCCAGGGGAGCAAAGCCCATACCATGTAATGGTTATTTGGGAAGAAAAATACCATCACTCAAAACAACCCCTTCCCTTCCTTCTTTTGCCCCAGCTTTTATTGTACATAAAAGCATGTTTTATGACCTGATTATGCTAAAGGCCTCTGCCTGAATTAAGGTGCTAATGAGATTATATGCCAAAGTCAATTCAAGTGCATATTTTATTTAATAGTTATTGTGAGGTAGAGAGAGATAGAAAGAAATAGGAAGAGAGAAAGGGCAGAGGGAGAGAGAGGGGAAGAGAGGTGAACAGATGAGGGCGAAAGAGAGAGACCATGAAGATTCCTGTGGTATCCTGCTGGTTCTTCTTCACCCTAATCTTTGATGCTGCTTTCCTGGAACTGGCTGAGCACTTGCCCTCTAATGGGAAATGGTGAACTGATTCCTTGTTTTTCTTTTCTTGTGTGCACATTTTTTGCCTTACGCAATAAACTGTCTCAATGCACAGGTTTTCTTACTTTTACCCTTCAGATGCTTCCCTCCATTCCAGTCAATGAGTGAGTGGCTTAGCCAGGGTTGACTCACAAGAGATGGTCAGATTCCTTAAGGAGTTTTTAAAATTCACTGGGCACTAAAATCTATTGCCTGAGATCAGGTGACTGAGATAAGAAAGTGAAGATGGCAGTAGTATGAATGGACTATAGAAAAACACTAAGTGTTACATCAGAATTAATTCATACAGCCCTGTTACCCAGAAGAGTTACATATATAGTATATTCCCAGCAGAATAAGGTTCTCTCACCTTAAATAACAGGAAAAAAATATAATAGAATTTAAAAAAGGAGATCCAAAATTATCTGCCATTTTTAAGTATAGCACCACATGCAACAGCCCTTTATGCCACCATTTAATGTGAGTATTTACCACTAGTACAAAGACACATCAATTCCATATAAAACTACATGATGAAGAGATAATACCATTGTTTTAATGAGAAAATTTATCAGCACACTATGCCATATTGGCCATAAATTCTTCAGGTTGCTCTTTATGATCCAGTTCAAACAGAGATACATCTATAAAAGGCTATGTGAAAAGAGTATCATTTTAACATGCAAAAATCTGGCAGGAGGGAGGAAGGGAGGGAGGAAAAAAGGAGGGAAGGACTCTCCTCTTAGAATTTCTATCAACTGAACACCACTAGAAACAGGAATGGTAGTTTGTTCTTTTCTATATCTTTTCTATCTTTATTTTTCTTCTTCAATTTCACTCAGAGTTTTGAGAAATGCTTTTAGTAATTTAAAATAAGACAAGCTTAGGTTTTGCTAAGTTGCATGACCTGAAGCTAATGCTTTCAGAAGTGCTTTATGTAGATTGAATGCTACTCTAAAACTTTTGCCAAAGGTCTTTCATTTTCTGAAGTTGCCAGTAAAGTTTTTATTGTTTGGACTTCTTGAGAATATCTTGTCAATATTTGTCCTGTGCATCTGATTCAGAGTACATGAAAACTGTAAGCCCTTCTAAGAGTCTTGTCTAGTGATTTTGGGGCCTTACAGTGCTTTCAGTTTGTAATGACTGTGTTGCAAAACAAATATTACTGTGGTCTCTTATATTTTGTCCCTGGCAGGGTTATGGACCCGTAAAACTGATCATCACAGTCACTGACTGCAATTACAAAAAACATTATGTTATTCATGTTTAGGAGTATAACCAGTGACCAAAAATGCCATAATTCTGTAGATACATTACAGAGTTGATAGGCTAGAATATTCCAAATGGTTTATTGATGAAAATTTTGTTGCATTCCTAATAACAAAGATATATAAGTACTTTGGATTATCTTAGGCATAGATATGTGTTACAGTAATTTTTTGCAGGGTCAAACTAGAAGTGGACTGTGAAGATCTTGTGAACAAATTTGCAATGTAGTTACTGAAAATGAGAATCTCAAGCTTCCATAAACCTTGTCATTAAAGACAAATGCAGATGGTGCTTTTATTTTTGAATCTACTTTCCATCTGTGGCCTGTATGTATGCAAATAGCTGAGCTAATTTCAGATAAGAGGATTCTGTTGAACTGCAAAATCTCAACTAGCCTGCTTTCAGTGAAAATGGAATTTTTATGAGTGAGTTTGCCTAGACAATTGCTCTTTCATTAAAACAGTTTGGATCCAAAGACTATGAATTCCATTTACCAGATGGAAGAAGTATTCCTTTAAAATTATTGCATGAGGAGAACACTTTGTCCTAGACAGAATTTCACCATAACATTTTAATGTTAGTTCATTTTTAAAGATAGTCATCTTGTCTGAAAAAATAGTTTTATTTACCCTTATCAAAGTCAGTTACTGGTAAACTTCTCAGGGAAAAAGAGTGCCTGTGTGAAGAGAAGATATCTGAATTAATAATTTGTGGTGGATTATTAAACTAGGTTTGAATTAGGTTTGAATTTCATTATGGCATGCAATGAGAAAGCAAAATGTATCTGTCTTCATACATCATTGGAACAACATCACAGACAATAATTTAATCCATCAAACATATTTCAACCATCAGAAGAGTCTGCAGGAAAAGAAACATTTTATTCTGCTTTCCTAAGAAATACCTAATTACTGAACTACTAGATAGTCTTTTCAATTAATTTTTTACTCTACTACTGGATAATTTCTCATTTATCTGTTTACTTTCATACAGCAACTACTTATAGATTAGACTATGAAAGCATGTAAGGGACTAAATCTCCTATCCTAAAATATCACAGTGCTTATAATGAGCAGAGTAGAGATGGAAAATTTTTACACCATTCTGGGGAAGACAGAAAACAGTGTAGTCACAACCTAGGAGCTAATACACTTACCAGTTTAGTCACATCAATTCTTAAAAAAGAGGTATGTACAGAAATTTTTGATAACTTAATAATAAAAATAGTATTATTATTTTGTGCTAATATATTGTAAATATATTTATTATGCATTTGTATGGATATTATGATACATTTTTATTTATTAGTTTAGAAGCAATTCTTTTTTCCTGGGGAAAAAGAAATTCTTTATTTGTAAAAATTTTGTAATTATTTGTAAAAAAGAAATTCTTTATTTTGTCTTCTAAGCAGTCCATTATATCCTGAAAGAGCGTAGGTTACCAGCACATTTTATTTAGGTGACTGTTTTGGGGACAGTTGATGAACAAACTAGAACACATAATAATTTTGAAAATACTTAATCTTATTCTGCTTCTTCCTTATCTCTTTTCATTCTCCCTTCAATTTATGGTATCTTTTTGACACTTTCAGTTTGAACTCTCCCTTGTGTTATAGCACCATTGCTTTGCCATCCATTTCAGACACAGTTTAGCTCCTGATATAAAAACCTTTGAAACAGGCTTCTCTGCTCATCATTTCAATACTGCAAGAATAATAATTTCATCATCTTTATATAATGATAATTTTGCACTGAACAAATAATAAAGACTAATGACAATTAGTACAATATTGTCTCAACTTTTAAATACAGTGTAAGTTACAAACAAAGAAATTCTTTGGACACTGAAGACTAATGTGGAACTGCAGCACATGAAATGTGTAAGTCACTGGTAATTCTTTCACAGACCTCTATAATTTATATGATAGTTTCACATATGAGCAGAGGAATCATAAAATGTGAGCATAAAAGCTCACAACCAATGAAAACATGGTTTAATAAGGTTTGTTAATTACTGCAATTATATACACAAACTTCAAGAAGGATTTAAAACAGTGCCACAATTTTGAGCAACCACATCATAGAGTAATAGGCTAAGTAGGCAAAAGAGTCTTGCAGACACATGCAACACTGGTCTTTGAAGAAGTCTTCCAAATACATAAAACTGTATGTCATAAACTGCATAAAAAACTGGCATTTTCTCATCTGTTTCAATGTCTACTATTTGAGCCAATTTACTTAAGAATTTAACACTTTCTATCAGGGCATACATATCCCCATATTCAATTTATATTCTATAGAAAAAAAGCATGGAACGTGTGGCATTTAATTCACCTGCGTGGGGGTGGGCGGAGCCCCAGCTCTTTTGTCCTGGAGAGGGCCAAGCTGAAGAGTTACGAAAGAACTTCGCAACTTCACCCAGAGCCCCTAAGGGAAAAGACAAGCTTTCTAGTCACAGCGACCTGTCCGGAGACCCACAAGCCCCCTCGGGATCTTATGTAGATCTGTTACAATTGATTGGTTCTGTACCCTTTTCCTCCCACCCTGGTGTCCCATAAAAACCCCTGGGTTTCCTCTGGTTGGCAGAGGTACCTCGACCCTGGACCCCTTTCGTTGGTACCTTTGCAATAAAGTTACCACCTGTGGAAATTCCGCCCGAGACCTCTCTCTCTCTCTCACCACGGCCGGCTAAAAGAGGGGCAACTCACAAGGGCAGGAGCTGAAATCACTGAGCTGAAATCACTGAGCTGAAAAATCACTGCTCTGCCCTCCTGCTGAGAAGCCCCTCTGCCAGCTGAGGAGCGCCCTGACCCCCCAAGGAGCTGTTTCTAGCGAGACATTTTTGGGGGCGGCTGTGGCTCTCTGGGTCCCAAGCGGCAGACCCCTCTACCAGCTGGAATACACCTGTTTGGCTCTTTTCCACAATGCATTATGTTTTCTTATGTTGCATTGATTTGTACTGCATATTTAACTCAAAAAAATCTGCAAATATACACATAAGGTTCTCAGCTGCCTCCATACAAACTTGTTTTGATTTCAATAATCTGTTAAATACAGCCTGTAAAAGTTAAAGTGCACAAAATGTTTATAGACATGCTAGACAACATGAAACAGTCAACATTTACAGATATAACTTTCTCAGATGGTATTGTTGTGGCAACACAGTATTTATGGCAATACAGTTTTTATTATATCATATAAAAATGAAGTATTTTAACAGGTACAATTTATGAATGCTTAAATTAAGATGCATTTTTTTTTCTTACATTGAACTGCAAGCTAACAGTGACTTATAAATATTTCATCATTTCTTATCTTGAGTTAAGTTTATACCAATAGAATTTTTATTTATTATGACAAAAAGCTTTTTGCTATATTATTACAGAATGGCATCTTTGTTTCAGAATCAACCTCCAACAATTTAATGAAGGGGAAAAAAAAAAAGCCAAACACAAAGAACACCAAACCCCTAAATCAGAAAATACAGTCAAGATGTAAAAATCAGACGATCATGGAAATTACAGAAAAAAAAAATTACCTTTCTTTAACGTTTACATTTTGTGCTGCTCACCTCTTCCTTCTGTCCTTCATCACATGAAAACTACAATTGGAGCAGGTTACCAGTAGAGATTTTTCCAACTCTGTTCTTGAAGGTTTTCAAAATCAAGGTCAGTGCAGGTCTGAGCAATCATTTCTGACCTTAGAGCTGCCCCTGCTTGAGCAGAATCTTAGAGTATAGACTTCCTGAAGTCCCTTTCCACCTGAATGATTCTGTAGTTCCAGAGTTCTATAATTCTATCAGTCCATTAATCCCTCAATCTCATTGTGCCTGTGGTGAGAATTTGAAGGAGTATATGTTTTGAAACTTCTGCCTTTCTCCAAGCCCTTTCACTTACCATTTTCTCAATTAGGGGGGACTTAACAGTCCCTCATAAAATAGTTCCAATATGTAGAATTTAATATCAGAGATTTGTTCAGACCTAACATTAAACTGAAACCTACTTCTCAGTTCTAGATGTATTATCTTTCTAGGTATGCAGTTCTGCAGCTATGGAAGCCTGTGCATACAGGGATAAATCATACAGTCAGACTATTAGAAATTCTGCTTCTGTGTCACTTTCTAGAGATTTTGCTCTTTTTTCCCTATGAATCATTCTAGCAGTTTGTAGTTGAAATAGAAAAGGATAGCATAAGATATGATTCTGGTTTCTGAAGAATATAGTGAAAACCTAATTGTCTATGTTTTTATTATGCCAGCACCCAACAGAAGTCAAACTGTGGAGAGGTTATTGGCACAGCAACTCTAATTTGTTCATCCACCATAGAAGCTTGAACATTTCCTTTGCCAAAATTTCAGTAATTCCAAATTTCTGGACAACTGTCAGTAAACAAGGTACCTTCAGATAACACTGTGGGTAGACCAGTGGGAAGTTATTTACTTGAAGCAAATGTCTTGCCAACGTTCAATTATAACCTTTAGGTACTTGGGGAGCATCTTCCTGGCTCTCAGTTTGCTAAACTAAGGCACTGTGAGTTTATTAACCGAATACCTTAAGCTGTCCATGTCAAGGGCAGCCTTTTGTGGGGATTCTGAATGAGCATCAATCATTTTTGATTTTAATAGTTCAGTCTATCTAGTATTCACAGTTACTGTCAAGGGAGAGCCCTGTGTTATGACACTGGCAGAGCTGGCAGAGCTTAAGGCTGTTTCTGAGTTCCCAGTTGTTATTTTGAGGCATGTGCACTTCATTATCTTTTGAGCAAACAAGCATTTTTGTTTCCAGGAAAGTTGATTGTGCACAGTGTATTGTTCTTGATCTTGAAGGGATAATGCTGGCTTTGATTTTGCCAGCTGTTCCTTCCCCCTCAGATAGAGATAGGAGGGATTTCCATGGAGACAAACAATGCACGCTTTTGCATAACTTTTATAACCCTACAATTTGTATGGTTTCATATACAAACTTTTTCAGATATCTGGAACTCTGGTTTTTTCCAGCAAATACTTTTTTGTCATATTCAAGCCTTTAACTAAGTAGTCTAATTTCTTGTCTAATGCCTTCATTTGGTGTTGGAAAGGAATGAAATTCAATTAAATAAAAACATTTTTGTAATTTTCATTATTAAAATTCTCTTTTTCTTTCATATATCTGGTAGATGTGAGAGAGAAATAAGATGTAAGCTAGGGCACAAAACCCCCAAGAAGCTCTGGCCATATTTCTTGCAAGATGCTATACTGAAGAGCTGTTTATGAGGACACAATCTTTTAAAAGTCACTGAACCTGGCTGCTGAACTGCTAAGAACAATATCAGTGCTGGTCTGCTGGTCCTCATCTAAAGCTTATCTGACTGCTGCAATGACACAGACCCATGTGTGAAACTAATAGTTCAGTCCGTCAGTTCTTTTCAGGCTGATGCTCAGTTAAAATTGGCTGTCTTTATGCTAATTTGTCTTGCATAGAATAATGAACTTTACGCTGAGAGACAAGGAAATGTGCCAGGAATATTAAAAGCTATAGATATTTCATGTTTAAAACAAACAGGTTAAAAGCCATGCAGTATGAAGCAATCTGCTGAGCCATTTTGAACACCCTTGCTTAAAGGTTACAGCCAGGGGTTTTAAAAAAGCAAGAATAAAATATTACTGAAAACCACTTATATATATTTCTTTGGTGCCAGGGTGAAGATTAATAACATTACTTTTCAGAATAATAATTTTTAACCAGATGTTGAGAAAAGAGAGAAAACATATATGTATCTTAGGCTAGTTCTAAGTATTTGCATATATAAATATATAGGCACATATTAAAATAGCAAAGAATTTATTTCCTACTTTTTCACTTGATCACTGACATTCTTGGGTTTAGCTATAAGCAAGCATGAGCAATGAATTTATAGAGAACTCTGCTCTCAGAGTTTATTCAAATTCTTCTACACGGACTCAAGTTCGCTTAATGTGATCATACCTCACTTCTGTTTGAGGTTGGATTTTCTTCTGGTACTCTGGTCAGAGCTGAAGTCTATGATCTTTGTTTATAGGAACACATAAACTCATGCTCTAGTCTTCCCAAAGCTCTTAGATGTGCAGTCTTCCTTCCTCAATAATTTCAAATACACATGTTTTCAAATCCACGCTTCCAGGATTCTCTTAAAAGTGAACTGTATCCTAAATTGTTTATGCTTTCTCTCAGAATTTAGAAGTCCCTGCTTCTCTAATACTAAAGCCTTATCTGTCCTTAATGCCTCACTGTAATAAATTTGAATACACTATAAGTTTACATGTTCTACACGCTGCCTAGGTAATGATATGGGTCAAAAAGATAATGTCAAAAATGAAGTTTTCAAAAATAATTATTTCTGTTTTTTATTTATATTATTAGTTTTATTTTTTAATTTCACTTTATCTCTTTAATTGCCCAGGAAGAAAGAATGACTTCAGGTGTCCTTTAAGGAAGAAAATCAAATGTTTTCATGTATTTCTAGTCTCTTGCCTTTTGAAATAGAAGACAAGCATGTATTGACTATTACTCTGTAATGCATCAGCACAAGGTGTGTGCACCCAAAGCCATTAAGTGTCTTTCTTAACGTTTAAGAGATGCACCTTTCCTTTAAATGAAAACTATTTTACATCTGAATACACAAATTTGCAACTGACTATAATTTAAATGCCATCTTCTATCAGTTTTGCAAAACATCAATGTAAAAGAACATTTCAGTACAAAATGAAATTACATTTTTGCAGTCTGAAAATTGAAAAGCTTTTACTACAGAAGAAGCCCGCAGCACATGGAAAATACAGTTTAATTATGTAATAAAATATTTTGCAGTATTTTGACTACTCTTTTATTCCAACCTCCTTAACAAACAAAAAAAACACCCCAATCTTATCTAATTTTGGAGTTTTTCATCTTGTTTTATGGCATCAACTAATCATTCAGAAAGGTTCATCTGGAGCTATTTGAAATAAATTCTTTTTACTGATCTTGCTGCTATAGTTTAATCTTCTCAAGTGCACAGTAAAAGCTGAATGAGTCAGGCAATGCAGGTGTAAAAAAGTTGAACATAATACACTTACAGAACTGCCTATCATTAAAAGTAATCTTACTATCTGGCTATAATTTGTCAATTTATCAATCTGCTGACACAGAAATTAAAAGACAATTTTCTTCTTATAACATTTTTTAAAAGAAATTACCCTCATTTTTGGATCTTGTCTTCAGATACAAATTATCCGGAAAATATTTTTTGCCCCTTTTATTTCATAGACTGAGGAGTTAAAAACAATATGAATGACCCAGCACTAGTGTTTCAAGCTTAGAAAAACCAAAATAACATTAGGAATAGAAAATCTCCAGGACTGTATTTTATTGGGCTAGAATAAATCATGATACTGAAGGAAAAAAAGTTACAATGTATCATGAATAATATATTAGGAAAAAAAATTCCAAATCTTTCACATGCTTCTGGGACAAAGGTAGATAATTAGGGAATTGATTGGTTTGTTGGTTGATTGGTTTGGCAGTTTGTTTAAGACTGAAGAGAAAGAATGAGCTTGAGTCATGCATGACAGTGTTACTTGTGCTGCAAATTCAGAGAAAAATGGGCAAGATGAGAAAAAGCCGCTCAGATCCCACTGCATGTGTGAAATCCTACATTAATTTACAATTCATATTTATGAGAATATTGACTTACCTTGACTGTGATTTCAGACTGCCAAAGTATCCAAGAAAATCAAGCTTTGGATTGACCATTGCAAGAAAAAAGAAAAGTCCCAACATACTTTGTAGGGTGTTCATAACTGAAGCAACAAAGTGACATTAAATATTTTGAACTTTCATTTCAAAAATGAAATTAATCTGTTTGTCCCAGAAGAAGATAGATAAATGATGACTTACTCATTCAATGTGAGATATATTAGATCTCATAGACATTAAATTGGATATTATTATGCTTTGGAAAGGTGATATTATGAATTAAGGAAATGGTCAACATAGATTAATTCATGTCTTCAAAGAAAAATAGATGCAAAGCTGCAAATTTTTTTTTTTTTTTTTTTTTATTAATGATTCCCAGATCTTTCAAGCAGAATCAATAGAAATAATTATTATGTGAATCCTGTCAGAAGGAGAAAACACACTGCTTTTAGGAGAGGGATAATCTAGGCTAAATGCTATGGAAGCCAAGGAAGATGGCTATGTGAGAGAAGTAGAAAACTTTAGTTCTTAAAGCAGTCATTAATTGTGAGAAAAGCCAGATACAGCAGACTACCTGAATAAAAAAAAAAAAAAAAAAAAAAAAAAAAAAAAAAAAAAAAAAAAAAAAAAGGGTTGTAGAGTTTGCTTATTCAAACCATTTTCTTCTTTCCCAGCTATCAGACTCTTGTATTGTTTATTATTCCAGCTACACCAGCTTACTATGGTAATTTCCACTTCAAAGAGTAAAAGGCACAGATATGTAGACATTGAATTTTATGCATCAGGCAAGGTGTGACTAGCTTTCCAAGCTATTAATAAATGGGAACAACAAATAATCTTTATAAATGTGTCTGTATTTAAATCAATAGAAATAATGGGAACTAAATTTATATATTTATTATTTCTTTATACATATATTATTTATTTAATGATTTTTTTTCTTGGAGTTATTAGATTAAAAACACAAAACCCATATGTCCTGGTTTTGGCTGAACAAACAGAGCTTTGAATAGGGTTAGTTTTCTTTCTATTAGCTAGTACAGTGTTGTGGTTTGGATTGAGGACAAAAATAATGTCGATTATACATTGATGTAGTTTTTCCTAAGTTGTGCTTACCCCAGGTCCAGGACTTTTCGATTTCCCATGCTCTACCAGTGAGCAGGTGCAGAAGAACACAGGGGAGACAGGACAGCCAAGTCAAACCGGCCAAAGGGATATTCCATGCCATAGAAGAACATGTTCAATCCATAAACTGGTGGAGTTCTCCAGAGGAGGCTGATCGCTGTCAGGGACAGGCTGGGCACAGTGGGTGGTAACTGTAGAGTGTATCATTGTTTTGTTTTGATTCTTTCCCTTGGATTTTATTTGTCTCTATTTTTCTTGTCTCGACTTACTCGTAATTTATAGTAGTAGCTGTAGATGAATTTATGTCAATTGCTAAATTGTTCTTATGTTAACCCACACATTTTACCTTTACCTTTTTCCCATTCTCCTGCCCATCCCACTGTGTGGGGTTTGGAATGGCAGAGTAAATAAGAGGTGCATAGGGTTTAGTTGCTGGTTGGAATAAAAACAGCACTGCAAAAACTACACTAGAAATTTTAAGAATGAGTACTTGGAAATTTTGAGTTCATCCAGATTTTTATTGTATGAATTTTATTTATTTAGATAATAATTGTCTAACTTAATACCATTTCATGTAAAAATAAACCCCAGAAAAATATAATTGATATAAGTATATTCCTAATACAATATTTCATAATAAATTTACCTACATAAAGAGCTTTTCTGCCCACACACTCTTCCTGATCTGAAAGAGAATGCAAATTTAAGGTAATTTGCCAATAGAAACAATAAAAAAACTAACAAACTATTGCATCATAATTGATATCCATTTACTCATTGATACTCACTCTGGAAGAAAACAAAAAATGCTCTCTTATTTAATTTTTGTGTGAATTAAATTCTCACCATTAAAAGATTATCCATTTAAGTAACATGCAAACTTGATCAAACACCTCACTTTTCCCTTCCTTTGTTGAAATTTTTCTTCAGCTATAAAGTCATGAAAGCAAGATCAATATTTCCATTGTAATTTAGAAAGAACCTGCCATTTTTAAAATAAAACCAAAGATTTATATGAATTAATCAAGGATTTTATGAAAACTTTGAAGTATTGGTCAGCTTTCTATTCTCACTGATGCTAGTGCTATATTTTGAATTGCTTTTGCTGCTCTGGAAGTGAAAGTGGCATTTGGCTAACTGAGAATTGTCATTTTAGTAGCATTTCAGAGAGTGAAAATATGAGACCCATTCTGTATTTCTTCTCAAATTTCCCATTTAGAACCTTTGTAGCCAAAGAATTCAAACAATAGGAAATGCAGCAAATGTTAAAAATCAGAGTAACAAATCACACAGCAGAAAGCATAACTGGCTTTAGACATTTCTGGATCTTGATAATTCAGAAGAGTGATACAAAATATGGTGAAAATACAATTCTTCAAAAGAGAAATTAGCCATTGGAATAATCTCCCCTGGGAAGTGATCATTCCCCAGCATTTCACACTTTACAGATTCAGCTGGAGACGGTGTTGGATCATCTTTTCCAATGCTTTTGCTATGGAAGGTTGGACTACGTGACACTTGAGGTTTCTTCCAACTCAGACTGTTCTTTGATTCTGAGATTCTGTGGTTAAGTGCTGATGTTGGATACACTTGCTCGGAAACTTAACAGAGTTGCATATTAACTACCTAGTAACACCAAAGTGCATCTATCTATACATTTTAAGAGTAGGAAATAATATTCACATCCTATTTGGAATTCAAACTGACATTTCAATTTCTAAAGCAAGTTTTAAAATAAAGCTAACCAACCTAACAAAAGCAAACAAACAAAAAAACCCAACAGATGACCCTCCCCAAAATAAACAAACAAAACACTAAAGAAACCCACCAGAACCTCCCCAAACAAACACTTGAGCTCTTTTTCATAGTTCTGTGATGTTTGCAATAGTCCTAAAGGCTTTTCTGTAAATCCTTTAAGGTGGTTCTAAATGGAAACTTTCAGAAAAGTTAAGACCATTTGGCTTAAGTAGAGAAGATAAGTACATTAGTGTCCCAGTTTGGATATTGTCATTCAGAAATAAAGTTATCTCAGTTTCTTGTAACTCAGTGATTTCTCTAAGGAGATCAACCTGTGTAGAACCATGACAACATTGCTTGAATGGCAGCATGCACGGAATAGCATAATGTGCTTTAGCTTTACAATTCTGATGTTTCATCTCCATTTTCTAAAGTGTTTCTGTACTGTCAAGGTCTAATGATAAATAAAATTATGTTTTATGTAGTTCTTTTTAGAAGCAAACCATTATAAAGTACACATAAAAAATTGGAAATTAATCCTGAGATCATTTGGCAGTGAAGAATTACATATGGCTAATCACTGATTTTCTTCCCTTTCGTCTCAAAATATTAAAATTCACTGTAGCTATTAGTCACCAGGAGTAAAGGTGGCAGGATATAATTCTTCATTTTGATGGTTGTTGCTTACTTTTATGGTCATAATACCAAAAAGCTCTAAGATAGGCAGTATCCGCTTGTACTAATCACAATGCAAAGGTAAAACCAGAAATGTTTCTAGTGATTATCCAAGTAGTTGTCATTAATTGTTGGAACAGTAACATTCAAATTAAAGGATCAAATATGAATTATTGGTCATTCCTATTATTTAGCATGATTTTTGTTTGTTATGTCTTTAGTTTCTTTTGGTGTAGTTAATCTTGATTTTTGTCTCTTGTATGGTTTAAGAAGCTTGCATATATACAATTCAATATGAATTTTACGTCTATTTATGTTCATGTAAGTCATGCTCAGATTTGAGATCTATGTGCACAAATTTATTTATGCTTACCTGCAATATCATATAAAAGTGAAAATGTGAAAAGTTCTGCATGGACTTAGTTTTCTTGTGAAATTCTTCTTGAAAATCAATGATTGCTTTGAAAAATATAAAATGGAAGATTAAAATATTTTTAATACATTCCTAAATACAGGGAAATACACTAATTCTGACTATTTAGTATGTTTCAGATTTACTAAAATCTAGTGATATACCAATGCTAACCATTATTCTTTTCAGTGACTCACTTTCTCTTCTGAACTTTTGAAAACCCAAAAAGCTTCATTTCAAAGACAAATTTAACTGTAATATTTTTTTACCTAGCTTGACCAATCTTTCATAATTCATTCAAAGCTCATAATTTGGTCACAGAGAAAAGTCTCTAAACACTTTTGATCTGGAGGTATCAAAAATTATTTTATTAAAAACTGTGTATCAGACACATTTCTGTGGTTCTTCTTCTATTGAATCAATTATTTAGCCAAAGGGAAAAAGGTTTTTTTTTTTAATTAAATTTTAAATTTAATTTAATTTAAATTTTTAATAATTTTCTTGTTGTCTAAAATGCTCTCAGATTTTCAGCCTTCCCTCTACAGCAGTCTAATGAGATAATGAAGAAAACCTGAGTAATCCAAGGTAATTTGTGCCTTTCAGATTACTCACTATTTATGCTATTCTTACTGTATATGAACTGTCATAGAATTACAGTTTCAGTTAAAAAAGAGGATGCCTGCCGTGATTGTTTTCTCAGAATAATTTGTATTTCCTATTCATACAAATTCAATGAATGATACTGTAATCCTCACAGGAATTTGGGACACTAAGAGTACATAACTGTGGTTAATTGTAACACAAGCAGTTGATTGATCCCTCTCTTCATTGATGTCTGATCGGACTCCAGATCATCTCATTCGGTGTGTGCTCATTTTCTAACATTTGTTTTGTTCCTTATCCTGATTCAACTGTATATTGAATGGTTTGGGCAGCAGTTTCATTTCAGTATTTCAAATAATCCCTTCTGTATCCGAAAAGAAAACATTTTTAGCTTTTTTCCCTCTTACTTAATTCACAATTTTTTCACCTTTCTTTTTTTCTCAGAATTTTAGACCTCTAAGACACCTTGCTGTGTTTAAAACTGGTGCAGTAACAAAGAAGTGATTCACACTACAAAGAGGTCTAGTTAGCTTGCAGAAGGGAAGATGTGCTATAATATATATCGTTCTGCTTCACATTACTAAAATCTCTATGGTTCATGATTTTTAGTTAAAAATTGCCTCTCAGTATAATTTTATCACTGCTAAATAAAAAACTGCTCTATGGTTTCCCATAGAGTTCAAATTGGCAATAGGGAATTTTTTTTTTTTTTTTAACCTTTTATCAATCTCTTGTCTTATCTTCCTGATTTTCTAAACACTTTCTGGTCCATAATTGTTGATTGAATGCATTCTGGTAAACCCACAATACATTCCTTGAGATATTGTAATAGTAATAGTTATTGTTTTTCAGTTTCATATGTTTACCTTCAAAAAATTTCTGGAAGGAGGAGACATCCCTTGCCATAGATGTTAAGCCTGTAAAGAACCCCTGTGTAGTCAATTTTTGCCCTCTTCCACCAGAGAATAATCATATGTAGTACATCCCTGAGTTCTCCTTGTTCATAGACTCTCTCAAAAGTCTATTTAGGATTTCTGCTTTTCAAGCAGTAGCCCTTTATCAGATATTTTATATGTGCTTTGAAACCAGAATTACTCTGCTCAATTTAGATTATTTTGATGGTGAAATAAAGATATTAGGAAATGCATTATAGTAATAAGCTTTGAGTGTATGGTGTCTAAGTCAAAGTCTAAGACAAAAAAGATATAGATATATATATCTACTTGCAATATTATAAATATTCATTTAAAAGATTCAGAAATAGTTCTATTCCAGGTGAATCCTTTTCTTTTATTGTGTTTTTCTACTTTGATGTAGCATTAGGAAACAAGATTTAGGAAACAATGTTAGCAGTAAAAATAAGAGGAATAAGAATCATATATTTTATTTTGTGAAGTAAGCAAATACCATGTGACCAATGTGTAAACTCATCACATATGAAAATCAATAATCACATTTCCATGCACCTAAAATCTTGATTAAATAAAAGTAACTGTATTAAACTATATGTTAAAAATACATGCATTTGACTGCTTGTAGGGTTTTGTTTATTTGTTAGTTTGTTTTTTTTACCAAGTTGAATGGGCAAATGGTACAATTTTACATATTTCTGCATTTCAAAGAGCCCATTCGGGAAATAAAAAAAAAAAAAAGAAAAAAAAAAAAGAAAAAAAAAAGCTACAATAGGCACAACAAGTCTCCTTGAGCCTTTTAAAATGAAGAAAGTTTTAATATCTCCTTCCTTATCTGTCCTAGTTTGAATTTAATGATCCATCACCATTTTTATATGCTGAATGATCTATGATTTTGTAGTATTACAGCATTGACATCAATAGCATTGCCTGCTCCTAAGGCTTCAAGGATATTGGCACATTAAATGGTTATGTAATCTTTAAAAATGGAAGGAATCTATCATAATAAGTTGTGTGAAACAGAACTGTATTCTAGATTTACTTTATAAAGACAGACTTTGAATTTAATTTTCTCTGCCTGAACATTCCTTTTAAGGAAAGCCTAACTCCAAATGTTAAGATATAAGATCATACGAATGAAAAGTATCTTAAGATTTTCACACAAAAGGCAGCACTGTGTAAGAGAAGTCAAACTTCTATTTAGGTTTTCTTGAGAAAAGAAAATTGTTAACACCACATGAACTTGAAATTTCTTTTGTAATTTTTAATATTCTGATAATTCAGAGAAATATATTTTCCTGTGAAGTCCTATGGCAAAGATAATGCTGTCCCTGTATGCCCAATTCAGATGCTGAGCATCTGAATTAGAATGTATTCCTTTCTGAATCTCTATTAGAATATATATGCACTTTCCTTTCTGAAAGTGCATAAACAGAAGAAAATGTATAAAATTAAAAATCAGAAGCTACAATCCCACTGTATCTTTATAATATTGAAAAATAATGCCTTCAATGATTAAGGGAAAAATAATTTTGACAAATTGTTCTGTTTCTTAAAATTGATCCTTCTTAATTAATGTCACAGTGCTTATTTTTTAAAGCCTTCTTGACTGCTCACTGTAAGTTCCTTAGTAAGCATCATGATGCTGTTGAATGCAAAAATGCAAAAATGTGGAAAAATTCATTGGAATATTAATGGATTTAAACTAGTCTTAGAAAAATTAAAAAGTGGCAATGCTGTGCAGCTTTTAAGTCAAAGCATGTAACCTCCTTTTAAATCACTCAGTATCATTAAAATCAATTACTTTGCACTTTCATCAAACTGATATAACTTTTTAATGTACCAGAAGAATAATTTCCTCTCCACGTAGAATATACCCTCCACTTCATCTTCTTCTTGCAACTTGTCACTTCCTTGGCAGAATTGGTTTTCATCCCACTTCTTTGCCAGTGGATTGATTATATTTATGCACTAGGTGACTGATTATTTCCTTCAGGTCAGAGAGTGATCATCAGCTCCAGTGTGTTCAAATTAACTCCTTGATTGTGCCAGCTTTCAAGTAAATCTTGGGGTTTGTGCACACTATCCATGCTCACTGAAAATATCAGGCTATTGGAAGTATAGATTAATAAGTAAATGATTATGCATTTTTATGTATAATGTTTGCTTTGATTTTTTTTTTCATGATTTTACTGTTTGAAAATCTTACATAAGTGTGTTTCTTGCAATCTTGCCTCAACACTACTTAGATTCTTCTAAAGGGATCTTCAGCACCAAGAGGAACCTGGGTAGCAACAAAAATAATTGTTGGTTAGTAGGCAGTGTGTATTTCCTAGTCTCAGTTCAAGCTTTAAAGGAGTGACCTACTTCAGAGGATTTTCTTTTCCTTGAAAATCATTTGAGTTGTACCAGAGGATTCTTTGGAGAACTTACACTTAACTGTTACAGAACTCAATTATAATGCATTAACGAGGGAGGTCAGCACAGTTATTTAGAAAAAACCACAGATAAGAAATTTGAAAATGTGCATAGTCTAAAACTGGCTCTCAGTTTTTATGACAGAAAAAAATAAAACCAGATTTCCCCATATTGCAGAAATAAAAACTTAAAAAAACAAAGTCATGGCTTGTTGGTGCATTCCCTTCCAAACAATATTAATCAAATGCACTGTAATTCCTGTCTTGATGACAATGAGGTTTCTGGTGAAATGCATTGCTTTACAATCTACGAGGCAATTTTTTTCTATAGAGATATATTTAGTTGCTCATTTCTGGAAGACATTTAAGTGTGTGTGGGGGGGTGGAGTTCATGTGTTTGTGTGTGTGTGTGTATGCTACACATGGAGAAAAAATATGCTACCACTGCATAGTCTAGGAGATTAAATCTAGTAAAGATTTTACAGTCAGAAAGGGAAATATAGACAAATTTCTCACAATAAGTTAAAATATCTTGTCAAATTAGTTTTCTTCCAAGAAATTCAATTGATTAAATGAAAAAGGCCTTTTGAACTGTTGCACAAAATTCTTTAATCAGCAATGAAAATAATAATGTTCTTGATCAAAGAACAAATTGAGTATGGCTTATTTTGAAACCTTCAGTTAAGATTTTTAATTTGGTTCTCTATCACTCCAAAGTAAGCCATTTGACTAATGTATTTAAGTATTTTGGCTAGCTTCTCCTTTTACACCAATCCCTACTCTTTATTAACTGGTTATAAAGCAGCAACAGGATTAGTTTGGCTTTGTTTGTTTTCCTATAGAATCTAATTGTGTCTTCTTTGTAATGACTTTTATTTCATATTATGAGAAATAAAAACAAAGCCAAAAGCAGAAAGAACACTTTTTTTAATACAAAATGTATGTCTGTGCAATGTAAGGAAACACTCTGCTAAGAGAATGGTAGCTATGCCCTTTCATTAGTGGCTTTAAGAAATGAATAGGTATATAAACCAAATCACAAACACTAAGAAATCTCACACTACAGGAGTTTCATGATAAATCTAGAGGCCAAAATGACAGCCATAAAGTTATAAAAAGTTAAGACAAATAAAAAAATTCTTCGATACATCTTTGACAGGTTGTCCTGTAACTGGGTGATTTCATCATACCGCACATCTTTCTGAGGAGACATTTGCAGTTGCAGGTATTTAAGATTTCCCCAGGGAATCAGTTTACAGTTTCGTTTGTTATCAACAACACTGTTGTCAAGGGACATATGCCTCTGTGCCTTATTAATCTGCTAAATTGCATGACTTTCAGCAAAAAACTGGAAATAAAAAAGTAGCTTTGGCCATTAGCTGAGAAACAGACAGTTGTCAGAAGGCTTTACTTCCTGGAGAGCGAGATGATTTCAGTGAAGGAAACCATGGTAATCCTTACTAGCAGAATGTATTTCAAGACATTTTATTTCATGTGGCATTATCCAGTCACAAAAGCAGCAGAAGCTAGGAGAATCAACCTAGTATGTTCTATTTTTTACATCTGTGAGGACACTATAACAAAATATGCATAAAAAAAAAAAAAAGCTGTTTCAATTACAACTATGTCAAAACTGGCCCAGAAACACATTTTATCCATTATGGCTGACAAGACCCACTTTAGCAGTGCAGTAACAGTAACAATTATTAAACATTACAAATTTTGATTAAATTATTCATGATATGTGCTACTACATTCTTAGTATATCACAGGTTATGCTGCCAGGTATATAGTAGCCTGAATATGTGGTGTGAGAGGTTATTTTGTGTTGTTGGATTTTTCTTCTCAGTGACATTGTTAGAACCTCACTAGAGATTATTTCACTGCTTCTTATTTTGTTTATCAAACAGTGCTTGGTGAATAAAATATCTGATTCATCAGAATTTACTAAACCATGCAATCCTGGTTTTCTATTGAATTTTTTCTCCCAGATACATCAATCTGTTGTTGGCTTGAGGTCGTATTCTTGTTTGGTTGGATTATTTGAGGAGGAGTGAGAGGGCAGTGTTGATTTTTTTCCCCCAACAAGTCTATTGAATGAACTCAGTTCTTTAAGAAAATAGTTATGTTAAATAGAAATGGTCCAACTAACCCAAAACCAATGAAGAATTTTTTTTCTGCTTCTGAGTGATACAAATTAGCCAGCATGAGCTATGTTCTCACATATGACACAGTTTCTGAGTGAGAAAACAGTAGAGACAGCTTGAAGGGTTGTTTTCTAGATATTTTAAATGCTTATAAGTAAACAGTGCAACAAATTTCCATAGCTCAACTTTATTATTTGTTTTTGATGAGTGAAAAACTAATTTAAGGCTCTCTAGTGGCTCCAAAGAAGCAATGTTCAACTCCTTTGAGCTTTAAATCAGCTTTTATTTAAAGGAATTATCTTTTTCAATCATGCAAATGTCTTATGAACTGACATTAATTAAAACTGTGGACCAGCTTGCTCAAGAACAAATTCCAATTTCTAGATCAAGTACCATCTAATGAATAGGAATCAAACAGCCAAAAAAAAGTATCATTGGGTGCTATATCACTAAATAAAGTATTGTTAGGTGCTATATGGAACCTTTATTCAGATAAATTAAAGTGTTCCAAAAGAATTATTCAGCTCAAAATAAAACTACCTACATTCTTAAAAGTAAGAAAATGAAGAGAGTGATTTTGCCTATTTTCTCATTTCATATAATGGTAAAAAAATACTTTCCATGATTATCAGAACTTCAGTACTTGAATTGTAATCATATTCATAATGCATGGAAAATAATGTCTGCTGCATCTCTGAGGTGAAGCGATCCCACTTAAAACATCTCAAGCACACTAGTGAAAGGTTTTAATCTCTGAAGCTAGATATTGGGAAACAGACATTAGAAGAATAAATATTTAAAAATAGAAAGACATAAGCTCTTTTGGGTGAAGCAGAATACCAAACAAGGTCCTCCAAAGAAATTCTGTCCTGATACTGCGTCCAGTATTCCACCTCATTAGTCTTAGTGCCAATTCACAGATTCCAACTGGCAACAAACTCTATCCAGTCTCTTTTGTGTGCCTTCCAAAAGAATTTTTCTTTTACTCTGCTGGGGCTTTTAAATCCTGCTCCCTCCTAATTCTTCTTTTTCCCAGTCTCCTGCTCTTTTCTAGCCTTGTAACTTCTTTTTCCTTTTCACTGCTTACTTTATCTTTCTTTTTTCTCCACTCAACTCCACTAAAGTGTTTTCCCTAGTGTTTTTCCCAATTGCTAGAGGGATAGCAATCCTTCCGTTTAGGTTTTTTCGGAGCCACATGTGGCAGCCAGCACAGAGCAATCAGGCAGAACTCCTCTCTGCTCTCAGCCTTTCACCAAATGGGAAACATAAAACTCTGTTGTATGCATGCAACTGTATGAAAATTAGCAAAATCTGTAATTTATTATAGAAAAGTATAACATTCTTGACCTTCTATGCCACTGAAGAATGAAAAAGAAAGCGAAAAGTGAAAAACAAATTAAAAAATCAAAATCTAAGGAAAAAATAAATTCAAACAATCAAAAGGTTTTTTCTTTATTTTTAAAAATTATTCAGTTTGAGTCGGCCAGTTTTATTACATTTATTTTACTTGAGCCTCATTGGCAGGAAAAAGTTACTAGAAGGTGTCTTAAAATGTGCAATCAAATGCCTTTTGTATATTTGTTGTCTCTGTGTACCCTATGAAAAATGTAATAAATTTTGTTTCTTGTTTTATAGATTCACTTATAGTCAAGAATCTCTACATCGGTGGTTATGGAAAAACTCTAAAACCTTATCTTCTCACACCATGATAGTGTGGGATATGATTTAATATATTGTTTGTCACATACCTTGAATATGACGAGCAAGGGAAGTGATAGCAAATTAGTGGCTGCAAATGACAAACTTTTGCAACCTTTTAATTGAATTTAAGACAACAATGGATATTGCGTTAAAAACCAAGACTTTCCAAATATTTTGAAGAGTTTACATTAGACCCATTATCGTTATTATCATAACTTAAGAAAATAACGCAGAGTAAAATTTAGTAAAAGCACAGAAATTAAATACTTCACTTTAAAGAGGGAAGTAGCAATTTCTTTATTGATATAAAACAGATTTAACAAATTTAATAGTACATGTGACAGTGGTTTCACAAAATTAAAGTCAAGTACACTTGATTATTTACTGCATAGAGGGCAGAGTCAGATAAAGCTGTCAAGGAGACTCTTTTTCGATTCAAGAGATTTAGAAAAGACCAGTTTGCTTCTTAAGCTTCTCAGAAGGAATTTTAGGTGTATCTGGACACAGGTTTAGCCAAGGGTTTCTGCCTAAAGGGCAGTCATATGCACAGTCAATTCTTTATCTCACTTAGCTTTCAAAGTTTAACATGCTAATCACAGAGAATCTCTTGTTGCAAGGGATTTCTTGGCCTCAAGGACAGACCTTCAGAGGCATCCTGGCTCAAGGGGAGACCGGGCATGCAGTCTGTGATGATTGGAGGGCTCTATGGGCTCTGGGCTGTCCATTATTGATGGAGAAAGATAAATGACTCATATTTGCATGCTGATTACAGATGTTACTTTCTTCCACATCTGACTTGAGATGGACATTGATCAGCACTGTGGTTAGCTGGATGTTTTGCTCTAATTAGCCTCTGGCTAGTCTGTTGTTATCTATCTTCCCCAAATCCACTGTCAGCGACCACATTCATCCATTAGACAGCCACTGTTGGTTACCACTGGAGCAGAGTTACAGGAAATAGCGTTCACAATCTTTAAAATTTGCAAAAATATTCGCAATATTTACTTAATAAAAATAATAAAAAAAGAACACCTTCTCAAGTCAATACTTACTAATATGAATTATATATTGTTGAAGGAAAATATGTTAAATGTCTGTTTGATTTGTGGTACATTGAGGTCTCTAAACTTTAATGAAACATTTACAATAAATAGTAGAAATATGGTTCCAGATTTCATGAATACTTCACGTGACATTGACCTTTCTAAAGGTTTAAGTGTGACGCAAATTTTCCATGAGATTGTAAAATATAAATATGAATATAAATCTATGTAAGGACAAGCTTTATACACTACTATTTACTGTTCCTTGTAGATCATTATAATTGAAATTTTAGTTGCTAAAGTAATTTCCAAAGATACAGAATGTCCCCTGTAAAAACATTTTACTTCTGTAAGTGCTTAAATTGTTGGATGTGGTCTTGAGTAACCCCTTCTAGTGAGATAGCATCCCTGCCCAGGTCAAGGGATTTGGAACCAGATGATGTTTAAAATTCCTTCCAATCCAAGCCTTTTTATGATTCTGTGATTCCTTAGCTCAAGTATTGTATAGAGCACTCTCTGCATGTTTTAAAATCTGTCAGGTCAAGTTATTCTGATTTTTCAGAAAATAGCCTCTGCCATGTAGAGATAATATTCCTGACAAGAGTGTCTTTAGTTGGGTAGTAGGAACAGGACATTGCATAAAGTTCTGGCAGTAGTAGAGAATATTCAGCTTTACAGTATTCAGTGAGAAATATCAGGTGTTTATTTTATATGTATGTGTATGCAATCCAATTTTGTTAGCTACACTGAAGTAATGTCAACAATAATGATAAAATAAAAAGGAAGCAAAATAATCAGTAAAAGAAAACAATTTTTCCCCCTTTACAATCTTTTCTGTGTAATGATTTCCCCAACATGCTTCAGGAGAGAGACCAACAGTTGTCATACAAGACTATGAAACATGGCTTAGACTTGCAGAGTGATTGACAAATAATCCAGAGGCATTTGTAACTTATTCAGGAATAAAAAAACAAACTAACTAACTAACTAACAACAACAAAAAACCACCACCTTAGCACAGGGTCCTGATGAGTTTTATCAGACCATCCAGCCCCCTAACTCAGTCTGTGAGTGGCAGGAAGATGCCATCAGAAGAGGACGTCATCATGTCACCCACACCTGATGGGGAATTTTCATAATGAGTTGGGTCTTATGCAGAGAGCTGCTCCATCCTGCCTCTGGATAGCTGGGTTTTGGGGTTTTATTTGTTTGTTTGAGCTGGCCAGGAGGATAGGTTTGTCATTCACAGGAGTTACACTAAAATTTGAAGATATACTATATCAATAAGCTCTGTGCACGAGGCAGTAGCATGGGGACATTCACAGAAAATTTAACATTCCTGTCCATCCTCTTTTCTTCCTGACAAAGGTTTTGTGGAACATAAGTTCCTTGATACAGGATCATAGCTCTGCAGTCCTCATCTATCTCTTAGTCATCTTTGTGGGATGACTTTGTGGATTACACACGTAAGTTCCTCAACCTTCTTTTTCTTTCCTGTGAAAGAAGCCAAAATAGGTGTTTACAAGCCTGACCATCTTCCAAATAAATAGAATGGTTCAATAATGACTTAAAAAAAAAAAAAGTAGAAGAAAATAAAATATTTTTTAAAACTCTCTGCTCTATCAGCTCTAGAAGTTGTCTATTATTCCTATCCTCCTTAGCTGCAACTTGGTCATAATTTCAGATTCTTTGTACAGAATAAAGCAAAGGAAGTATTTTGAGTTTTTTCTCCTCATGTGCATAACAGCTCTTCCTTAAGCATAGGCTTATTTTTAACTTCTAACTGCTAGAAACATTGCTGCAATTTCTATTGATGTTCCCTTTGAGTAACAAAAGTCAGTAATTTAGCCAACAGCGACAGGTTGATTAGATTTGTTGCACACTGATCAATCAAAGCGCTATCTTGATCTCACTGCTCTCCAGAGACTGCCTTAGAAAGACCAGCCTTAAGAAAAGTATTTTGCTTTTCTTTTTCATTCTTTTTAAAATAAACTCAGCAACTCAGAAAGAATGAAAACCCTTTGCTCAACTTTATGTTTAATATCACGAGAATATTGATTAAACACCATACAAGTAAAGAGAAGCAGAAATATAGACAAATATAAATAAAGCAATGCTTCAACCTAGAAAGAGTTATGTAGCAGAAATGTAACTGAATATGAAAAAGACAGAAAAGTTGAGCAGGAAGACACAAATATGAGAATAAGCACAAAACGACAGACAAGAGTCATGGAGAATAAAATTAATATCTGAAAGAAAATTGGCTAATAAAAGTAGAGTATTATGTAATTTCCTTTTCTTTAAGAGTGTTCTTTAAAGAGAAACTCTGGTACAGATACAATGTGGACACAAAGAATAGTGTACCATAATAGATAAATATCTCCTATTCATAACAAAATTTGATTAAAGAATTGGTGAGCTGGCAGAAGAAGAATAGTTAGAATACAAAGTACATTCATGCCAAAACATCAATTTAAGATCCAAATAAAACTTAGTTCATCAGTGTGTTAGCTGCTGAGTTCAGAAGACTAGGTAATAATTTAAAAACCCAAACGAATACAGAAGCAAAACAAAACAAAACCAAACAAAACCAAACAACCAACCAAACAAAAACAAAAAGTCCCAAACAAAAAAAAATCCCCACCCAAACCACACAACAAAAAAGCTTTAAATAAACAAATAATTAGATACCATGGTGTGAGTATGTTCAAGTAAATAGTATGCTTGGTTATTAAATGCAAGAACTGCTTTTTTGAGGGTAGCAAGCTTGGTGTGACACAGGCTTATTAATAATGTGAGAAGATGCATGGATATGTATCTATAGATATAGATGTAGTTTTGGATATAAATAGATATAGATTATTATAGAAAAATCATATAATTTATCTTAAGACACCAAAAATTACAAGGTGGCTGCAAATACTACTATTTGGGATGGAATTTCTTTAGCATAAGGTTAAGATCATGAAGACAGAATGGCATAGAAATTATGAATTTGCTAATTATACTACAAATTTCAGAGGAAATCTTATTGCTGACGTCATCCTATTAGAAAAAAATAAACAAAGCAAGTTACAATTAGTAATTTTCACTTCAGTATAGAAAATAAGAGCTAAAAGAAGGGTGCTTTTTTCAGGTCACAAGTTAGAATACTTGAAAAATAAAAAGATTGCCAGAAGAGCTGGAAACTATTTTGGCCTTGAAAGAATATGATGTTTTGAATTTTCAGATGTGCCATAAAATGAAAGCCAAACTAAGCAAAGGCCATGTACAGGAAAGCAAATTAAGCAAATTTGTTCTAGTCTATTATTAATATTTTATTATTTAAATTTCAATATATTTCAAAAAAAATTGAAAGCCTGAAATTATACAAATCAAATCTCCCTCTGATGACAACTGATATATCTGATCAATATATATATGGTTGCAGCCTCGACCGTGACGAAAATAATTTCAATTATTTGGAGTGAGCTGTGCATACAAATAACTAAGCTCCTAACATCATTATCCCTGCACTCAAATTTTGGCAAGAAATGGCTCACAAAATATATTGTGTATGACGGAATATATGCATATATCTTTAACTCTGCAGTTTTAAAAGAACATCAAAGAAGCTGAGATTACCACCTACTGATCTTTAATATTAATGAGAGAATATCCATAACATCATACATCATCATATTTCTTTACATTCAAAGAGATGAGTAGGCCAAACACGGAATGAAGTTTAGATCCTGAAAGTAGACTTAAGCTTACAGTTGTTAACTGAAAATAAGATTTCAGTCTATTGAAATCTTGCTTTGACTGCTCAGACACCCTGCTAAGTTTACAGGCAGCATCTGTGTCCTCTGAACTGAAACCACAGTAGAGAACCTGTCTAGGAAAACAGTGGGGATTCATGGTACTGCTGTGGGGAGGCTGCACATTATCCTGTATTTGGGGTCTATATTCAGAATCTCTTTTAGATTTCACTGTGTGAACCAATTTTTTTTGTTTTTCTTGTAAGTACAGCAGATATTGCACTTAACTAAAGTTAAATCCCTTGACAAAATAAAGATAGAAAAATCAAAATATAATGAAGGGAAATGATACACTGGAATTGAAACTTTGTCATTAAATGTAACATCAGAAAGATAAGAATAAACATCAAAAGGAAAAATAAGCAGGCTGCTCCTGGGTGTGAAGAGGAATGTGGGAATCTGATGCATACTTGGATGATATGTTCAGGTTTTTGCAGAGATTTGCAATAATTAAAAACTCTATGCCACATCTATTAGAAAGAAGAGGGGCTTCAGAAAACACATCTTCTTAGAAGCAACAGTCTGTGAAAGTGATCATTTAGAATGCAGTTTACTTGAGTAATGCTTGGATTATAGATTCATGAGATCTATATAGATAATATAGATTATGGATAATATAGATATATAGATTATAGATTTATAAGATTTAGAAATTTATGATGTCTATTGTGATGCTTTTGAATAAAAATTAAACTGAAAATAGAATATTACCTTTTGGTTAAAGAAAAAAAATTCTGCTGGGCTTTTTTATGTTAAGAAATTAATTTGACATCACAGTAACACTAGCAAAGTCGAGAAAAAAAAATGTTGTATGTCTTTGGGCATATATAAGAGTACACTAAATTTATAATTTTTCTTTGACTTTTTTTTGCAATACTATTGGGTATATAGATTTAGCTAGAGAACATAAGTGCAAAAGCACTTACCTCTCTTTTATTAAATCCTTTTTTAGTCCTTTGATTTGAAGAAAGTTAATATTCTTCATAGAAGATGGTACAGGGCTATTATTTGAATTTTTTTCTTGAAAATTATGTTGATAACAGACCTTTTAGCTATTGCTGATCAGTGCTTACACAGCATAAAGGCTTTTCTGCTTCTCACACCACCCTCATCAGTGGCCCCATTCAACTGTGGTGAAAAGTGAATGAACAACTATGAGTTTTAGTTGCTGGTTGGGATTAAACAGTCCCAGGCTGGGCCTGGGCTGGCAGAGGGCCAGGGCATCACTGCTATTCCAACCAGGCTGGAACTCCACTGCAAACTTGAATTGAAGGAATGCAGCTTAGGCAAGGCATTGTGGCCAAAAGAGGAGGCCACACTGGAACAGGTGTACGTCAGAGCTTCTGTGGTGGTGGATAATTTTATATTCCAGGTGGTATTCCACTCAAGAGGTAGTGGTTCATAGATACTGCCCCAGACTTGGCACCAGAAAGGACTGTCATGGTTTAACCCCAGCCAGGAGCTAAGCACTGCACAGCTCCCAAACCATTAAGTAGCTACTTCCCTCTTTTAGCTAAAAAGTGACAGCTAAGAACCAGTTAGTAATAACTTCTGCATGGTTCTGTGTGATCTCACTGTCAAAGATTGCTGTAGTAAACTGGATGCTTTTATACAACAGCTTGAGAATAAGCACCTGTCTTCTGAAGCTTCACTACTATGGAGTTTGGGAGTCATAGGTCTAGTAGTCAGTCAGCAGTCAAAGATTACTGACCCAGCCAATAACCAGGAGACCAAATATGAAATGCTTCTTTCTTGTGGAGGAACTTAAGAGATTAGGTAATTTGTGGAAAATGTTAATAAGAGTTACACTTTTTATATTTTAAACCATATAAGTCACTTAAATCACATGTTTAGGCTGGAAGAAAAGGTTCTTGGGCAATATCATCCATATTTAAAGAAATCTAAATTGAGGTGGCAATATTTGAACGATAATACGACGAAGATCAGTGTACTTATGAACCAGAACGTGGCCCAGAATTCATCTGGTTGTCCAGAAACCTTTTTGAACTTATATTGTCCTAGACTTATTGTACCCAGTGCTACATATATATATATATATATATATATATACACTAATACATGCCATTTTATGGTTCATGGGTTTTTATGATTATATAGAGAGATTTTTTGGGTAAAAATTTAAAATTTTATCTGGCTGCAATTAGGCAGTCTGTTCTTTGCTCCTCTCTCCTCTGCCTCTGTCCCTCAACCATAATGTCCCCTAAAAACAAACAAAAGTCAAACCCGGGGTATTAGTAGTCCAAATATTGATTCATGCAGAAGCACAAGGAAAATAGTACATGAGCAGTCATCACTTGTTCATGTCTGGAAAATGTGTTTTTTTGTCTTCAGTTGTCAAAATTGAGAAAGTACTGCCTATTCATTACTGCCCATCTTAAAGGAGTAGAAATCATCATACTTGAAAACCTATTGCAACAGACCTTGCATTAGAGATAGAAATGAGCTGATATTCACACTCCTGTTTGTCAGTGTGAAAAGGTCCCAGTGTATTCTTCCTCACAGCTCAGCCATCCTGACTCCAGCTACAGCAAGTCCCCTCTTTAGGCTTCCCTTGCAGACTCTGACTTCACAGCAGCAATTCTCTCTCCCATTTGTCAGTCTTTGTTTAGTTAAGCCTCCCTCCGGATCACTCTTCCCCTGACCTGCCAACCCACTCTTCTATCACACTCATCCTTATTTGATATAGCTGTGACCTATTAAGGGCAAGGCTGGTTTTGGTAATTAACACAGCTGGGACTCATCAGGGGCAAGGCTACCTATAATCCATTCTCCTACAGAAACCAAGTGTTTAAGTGGTAATGATCAGAAATATTAGAGTAGGAAAAAAGATAACCCAACTTCCTTTAAAGGAACCAAGACAGCATAACAAAACTATTGTCAGCAGACTTTTAAGCAATCTGAAAAACAACATGCAATAGTGTGCCCTTTCGGAGCTGATGATACCAGAGTGAAGAAAACAAATCATCACAACAGCAATTTGTCACCAAGCGTTCTAAAACTTGACATGAAAAAGCCTTTCTTGAAGCCTTTTGCAGAATAAACTTCATGGGGAATACTCCCAGAGAGGTTCTTACAAGCAAAAAGAAAACTTTGCTTCCAGCAAATTAGTGTCATCCTGGTACATTTGTGAACACTTCAAAAGGCAAATTTACAAATTAAGTAAGCGCTGACTTTGAGATGCCCCAATAAATATGGAAGAGCAAAAAGCAGGAGGTAGCAAGGGAGTTTCTTGACCTTTAGTTGTTTTATTTTTCAACTGTTACGAGTGAAAAACTAAATAATCATAAAAACTCAGCAAACCTCTTACATCTGGAGAAATCCAACAACAGGATTCAAACTAATTGAAATATAAAAAAATAATCAAAGTGAGTAGGTTTGGTGTATGAGCTGGAAATACATGAGTGATACTGTTACCTATGACAAGTGGCATAAAGTACACATTCTGTAATATAAATTGGACACACCATATACTGTGGGATTTAAAATGCACCCCGTAGCTTTTTCCATAATCTTGTTTTGATTTCTATAGTCGTGTATGGAAGATTCGAAGGAAGACCTTGGATCATACCCAGAACCTTTCTGTCATGTTGATATCACATGTTTAGCTGTACTTAAAAAGAGATCTTTTTGCCTCCACTAATTTTTCAAGGTTGTTCAAGAAATTCAGCTCTATATCAGTTCTTTATTCTCACCTAAATTTCATTTATGGCCTATTCATGCTCATTTCCTTCCAAGGAAATATTCTTTTAAAGCTAAAATAGCTCATCTCCCCATAAAGCAGTTACCTCTCTTCTCCTCCTTTCCCTTCAGGCAATACATTCAATAAAAACCCGTGCCTTCTACACTAATATTTCATTCAGTTTGGCTTTATAAAAAACAGGTCTCTACTTTAAAACCTTGCCTAGAGAGCAGGAATTACCCACTTCTGCCTTTTTTTTACATAGTGCAGAGGAATGCTGGCTATTTTGCAATCATTCTTTATTAACAGGAATTTGATATTTAATTACCACAGCTCAATTCTTAAAGTACTCTGGAACAGATATCTCGTTTCTCCAATGAGAATGAGTTCATTTCTTGAAGTATTGATGGATAATGAGGTTCCTCAAAACAATAGTGGCATAGACTCCTGGAATATATAATACGTGAAACAAGGACATAGCCCTACCAATGGATGACAGAGTAGACAATTCTTTAGCTAAAATTTGGATCATAGTCTCTACATAGACTTAGCTATAAGTGTGTATTTTTAAATAAGATTTGACCTGCTATAGCTGAAAGAGTAAAATTTGAAATCTTTACAAGAACAAGCTCTGCATACAAGTCTGTATTCAGCAGTCAGCTGTCCAGTTGCATCAAACAGAAATAGTTGATAGACTGTCCAGACATGAAGGAAAATGCTGCCTGCCTGTGACATAATCCTAATTCATTTGAAATTGCCTTGATGTGAAATCAGTTTCCATACCGGATGGCAAATTCCAGATGAGAGGCTGATGCTGATTGTGAGCAGCATTCATTCAGGTACATTAATTATACATCCTACAGTGTCTCATCAACATAAAACTTTAATTATTCTCAGTCAAATTCCTTAGCTGCATAATATAATAACTAGTTAAAGGGTATTAAGCACTGTTGGTCATGAAGGAGTGGGAAAAAGTTCATTGTGGATAATAGTATCTTTTTCAGGAAAGAGTCAATCAATTTCCACTCCTAACATCACATTTTCGGATAGAGTAAAAAGAATGAAAATATCTTTGTCCAGAACAGCAATTAAAATTCTTCATAAAAGAAAAGCTTCTTTTCCAGAGATTAAAAATAAATTAATAAATTTAGTGCTACATTTTCATATGTTTCCATTAAATTTCCTTATATGCCTGCCAGAAATGTTGAAATTGACAAATAATCCTGTTTAATTTGCAATTAGCATAAATTTACCTAACAAATTCCTGTCTTGAATGTAGAGTACATCAATCCCTCTTTTCCCTATTCTATAATACATGTATTATAAATTTAAGTAAATTAGAGTCTGTATGAGACAGCAAACACTTGGTGGGAGAATAAAAATACACTTTGGTTTCAAGGACTGACTAGGCAAATGATGAGTTTGTTTACATAATGGGCTAATAAACCTTGTTACTAACAGAGACTAAAAAGTTTCTATTGTGAGGCCTTACAGCTGCATATAGATTAACATGTCAATAAAGATCTTGTCTTTATCACATTGCAAACAACTGTACTTTACAGTGCCATTCGTGACTGAAGGGGTGTTAATATGCAGCTGTACATGCACTCATAAAATAGTGCATGTTCACTGTCTCTTGCTATGAGAAGTTATTCTTTCTTATAACAGGAAAATTTTATAATTAAGTTCAAAGTTTTCAGAAATGCCACGTGAAATATTTTATGATCCAACCACAATTGCAAAACATGTTTAGTCGTATTTGAACAATTAGGTTCTTAAAGTTATAACATGATTTTCAGACACATATTTTTGTGGGTGAAGCATCATAAAGGGCAGAAATACAAATTAAGGTACCTCCACTACTGAAAAAAAAATCGATAAACTAGCAGCATTTTTTAAAGTTGCATAGAAAAATAACTTCATATTGAGAGTTCCCTTTTTTCTAGCAGTTATTTTGATTAACTAATTGATTAAAGAACCCATATAGTTTCCTCAGTGTCCTCTTTAAGTGTCTAAAACACATAGCAATTTGCTTTTTTTTCTTTCTTAACATTTCTTGACTGAAACTAAATAGCTTATATTAATCATTGCAGCTTCTAGAGAAATCAATGATTTTTTCTATGTTCCTTGATGAGTAGCTTTTTCCTTTTTTTTTTTAGCTAGAGAAGTATTTGAAATATTAGGAATACTTTGTTGCATTTTTCTAGTTATAACTTTTTTTTTTTTTTAGAAAGAAAAGGAAAAGAAAAAAAATGTACATGATCAAAAGAACTTGAAAGCTGAATCTTTTCAGCGTTTGTAGTTTGATCTTATAAGTTGTACCAGATTTGTCTTTTTCCTTACCCTTGTGAGTAATCTCATTGAACTCCAGGACTTTTCTCATGATAAAGCATTTGCAGAACTGGCCCTGAGATAGAGCAGGAAATTAAAGATTCATAGAATTGTTCATCGTGCAAGTCATAATGCACTTTCATCATATCTGTGTGGTAAGTCACTTTGCTGACTGTGTTCCTGGCATTGTAACTTTTATTATGCACTTTTTTTCTTTCCCTTATGGTTGAGATCAGTTATCTAATTTTATGTGGGAGTAAAAAACATTTTCTTACAAATTTGAAGTTAAAAAAGATAATATCTACAAAATTTTTATATGCTTTTGGAAACTTATCTCTCCTCACAGACCCATAGAAAGAGTCACTATCTAGACTTGAGTAACTCACAAGTTCCACATTTGATATGAAGAATTTCTCTGCTGTATAGTTATACAAAAATCTTATCTATTGTCATTTCACAGAGTAGTAGCAATTTTTTGTTGCTCTTGTTGCAGAGAAGAAGCTCACAAATCTGTTTAATATAACTTCCTCAGTCTCATCAAGCAGCATGGGAGCCCTGTTAGTCTTGAAAACCTGACAGCCTAGATGAGTATTCCTGCTGTTTTATGATTGGCATGTACTCTCATTTGACATCAATCAAAGATTTGAGTGTTGCTTGAACTCCTTTCAGAAATGGTACTGCATCTTTCAAATAGTTTTAAACCATGTTTCTCTGCCCTACACAACTGGAGTTTAACTGACATCTAATTTAACATAAAAGGAAAAATATTTCACTAAGTCCTAAGGAAAAATATTTCACTAAATCCTACTCAAAAACCTTCAGTCTGAGTTCCTTAATTTCCTAGTCTGACAGTAGATAGACTTTTTTAAGGGAGGTATTTGCAAGGAACAGGTTATCTGTATTAACTGTCAATTATGAAGATGAGATTCCATTGAGAAAAATCCTGTTTAATTCAGTTCTCTGGTAAAAAGACTTGCGAAGTTTTGATGTTTTTACATAAATTCAGAGCAGTGAATTTATCTGTAGTAGAGTACATTCTAAAAGTCCAGTGCCTTTAAAAGCAATGGAGAAGTTTTAGGTCCAGATTCACAATTCTCCTGTAAAAGGACTGGAACACATAACTGCTATTATTCTGAACAGGAAAAATACCTATCTAATCCATATGTGGACAAGAGATACTTGGGTTTACAAAGATTCTTAACAACATTTTCACATAGAGCTTTTAAGGAAGTTAAGACAGCATGGGATGAAAGGACAAGTACTTGGATGGGTAAATAGTTACAAGACAGGTAACATGACTGGAGTAAATTATTAGCTTTTGCAGTGGAGCATTACCCCTAACAGAATTCTGGGTGGCCTATGCAATGACTTGTGCTGTTTAAGGTATGGATGAGAGATGTAAAAAAATAAATCAAAAACATGCTTGTGGAAGAACTGTAGAAGGACATTGTAAGTGAACAGGAAGAAGAATTGCTGAAGGAATTAATTTTAAATAAAAGTATATACCTGCCAAAAAACAATCCAAATTTCACAAATAAAATTATGGGCACTGAACTGGTGGCTACCACATAGGAACAGCAAAATGGGATTATGATAATAGTTTATGAAAATGTCCCCTTTTAGAAGTTCAAAACAACTTCTTCTAAACAACTTCTTCTATAAAACAAACAAACAAAAAATATAAGCAAAAGAATAAACCCAAATTTTAAATAAAGAAATAAAAACAGTATTCTCCTGAAAAAATCCATGCTTTGTTCAGTTTACAGTGTGCTGGTTTGTTTGATTGAGCTTTGAGTTTAGTTTTGGTTTGGTTTGGTGGGTTTTTTTGGTGAGATTGTCCTGTTGCAAAGAGATAAGATACATTCTATATGATTAAAAACTGAGCAGGCTGAAAGTCTGCAGTTTTAAAAAGAGATATGTTGAAATGGATATCATAGTTATCTGTCAAATAGTGAGTGATATGAACAGAATGGACAGTGATCAACTCTTCATGGTTACATAATAAAAGAAAAAGGACCTCAAATTTAATGAAGAGGAGAAAAATTTGAGTAAACAGAAAGATATACCTACATAGAAACAGCTCAAAAAATGTCTTGGTTGTCATCCACTTTCAGAACTGGATGCAACATTTTGCCCAATTTCAAAAGGGAAAAATATAAAATTATTTATAAGAAAGAACAGTTAAGAGCAATTAAATAGACCTCACATATTAGAAATTCCCAGACCTAAAGACATAAAAACACCCAAGAAGCACTTATGAACAATGGGCTTGCTTCCTGTTGTAGTAACTTCTAGAGAAAAAATTCTTGGCTCGGTTGAACCTTTGTCCTGAAGCAATAAACCACTCTTCCTATTTTGCAGATAATACAAAAAGTTTTAAAGCATGGCAGATGTGGTTACAGTGCAGCTCCAAATTCAATCTCTATAAACACCTAAATATGTGCTACCAGACACGACCAGACCTGCTCTAGGATGCAAGTGACAGAGTTAGGAGATGGTTTACTGAGCAGACTGTGAAACTTAATTGTCTTCAGGAAAAGAGTTGAGGAAATACTAGCAAGGTTTTTTGATACGAGTAAGAGAAAAATAGAAATCTGCATTTACCTCTGCTGGAATTTTTCCCCTTTGCTTGAAGAACCAAATGCCCACTAGGTTAAGGGAAAAAAAAAAAAAAAAAAGTTAAGATACTGACTTGTAATAACAGAGAATAGAGGTTAGAGATAGAGAGCCACCTTAAAAGATGTAGGTGTTTGACATAAAAATGCATAACCTAACATCAGATTAAAAACAAGAACGTAATTTTTCCCTTTTTGAAAATAGTTCCTTAGGTCCCTTATGAGAAAACTTGCATTCTTCCCTACACAAAGACAGTTTAAGAAGGCAATTAAAGATTTTTTTCATTCAGCTTGGAAAAGTAGTTTCTCCTGGGATGTGTCAGAAAACATAATGATGGGTATTCCATTATGTTATTCTTTTAATCTCCAAGAGATGCAATAGGAATATTTATTAGGCTAAATATTTCTCATGTTTTGATTTTATTTTTGATCATTTTTCTTTTAAGTAGTCTAAAGGGTAAAGTATCTTCAGTTTGCTTGCTTTTTTTTTTTTTTTTTTTTTTTTTTTTTTTTTTTTTTAATGAAGTACTTCTCCTAAAGCCAATTAAACCAAGGTTGAATTTTTTTTTGCCAACGCAGCATAGTTTTAAAATAGCTGCAGTATACTTTGATTTAGCCTTCATGGGTGCATTAACATTTTAAATGAAGTTACCATGTATACTCTCTGCAGTAGGTGATGGAAAGATTAACTGTGTATTCAAGTGAATGCTGGCTGAAGAATATCCCCTCATCTGCCAGTAATAGAATTAACATATACAATAAAGGTTAAAAAAAATGTTACTCTTGTGTAGGATACAGGTGTAAATTTATTGCCAATGCAATAAACTGTATTTTAAAATAATATTTTCATTACAGATTAACTGCTTAGTACTTTTTTCATATATGCTTTTAAAGAGGAACATTTTCTTCACTTTCTTGAAACACTGGGAGTTTAAGAGAAGATATATAATTCTGAGACACACGGATTGTTATTTCAAATATCAGAAAAAAAAATAAAAAAGTTTTAAATTGACTTCCAGAAGTTTAATCCAATCCTTGCTGTTAAATTAGATCTATTCTGCTATCAGCATTACCTCATTTCAACACTTAGAAGTCACAAAAGTAGATATCCTAATTCAGGTGCTTACTGCTTCTGATGGCTGTGATGCAAGCTGAACAATTTACCAGGCACTTCCAGTAGACCACTTAGAGCTTCCACTGCCATGCATAGCAACAACAAAGAGCTCCAGCCAGAACTTATTTAATGACAATCTCACTAATTAATTGATAGATTCATCAACACAAGGCCTGGAAGTTAAAAATTTCTACTCATGCACAAGAGTAAGCATGAATCATACAGGCTTTATCCTTTATAGAAAGAAAAGTATTCAAGCATCTGTTTCATTGCTACCAGAGACTGATGATTGAAATTAATGACCATTATAAAAGAAATAAATAACAGGCTTTGTGAATCATCACGCTTTACAGCCATTAAAAAATGAGATGGAGTTATAGTCTAATGAGCATTTAATTATTTTCATATCCATGAACTAGATACATCTATCAGTATTCTACTTATTTTCCTCTGCTCCAACTGCTTTTCCCATTACCTGCACCTCTCCTAGGAGAATACCTCTATGTCACCGTCAAAACTGCTTCTGTTCTTAATTTTTGTTTTCTATTCCTAAAAAAAAATATCTCTGTAGCTTGCCCTAATCATATGCTGGAGGAGATATGTTAAAGTTTTTCAATAAAAGCTGAAATGATATGTAGTTAGCATGAACATATTCTTCATCCATGGGGCTTAAGAACTTAATGTGTGTCTTCTACTGATTTAACTTCAAAGCTGATGGTAGTAGGGAAGAGCACCTGAAACAAAATTTAATTGTAAGTAAATTTCCTTATAAGTTTAAATTCTGCCTGAGGGTATTGTTTTTTAGGACCCTTCCAACACAAACTACTCTATGAGTCTATGACTATGAAAAAAAAAAAAAAGAAACACTACTAAAATTTATTATAAGCAAACAACAAGAAAAAGCCTCAAAAACTAACAAAAAACCCCCAACCAAACAAACAAAATACCAAAAACAAACAAAAAACCAGCCCAAAACCTGTCCTGTTGTAGTAGCAAACTACAAATCTAATAGTAATTAATTATTAATTAATTAATTAATTCATTAAACATTACAAACTCTGCTAGCTTGTCATTTTACAATACACATCTCTCAACTAACCTGTATTCATCAGCTGCCTCCTAAATTATCAAAAGTATATTGAAACAATAAAATATATAGACTTTCAAAATATTTAAAAATAATTTCTAACAGTGAGCTAAACTTTGTATCAGCCTCCAGCTATGCAAAATGAATAAACATAAATTTAAGCACTGAATTCCCTGCTAGTAAAGTCACACTGAAAAATTTTCTAGTATTGTCCTCTTACAATACCTCTAAGTCACTGGGCTGACTATTGTTAGACTAATAATAAAACATTCCAGAACAGATGAAGCCATGATGGGTTGAGGGCATTACGAGACAAAGGCAAGTGTCAGCACTTTTAGAATCCCTAATAGGGTTGGAGAAGAAATTTCAAATTATTAGCAACATTCATAAGACTTTTATTTCATTCTGTATCTACAATTTCCCCTGTTTAAACACAGAGCCCAAAATGCAACTGCAGCTCGTACTCAGAAAGGTAAAATACATGTGTTTTAAATTGTAAATATCTGTATCTGAGCTGGTTGCCTATACTCCTTTTGAAGTCAATAAAGAGGAATGGGATTAGCAAATCCTAAGGGAGTTTTCTTAGACATACCACATTAAGAACTTTCTAGAAATGTCCTTCAACTGCAATGACAGTAAAATAAGTAAAGGGCAATTAAAATAGTTGTGGATATTTGTATCTTTATCTTTTAAAGTGTAGCTTGTTCCTGGAAGCCCCAGTCTGCCTCATTCCAACCTATTCTCTGCACTTTGAGGCAATTCTGAGTTCCACTCAGAGTGAGGACACTGTTTTGTGGAAAGCAGTACCTGTTCTTATTTTGCTCCCTTAAGGTTAAGGTTAAGATTTAAGGAGTCCATAATTCCCATATTTCAGCAAGCAATTTTACCCAATGGACTATCAAACTCTCTAGAATGGGGCCACTAAATCTGTCATTGAACTATCCACAGGAATGGATCCAGGTTTTAATGGGACAAGAGAGAAATAAGCCACATGGAACATTACTGTGTAACAAGTTTGCTAAGGGAATACTGGAATATCAGATTACAGGAGTATCCTCAGTGTGGGTATTCTTGTAATCTGCTATCTTTTTATTGGCCTACTTCTGCATTTTGCATTTAAATCTTATTTGATATAATGCTTTAAAGGTAATGAGGAAAAGGACGAAATGTAGATTACTTCCCTTCCACACAATTTATGAAGGGGTTCATAAGAATATATATTTTAAAGCATCTGGAGGCTTTCTGAACACATTATGAAGGGTAAAAGACATAGTCTGAAATTTAATGAGTGTCTTGCTAACTGCCATTGACTCAATTTTTTTCAACTTTAAATCTCATTTTAAAAATATTGCATGTATATATAAATATTTATTGGCAGGTATGTGCACACAGGTATGCACACACAGTCCTGAAAAATATTTTAATTTGTAAAGAAAACTGTAAATTAAATCTGTCATACTTAAAAAGTATTGTAGACACACTGTAAAAAAAAAATGGATTCCCAGTGCCTTCAAAGATTTTATTTTCTATCACATATTTTGTCCTCATTTTGTTATATTCCTGTGCAACAAATAAATAATTTTAGTTTCCGTCTTTTTGATTTTCAAGGAGTTCGAATAATATGAAAAATATTTGGCACTTGATGAGGCAGTACTGGTTCGCAGATTGCCACATGATCTAATACCAGAGCCTCACTGGAGCTCTATAAATTGCCTTACAAATTATTTCCTTTTTTGAATTAGTGAGCATTTACGGAGTATTTAATTTTTCTTAGTAATTTCTCAATAAATTAACTCTACCTTCTTACAAGTTTTCAGCACTTTGGAATTCCAATATTTAAAAAAAAAAAAAGAAAAAAAAAAAAAAAAAAAAAAAGAAAAAAAAGTAAAAATCACCAAATCAAAACAAATCCCAGATCCAACCAAAAACAACACAAACCTCCCCCCTAAATTACAGAAGTTTGTAAAAAGACTATCCTGTAGCTACATGATGTATACCTTCTAATGTTTATTTTTAAAATTAATTAGAAGCAGTTTATTGGATTTTTCCCTGGATTGCAATAATATTGTTTCAATTTCCATTGTGTCTATGTAATTTTCTATCTTTTGCTATTTTTATCCCTTCTTTTTGTTTCTCACACATGCTCTAACAAAGCACTTTTTCACCTGAGTTTTCCCACTTACATTGTCTCCAAATACAGTGTCATGTATGCTTTTATTCTGGAGTGGTAACATACATGAAAAATTAATATTTTTATTAATATATAATGTCTCTTTTCATTATCCAGTTTCATGGAAGACTAATGCTATATTTGACATATGCCAAATCAAAAAGATCAATCCAAACAAATACAGAAGTTTGTAAGGAGTTCCAAGAGGACAACATACTTAAAAGACACTAAATATTTAAAATCATAACTAACATAAAAAAATATGCATGCATGAGTACATATTTATCCTTAACCATTTTTTGTTACAGACTCATTTATCACATTTAATCTAATGACATATTGTCCTGATTTGATTTCAATTTGCACTAAGGTAATTAGATTTTTAAAATTTAAAACAGGGGGAAAATTTGACTTCTGTACAAATTACTCCAACTTTGGTAAAGAACCTCCAACAAATAAAGCATGCTCTAGTTAAACATTTCATTGTGAAATTCCCTCATCTTGGGTAGGTTATGGAATAGGGCTGGACAGTGAGTGAGTGGCTGTGTGGTACTTAGTGTCAGATGGCCCTAAATCATGACACCTGGGTGTGTTTTTTCCATGTTAGTAGGCCCTGTGAATGCAGTAAAAAAGCAACTTTGCCAGAACCATGATGTTTCTAAATCTGTGAAATTGTAACATTCCATATACACAGCACAGAGACATAAACTAGGCAGAAAAGGGAGAACAAGACACTTGGAAAAACAGTCATTTGCATCTAGATCTAAAAATACATTCAAACTACCTGTGTTTCCTCTCATTTAACTGATTACATATGGGAAATATGTGACTGTTCTTCAGCTGCTTCTATTAGAAACTGCTTTGGAGGAAAACAGCACTTTTTAAAGAATCCCCAAGAAATTGTTCTACATTTTCCACTTCTCAATCAATTAGATGATTTTATTAAAATATCTGTTAATAAGTCTGAATATCTTGTACTCCATTCTCAACAAGGAAAGCCAGGATCTAATTGGTAACCATGATGTTTTTATATAATGGCAATATTAAAGTGGTTTTTTTGTTCCTTAAACATCCTCCTGGATTCTGAAGCTATCAGTTACACACAGATTTAAAGGATTTATGAATTGTATGATTGAGGACATAGGTGAGGATGCTTACTTTTTTTGCTTACTTCGTTTCTGGTGTTAGTTTTACTTTTTGATTTATTTTTTGGTTTTGTTTGGTTTTGTTGACCATACATGACATTTATCAGGAAATGAAAATATTTTCATACCAAACACACAAAGAAATGTTCTCATGGCAGTGGGATTATAAAATATTCTCTGCCATGGGAGGTTTTCAAGACCTGCTGGCAAAACCCCCTGACTTAGGGTGAGACTTATCCCTATTTTGTGCAAGAAATAGAAATGGATACTTCCTGAGGTCATTTCCAATGTGTCCATGATTCTATAAATTTCCAAGAATGAGAGCTTATCACTCTCTAAAATCATGGTTCTATGATTCATATTTACTTTAAACTTCATGCAGGGATATGATGCTAAAATAAAATTCTTTTAGTCAAGCTCCTAATTCCATCACCACTGATTAAAAAAAAAAAAAACACACACCCCCTCCCCCCACACTCCCCCCCCCAAAAAAAAACCACCACCAAAAAACAAAACAAAACAAAACAAAAAAACTTAGCAAGACTTGAAAGCTGAAGACTTGATGGTTGAGCAGGCTTGTTCCTAGGCTTAAATCACAAATATTTTAAGTATATGGATTTTTTCACTTAAAAAAAAAGCATTACATCAGATGGATCTTGCATAATAATGCTTAATATAAATCCAAATGGCACTTTCCTATATTCTCAAGATACCTGCACATCTTTAGTCACTATTCTCTTTTTTCTTTCCTATTCTCAATGACCTGCTACCTACTAGTCCATATAATTGAGAGAGTTGAAATATAAAGGAAGAATTAAATGTCACCATTAAGCTGGGTGAGTTGCTCTGTATTCCAAGTGATATGCAGAATGTTTGTGGGATACTTGCCCATTTTCAATAAGAATACTGTGAGGGTGTTTACTGAATATAAACACTTCCCTTATTAGGGGAGACAAATAGGAAAGTTTCTGATTTGTGATACTTAGAGTAGTTATTGACACAGTTGTGTTAAGCCTCCTTTGTTCCCAGATAAGCATGGAAAAGCAACTTCAGCATTCAGTGTGTAAAACAACTACAATTATTTAGCTACAGTCATGGCTAGCCAGAGGGTAATATGGATATGCACAGAGTTCAGAGCACTCACATTTGCCCTAATCAAAAAATGGAAGTAAGGAAAAATGCAGGTTTTCTGTCCATTAATGTGAAAAGGAAATGTGTACTGCAAAAATCCCTCTGAATACAAATGTAAGTAACTCAATTTGGAGTAATTTGCAGTTAGTGGGATTTGCTTTTAAGCAACTGAGTTCAAATATGTAATACAGCAATAGTGGGAAATGGTTAAATTAAGCAAATAATGTAAAAATAATTTCTATATTTATTTTTATTAAATTTTCTTCTTGTCTCAGAGCTCGTGCTGCAAATGACTGAAAAGGTCCCAGAAATTGCTAAACGTTTTGCAGTACCATATACATGAGGTGACTGAGTATAAGCACTTTGGATGAGATATGCTTATATCTAAGATGTAGATGAATAACTGTGCAGGAGAAATTATGTCAGAATTACCATACTGGACAGTGAAAACCATTTTAGAACATCAATGTGAATATAATGCCTCAGACACAGGGCCCTTTTGGCTCAGTACTCTATCTCATTTTCTCGGCAGAAAACTGGAAGGTTTGTAATAACTTGGGGCTTTATAAATAAACACCAAAAATCACAGCTTGAAGTCAAGCTGCATATATGTATGCTGATTTTTATTTCTTTCTTTGCTTGCTTCTTGGTATAATCAGTTCTTTTTGGTCTAAAATCAAGGTTTGATACAAGAAACTAGAAAAGAAGAGAAAATTTAACTGAAATAATAGTACATCCTAAAATTTACAGTCAGAGACTGAAAAATTCAACTGAAAGACTTGCTGACAAAAAATAAGAATGGAAATATTATGATCTGTGAAATGAATTATGATTATGAAACGTTTCATAATGGAAACATTTAGATCTAGGGGTCATGGAGGCTTGGGGTCTCAAGAGTTGGCTGTGACCAGGCTGTCAATTAAAACACAGAGACAATGGACCATTACATTCCATTAGGAAATCCATAGCTACCACACTACTTCTTCAAGGGCATGGATAGACAGTATTCAGTAATTACTTGGTTTTAGGTCACTGTTTTTTAGTTGTTTAAAAATTGCACTTTATTCCGCATATCAATTGAAACCAAAAATGGACTAATCTGTTTAATCTTTCTTATTTGAATTCAGACACAAGAAGATGGAAAATATAGCTAGAGTAGTATTAAATTGCAACAGCTAGAACAATATTAAAACTGTAGAATAATCTATAAACTATTTTTAACGCTGGCCATTTTACAAAGTAGACAATTTAATAATTAACTTGTCCATATGTAAATTCCACCGACATCTAAAAAGTTATAGTTTCTGATTGGAATTGTTGAGAAAATATATAATATAAGATGAAAACAAAAATAATAAATTTATATTTTTAATGACAATTCTCAATGTAATATTTCACAACATACACTCCTAGAGCTTATTTCTCCTGGGAAAAGTCATTTACACGGACTGATATAGCAATATTTTACTTATAAATACTGCCATTAGGAACTTGTACATCTAGGTGAATTGTGTAAACAAATATTTGTGTTACAATACAGAATTAAGAATTGATGATCAGTGATTTTTCTCTGAATTACAGTAGTTTTTTTCTTTGCCCATGTCCATAGGTAGACTTCGTTATTCTCAAGTGTTCCAGTTATCAAATTGACTGGTATTTTTTTTGCTGTATGAATAGACAGAAACACTATATGTGAGTGTTCAGTATAATGGAAAATACTGTTCTATTGCTTAACTTCAATCACTTTAATAAAAAAAAGACTTTGGTCTACATGACCAGTTTTATATTAAACACCTTTTCTTTTTTACAGGAAAAATGGTAATACAAGGAGAACTATCAGAAAAACATGGGGAGGGGGGTCTCAACAGTTTTTAAAGACCATTTTGAGGAAATGTTCTTCACAAAAATTAAACTCATGCAAGATTCATAGTCTGCATTCAAGTTAAATTTAAATGATCTGATCACAATTACAGTGGGAGCTACATACTTAATTCTAGCTGTGAGCAGTACTATCACATTTTGTACTGCAATAGCTTCTTCCAACCAATTATTTTTTCTTCCTTTTTACCTTCTATGCCACAATAATAATGAATTGAAAAAAAATGGGAACATTGTTTTGCTTTACACTGCTTTGACTAACAAACCATTGAGGCAGCTAGAAACAAAATCAAATTCTGCTTAAGAATATTTATGTAAGAGACAGAATGGTATGTAGTTTTCAAGGTGTGTTTAATAATCTGAACAGAGCTCTTAGTGGGCACAATTGCTGCAATTCATAGAACAGAGCAGCAGAAAAACATAGTACTACCTTTTCTTGTGGATTGGAGAGCTTTTATCCCAATAAAAAGATATTTACCCTTATAAAATTCAATTGCAAAATTGAATGAGAGGGGCTTTATTTCCTTTAGACAGCTAAATTGAGAGCTCGCACATATGCTATTCACCACCTGATAAACATCTGGCTAAGAATGGTTCTTGTTCGGTTTCAGCTGTTGAAGTTAGTGCACTGTCCACAGAATACCCAAAGGAGCACAAGAATAATTCTGAAACTTGATGAATAGTAGGGAAATTTTTCTTGCAGTTTGGTTGATACTTTCTGTTTTGCATAGCATTTGGGCCATTCTTCTAGGATCTATAGATTTTTTGGTTAGATAGATTACTGATTTTCTAGTTTTTCTGTTAGATAGATTACTGATTTTCTAGTTTTCTATTTGTTTCCCAATATTGTACTTAAAGAAACTGGGGAAAATTATAGATATTTCTTTTAAATGCCAAAGCTAGGCAAACAAGATCTCACCCTGAAAGTTTAGGAATTGATCTATATGACATTCACTTACATCCTAAGGGATAAGACAATTTATTCAGGAGTGAAAAAGCTAGTTACCTCAATCAGTCTGACTAAGACTTCATCTGCATCAGGTGGTTTTGCTTGTATATGAACATATATACATGTATGTATATATATATGGACTCTTTTTATGACTAGCTTCCCAGTAATCACAAAACCCTGCTGCCATGACTGATTTAAAATAACATCTTTCCAAGAAAGAACAATGATGATTAACACTGAATAAAAATATACAATAGTAAAAAAGTTTTTTTTATGCCAAATTTGTCTTTCTTACAACTTGCATTTCCTCTAGTGCCTGCAGCTCTTCACATATCCATTCCCCTTCATCAGTATCTCTATCTACCTTGGCTCAGTAATTCTATCTGAGTGCCAGTTTCTGAATAAAGTTATATTTGATTTCATGGCTTTTTATCTTAATCTAATTCAAAGTGACTTCAAACACAATGAAATTTTGGTATTTTAGTTTGCATTCATAACTTTCTTAATGACACTTTTTTTTTTCATATTGGGTGTAGGTGGCAATTTTGTTCATAGTGGAGATCTACAAGAGTGGCCTCTGTGAGTAGAGTCAAGCAGCTGCCACGTGCTGGACTCAGCTGGTTCCAGCTGGTTGCACAATGGACCCACCAGAGGACACAGCCCAGTCTGTCAGCCCGGCTGCTGATACCTTTGGGGAAAATATTTAAGAAGGGGAAAATGTTACACAGATGGAAAAGCATGAGGAAGTAAGTGATAAACAGCCCTAAGAATTCCAAAAGTCAGAGAATGTAGAGGAATAGGAGGTGTTAGAAGCGCTGCATCAGATATTCCCCTGAAGCATTTAGAGTGAACTATGCCAGAGCAGATAACCGCATTGCAGTCTACATCGCTGGGGACCCCACACCAGATCAGCTGGATATTTTCTGAAGGAATTGTGATCTGCTGAGAGCCCACAATAAGGAGAAGAAAATTTTCCTGACAGGAAAGTAGCTCACAGAGGACTTATGGTGGAGCAAGTTTCTTCTGAAATCTTGTGGTGGAGACAACCCAGAGAGGAGTTGAGCAAACATGTAAGAAGGAAGGAGTAGCAGGCAGTAACTGCTATAAACTGACCACAGCCTCCTGTCCCCCGTAGTCCTTGCCCCTCTGGGAATGGAATAGGTGGAAGAATTTGAAATGCAGGATTGAAAGTAAATTATTTTAAAAAAATGTGTGTGCACACACGAGGAAGAATGGGGTTTAGTTTTGGTTTTGCTTTCAGTCATCCAGAGTTATCTTACTTAGGAGTAAATTAAATAAATTTTCTCTAAGTTGACTCTTTTTGCTCATTATTGGAGCTATTAAGTGATTTAGCTTTCTGTATTTTGATCCATGATCTTTATAATCTTATTTTTTCTCACTATCCTGCTAAGGTGGGGAAGTGAGAGAGAGGTGGGGTGGGAGTCTGGCAGCTGGTGAAGATTAATCCACTGCATATTTCAACCTACAATTCAACATATATTTTAATTCTGGTCAAAGTTTTAATTCTTATATCAGAAATTTGATACTTTAGGCCTGGGCTTATCACACTAATGTTAACACTTTCAAATGAAGGCCCCAGTTTTGAAGGCACAAAGGGATGTGCACATGATCCTTCACATTTTAATCTGAATAGCACCTTGAACCAATCTCTGCCATAAAATTTGAATTGCTTCTGCTAGCAATACCTCCATTAATTATTGTCAGGAAATTTTGATTGCAAGCACAGCACTGTGTTTTTGATTATTTTATAAATTAATGAAAGACATTATATGAAAAATTGTTAAAAGATAATGTTTCTCAATATTAATATACTCTGTCCTTTCTTCGTTTAGATTATAAATGAAGATCATAAAAAAATGAAGGAAACATTTGGAAGCTCATACTTCAAGTTCAAGAAGAGAAAAAAAATAAAAATAAAAGAAGGAAGTAAAAACCCATGTTTACATTCTCCTAGAGAATTTTCATTCTTTTAGTTCTGTAGTGCCTGGGGTGCCAGTGTACAGATTAGGCTTCCTGCTCACATTCCTGGTGAATGGTGAGTGGAGAGATGCAAATAAGAGAAACATAGTATCTTCTTTAAGCATTCATTTCTCCTCATGCTGCAGCAGAGAAAATTAGCTTCAGTAAAAACAACCAGCAAAATTGTTAGAAACATTAAATGGTTGAAGTCAGAAGAGATCTCTGGATCATCAAGTCCAAATCCTAGCTCATAGCAGGATTAAATAGAGCAACTTCTGTGGGGCTGTTTCTTATGAAGTTTGGCATTCCTCCAAGGCTGGTGCCTCCACAATATGTCTGGGCAAACTCTTCCAATGTTTAATCAAACTTAGAGCGAAAAAATTTGGAGTTTGGGTTGGTGTTTTTTTTTTTTTTTTTTTTTTTTTTTTTTTTTTTTTTTTTTTTTTTTATGGGGGCAGCAGAGGATGGAGTGAGGGGGGGTGGTTGTTGTTGTTGTTGTTTTTGTTGTTGTTGTTTTATTTATTGTAATTTCTTGTATTTCATGATCAAATTAATTTGAAAAAAAAATGGTGATTTGTAATCTTCAGAATATTCAGATATTTCTGAAGCATTAGGTAAATTTCTGTATTTAAATAATACAATCATGGAAAGGCTTTGGTTGGAAGGACCTTAAGGATCACTTGGTTCCATCCACCCGTGGTCACATCGGCAGGGATGATATGCATTATATCAAAGTGATCAAGGCCCCATGCGACCTGACTTTGAACAACTTCTTCCAGCAAACTCTTCCAGTGTCTCACCACTTCTGACTTCCTAACAACTAATCTAAATCTCTCCTCTTTTAGTTCAAAACTTGTCCTTGCCATCTAATTATCTGTTGCTCTTCCTTTTTTTTTAATATGCCTCCTTTAAGTACTGGAAGCCTGCAATGAGGTCTCCCAAGAGACTGTGTTTTTTACAACACCACCTTTCTCCATGCTTTACAAATCCAACTCTCTCAGTCTGTCTTTGTGAAAGATTTCCCAAATCTCTGACCATCTTTGTGGCCTGCTCTTGACCCAGTCTAGTAGGTCTATGTCTTTTTTTTGCGGAAGACCCCAGACCTGGATGGAGTACTCCAAGTGGTCTCAGAAGGGCACAGTAGAAGGACAGAATCATCTTCTACAACTGTCTGGACATACTGCTTTTTATTTAGTCCTGGATACAGTTATCCTTCTGGACTGCAAGCTCACATGGATGGCTCATGTCCAGATTTTAGTCCACCAGAATGCTCATTGAGCTCTTTTTGAAGTCTGTACTCATGTCTGGGGTTGTCCCAACCCAGTTGCAAGACTTTGCATTGTATTTGTTGAACATCATGAGATTCCCCTGAGCTCATTTCCTGTATTTTTCTAGGTCCCACTGGGTGGTATCTCTTCCTTCTCTTATGTCAATTGCACCACCCATCTTGTAAATTATACAAGTGACCATCGATCTAAATGTAGGTTATTCACAGTATTTTTTGTGATTCTTATGTTATAATAATGGTTGTGATTTATAGCCTTCTAAAGAGAGAACATAATGGTGGAAATGCTCAAGTGTACAGTTCATGAGCACTTAGACTGAAATCTATTTGCAGTAGCTCTCAGAAAATACCTCATAATTCAGAAATCCTGTCTGAAAAGGTACTGAAACTCATAAATGACAGCATTTCTTAAAGTATTATTTGTAAAACGACTTACTCCTTACAGCTAACATCTTCTGTACATATTTATTGCCATCAAAAATAAAACATAATTTATTTCTCAGCTAAGCATACAGAGCATAAATAAAAATTCCTTACTTGTTGGACAATCCCCATCTGACTACCACCAATTTTTTTTTTGTGGTCAGAAAGCAAGTGTTGAGAGATAGGGGAATACTCATTAAAAACAAAACAAAACAAAACAAAACCATATTTGTAAATACACTGACCCAAAGAACATGTGGAGTAGTAAACTTTAAACAAATCAATTAAAATTTCAACATCGATTTATAGGTTATTAAAGCAGCTATTAAAGTCACAATATTGCAAGAGTAGAAATTACCTTTATAAAATAAATTCTAGAGTTTTCTTATAGGAAAACATGAATTCTAGTATTGATATGTGAGGAAAAGTGTGTAAGACAACTCATCAATTTTGACCCATTAGTATTTCAATATTTTAGTATTTTAAATCACTTATTCTTTTTAAGGTATCAGTTCAGTTCTGGTTTTTTTTTTTTTTTTTTATGTGAATAGTCACAAAACCCTTAAATTTTTTTTTTCTTTGATTCAAGTAACAAAAGTAACTATAAACTTTGTATTAACATTGATCCAAGTTGTTTTATATCATGTTGATGAATTGTATAGACATTTGGTTTGATTGTCTATGCAGGTTAAGATAGTATGCTCAGGAATCATTTGGTGGCAGAAGATCACCAAATCTACTTTTACCTGTTTTATAGAATAGGAATGGGACAGAAAAGATAGATCTTTATTCTGGAGCTTGTAGTAATAAGAAAAATGTTCAAATACTCTTTTGAGGTGGACACAACATTCACCAAACCACTGAAAATTATACAATCTATTTGGTTTTTTTCAGTTTCTAGGGCAAGTAATAACATGGCTTCAAACAGTGGTCTTCTAAATTTCACGACTGAATACATCCAGTCTTCTAGCTTGCTTTGTCTATCAGTAGTAATTTGAAATATCTCTTAATCTAGTCATCTTCAGATTGCATGAGAAAGGTTCATAGATGAACATCTGATTAGAAAGTTGTTAGCATTTTAAAAATTATTTAAATAGCTTTTTTCAACAGAAATTGAAAATCGTCTTCAGATTTTTTGAATAGCTACTCTTCTATTAAGATTTCTCTGTTGTTTTGTTTTCCACTGTTAAAAGAACAGCTGCAAAAAAAATCTTTGAATACTATAATGTGCATTATTCTCTGATAACAAAGACACTCAGATGAAGTGACACATTTTTCAAGTCAGTAAAAAAAAATCCATGACTCATCTCTGCAATATATATATATATACACACATACATGCATACATACATACATATATATATATATATATAATATGTGTATGTTGACATGCAGTGGCTAGTGTTTACTAGGTAGAGAAGAGTTTACCAGATTTTGAATCTCAACAGCACTATTTAAAGCTGTGTCTAGAATTCATAAGATATTGTCATTTTATTTCACACTTTATTGATTCTGACAATGATTACACAGCCACAAGAACAAAGACATTGCTAACAAAAAATAAATATAAAATAACGGAGTTCATAATATGATTATGAAGGACAGAATACAGCTTTTTTTACAAATTATTACCAGCTCAGTGACTAACCCTTTAGAAACACTTTCCAAAACATTTACTTCATTCAAACCTTCATTCAGTTTAAAAAGGGAGCCCCTCAAACTTAGTTTTAACTTAACTAAAATCTGAAGAATCTATGTAAAATACATCAAACATTTATTTTGGGTCCAGTTATAATATTATCAATGCTCATGTTCAAACTACAATAGAAAAAAATTCATTGTTAATACTTTCCTAAAAACTTACAAGAAAATTCACTCATGTATGTCTTCAAGGCAGTGGGAATAACTAATGATGAGCTAAAGACTTTGGAATAACAGATTGTTGCTATTTCTGGGATGCAGTAAGCAAGATTTCTTAGGAAAATCTCTACATAAAAGGGTGAAGGATCCCAGGACACATGGTCAATTTTTAAAGACAGATTTCTCAAAGCACCAGAAAAATCCATAGTGATCTCCAAGAAAATTCCAACTTTAATTAATGTGTTTGATTAAACTTGAACACAAGAAGTAGGTATACAGGAGGTGGAAATAGGTACAAGCTACAAAGGAGTGCTATCAGCACATGATCTGTGCCTGCAGAAAAATACCTGGGAAGATTAGAGTATGTCCAGACTTCATACTGGCTGAGGGTAGAAAGATAAACAAGAGGGAATTCTACAAGAATATCAGCTGAAAAAGAAAAAGTGAGCCAAAAAATCATATTCTGTCTTCATAGAATTCTGTTCTATGAAAACTTGCTGACTTTTTTTTTTTTTATCTTACGGAAGCAACAGAAGACATGGGGCACTGAAGGTGCTTTTAAAAACATGGGGCACTGAAGGTGCTTTTTGTCTCAGACTTCATTGAAATTAATGTCTCCCAAATATCCTAACTTAGGGGCAAACATTGAGGCAAAAAGGCACTAAATACAGAAGAAAAATATTGACTTCATAGCATCTCAGAATGATTTGGGTTGGAAGGAATCTTTAAAGTACTTTTTTTTTAACTTCTCTGACATGGGATGTTTTCCATTAGATCAAACTTTTGAATGCCCCATCCAAGCTGGCCTTAAACACTTTCAGTGATGAGACATCTATCAACTCTCAGGGCAAAATGTTCCAGTGTCTCACTACCTTCAAAGTGAAAGGCAAATAAATCAATCTTCCTTATGTCCAGTCTAAACCGATACTCTTCCAGTTTAAAGCTATTATCCCACACGCTACCATTTCATGGTCTTGTGAGAAAGTCCTTCTCCAGCTTTCTTGTAGGCCCCCTCTTGGGATGGAAGACTCACTAAGAGCTTTTTTTCTCTAAACTAGAAAATCTCAAGCGTCTCAGCCTTTTTCTTTCTTACAGAAATGGTGTTCCAGCCCTCTTACCACTTCAGTGGTTCTCCTTTGAATCAAATTCTAACAGTTCCATGTCTTTCTTGTACTGGATACCCCAGGACTGGATTTATATTTCAGGTCACCTCTTGTGAGAATGGGATAGAGACATAGAACATCCCTCTCAACATACTCACCAGCCTTTTTTTATATATCCCAGGTTAGGACTGTCTTTCTGAGCTGTAAATTCTGGATTGTAAAACCTGGATGAGCTGTAAATTAAGGCCAAGATTGGTTTTCTGGGCCATTTATTGCTGGTCTGTATCAATTTTTTTTGTCCATCAGTATCTCCAAATCTTTTTCTGCAAGTCTTGTCTTTATCAATTTGCCAAGCAGTATTCTTTGATATTGAGGATTACATTTACCTACTTAAGTTACTGAAGTATCTGAGTAGTATCTTCTGATTCTTTGAGCACACTGGAAAGTTTTGTTTTGTTAGCAAGCCTACCAATGAATGTCAGCACACCTACAGATGCCTCTTCCATTCTCATTGGACTTCCATTTGCCAGCAACACAGCTTCTAGATTGCTTCCTGCTGTTTTTTCCTGACGTTTCCAAAAGCTTTTCCCAATTTTTAGACCAGAATCTGTGCTCTCCATCTGATGAAAATACATTTATTGACCTGAAAAGTCAGCATTTACTGTCAGATATCTGTAGAGCAGACTGTTTTCAATATTAAGCCTGGAGCTGTACTTTATAGGTTCAGCTTCCTCTGAACAGAAACTATTAGTAAACAAAATTAAAACCCAACTATTTTTAAGGAATTGTTGGTCACTTAGCATAACCTACAATAATTTAAATGACTCTGCGCTTGAAATCTTTGAGGCATTCATTATCTTACAAAATATAATTTGTAATATGCAAGATGAACTTTGTTTTTTAACAAAAATATGAACAAGTTTACTTGTTTACTTTGTTTGACTACAAAAACCAAAGAATCACTGAGTCATCAAGTCTGGAAGATACCTTCTAGACAATCTAGTACAAGCATCAACTTAGCACCACGATAATCACCCCTAAACCATATCCACAAAAATAGTTCTATGACATAAATTGCCACTAGATTACAGAATTCATTATAACTCCTACCTTAAACAATGCTTTTCTCATGCCTCTGTTTTAAAAGTCATGAGATTTTATCAAATTCCATAATTTAAAATCCATTGGTTCATATAAAAATATAGTATGGTTCAAATGCACAATGATATGTTCCATGAAGAGTTAACAGACTCTAGGATTGTAGTTTACTTGCTAAATTTTTGATATTCTTGATTTACAACTTCCGTAATAAAAACTATTGAACAAAAGTAAACAGTAAACTATTTGTTGCATTAAATCATTTTATGCAAGTAGACCTGAATTCTCTTATATACATATAATAGATGTAGACATATATCTGGACATAGATGATATAGATATAGATATAAATATAGATATATGCATATAAGGAGGGATTGCCATGGAGTAAAATGAAAAATTCTGAACTAAATATTCAAACTTTCATCTGAGTTTTGCTCTTATAATATAGGTCCATCACAGGCATGAAGAGAGGGAAGAACAGCCTAACAAAAAAACCATGAGAATCTCTGTTGTATGAGCAGCATAAGAATAATGAACTATCCATATTGGCTAGGAACCATCTAATAAGCCAGAAAGGTTTTAATTGTGGAGGAATTGTGTTGGAGGATAATACTAGCAATTTAAATTGTTGAACAGAAATATCTGAGCTGTGTGGTTCACACAGATAACACTAATTCTTTACAGTGTTTTCCATAAATTGCGTTCCTTTAACCCAAGTAGTTTCATTATACTTACTGTATAATTAAATTACTACATTAGTATTAGTAGTCAAATTTGCATATTGCAAAGAAAAAAAAGTAATGTGGTTTCATTCTAAAAATGTTAAATGGAATTTTCAAAATGAATATTTATTAAGTATTGTAAAGTCTATTTGATGATGATTTTTAATTGTACTGCTTGTCTTTATATTTGCAGCATTATTCTTATGTAAATTGGTGTATCGAGCAGTTGGAGAAAAGAAACTCTCTGGTTTCCTATCAATGTTAGCATAAGACTACTGAAAACAGTGTTGGGCACACAGACCCTTGGACTCCTGCAGGGGCATAATGAATTCACATATACATGTACTGACTTTACGTGGCAAGATTTTAGTATAGGAGGGTTCCCCTCTTGGAGAAGAGACAAATTTTTGCCCCTGTGTGAGACAGAGGGAGTTTCAGGTTTTGGTCTTGCTCTTTGTTTGTTGTTGTGCCACTCTTTTATTAATTCACAACAAATATTTTTCCCCCCACTTTGGAAGGAAATGCAAGTAAAACAAAGCCCAGTAACAGGACCAAAAACAATGGGCTTAATCTAAAACACAGGGGGTTACCTCTAAATATCAGAAAACACTTTTTATTTTCAGGGTTTTTTACAGGTTTTCTGGGCAGATTGTGTAGTCTTCCTCCTTGAAGATAGTAAAAATTATTCTGGACATGTTCCTGATCAAATTACTGTAGGTGGCCCTTCTTGAGCAGGGGAAGTTGAACCAGATGTCCTCCAGAGGTCCCTCCTAATGTCACCATTCTACGAATCAGTGCAAGAGAACAAAACATTCAGTAAAATATAAACAAAGACACAAAATATACTTAACTAATACGTATAGAGAAATTAAGGATGATTATATACTTGAAAATGTAAAAAGCATGTAACTAGTATGAGTTGGATATTGTAGAGGAGTTTGAAAAGTTTTAAAGCCTTTGAAAAACAGCATTTATTTACTACCAGTGGTAGTGGAGCAATCCACTCATCCAGGCCTTCCAGGACTCCTTATGAACAATCTACAAATGTGCATTGTAATTAGATCAGGTAATCATGAGCTAAATATGTAACAGCTTAAAATGAGAGAATGGAAATAGATGATAAATTTTGCAGTCGAAAAATGTACATTGGAACAAAATTATAGGACACAGAGGGAGCGTCAATGATCTGTGTTATGACACGGACCTCAAACAAGGGAAATAAGAAAAGTTATTTAACATTTCTAACAACAGAACATGAAGTTTTCAGACATATCAGGCTTATAAAATAAACAGAATGAAAATGTTTTTTGATGCAATAATTAAGCCATGAAATCTCTTGGGGCAGCACTAAACAAATGCTTTTAGCTGTAATGCAAAGATTCAAAGACATATCGTAGCACAGTTGTTTCATCAGTGGCTATTAGACAGAGGTTATCTACATGTGAGTTTTATTTCAAGCAGAAGTTCCCTTTAGAAAGAAGGGAAACTCACAGTTTTCTACATTTAATGCATTTCTTATTAAAGCTGCATTACAATTTGCAATCTGGATTAATTTTTTATGAAACTGCATTGAAGGATGAAGACTGAGACCACATCTAATGTGGTGTAAGGATTAATATTTATTCAATCCATAGTACAAAGTTAGACTTAGGCCAGAGGAATCATTCTCCTTCATCAAGTCGAAATAAATGAAATGTTGCCCTCTGGACTGACAAATTCTCTGTCAGATGTTCACTGTGTTGTACTAATTTTTAGCACAGTTCCTGTGGTCTAGGTTGGATCAGCTCACATAGTGCCTAATCTATACTTTTTATCTACCCTTATTTTCCTCCTGAAGTATCTACGTTGTCCTGAACTGGTTCTAACCATGTTTTAAATGCTTAGCATTTCTGGCAGTCAAGTGACTTTTCCTTGACCTGTTCTTTTAGTTCTGTTTTCTGTCTGGTAAAATAGCCTTAACTTGAGAGATTTTAATTCAATGTATTGCCAATTCATGCAAACACCCCTAGCTGACTGTACTCCTGTTTTTTTGCTGTGTGACACATGCAGTTTCTCCCAGTTGCGTAAGCAAGGGGATAGACAGCACAGAACCATGAAGTCAGTGCAAAATCTTTTCTTTCCCTTGTTCCTTTTGTTTTCCTCCGCTGCACCATGTCATTTGCTCATTTTCTTCTGTTACAGCATGTGTCAGCTGTAAGCTGCAGGCCCTCAGGAATGTCCCTGTCCTTCCATGAGTTGCTCACCGACAGTATTTCCTTGGGCTGCCCCACCATGGGCTGCCTGCAGTCCTGCAGAAGCACATCCTCTTGAGTATTGGGCCTTCTTCCAAGACTGCTTCTCTAGCTACATCCACAAAAAGGACCTTTTCCTTGTTTTCTTCTGCTACTTCCTTTTCTCCTTGCATGTGTCCACATGACTACCATTTTCCCTTAAATATGTCTGAGACAGGCTGCCAGGAGCTTCCCTTCAGTTTTGGCACTCAGTAGGATGGTCACATCAATGTTAAAGCTGGCAGGATAGACTTCAGAGAAATATGTGTAATGATTTTTCTTTAAGCAACTGCAATATTTTAAAATAATTTTTGGTATGTATTTTTTTTGCAAAGATATTAACTGAAAGGGAAATATTTAGTTGAAGTTTTGTAAGTAATTTTCACGTACTTCTGTTATGTGGTCTAATAAATGCTACTTCATAATACACATATGTGATATCAAAAGTTTCCAGACTCACAAACTAGAAATCCTCAACATTTCCCTCTCTTCTAGGTCCCTGTGCATTTGTATCAGTTGCAGTTTGTCTCTAGAGAATGCAGGAAAAATATTTCAACTGAGGATGTTTTAGTCCTTATATTCCACTCACATTGCAGCACATGCTTCTTAAAACTTTGGAACTTCTGTCACAAGAATTAAATCCAATGGAAATGTATATACAGGCTTTATTAAAATCCTAAGAAAATTATTAATTCTATCATAATTAAACAACTTAATTGTGGCAAATGAAGAATATATAGACAAAGAGATGGTAGGCAAGAGAATTAAAGAAAGTCAGGAATTAATCAAAGTACTTTCACTCTTCTATTTCTAGAGAGGATATGAGTAAAAAAATTCAAAAATTTTCATTTACAGGATTAATTTTTTGGTAATGTAAGTTATATATGTGTATTGCATATAGATCTAAAATATGAAAAGCACTTTTGATATTTTATGCAAAGTCATATTCTAAAAGTTTTATGGGTTTATTTCTATGGCAACATATTTCAAATTTATTAACATACGATACTGTAATTTTCCATGCTTATTAATATTTTGAAGGATATTTGGTTTGTGTTTTTTTTGGTTAGTCGGTTGGGTTTTGGTCAAAACAGCAAGCATACAAGCCATAAAAATATATTTTTATTATACAAATTTAATTAAATTAAACACACACACAAATTATTTTCCATATTTATTATAGAGCACAAACATTAAACAATTGTGAGATACAGGGAAATAGTTTCATGTCAATTCTTATTAAATTATTCCATTTTGCTTCCAGCCTTGTTTCAGAAGAAAAAACTTGTTTTGAATCAATTTTTTTAAATGTTTACTATCAAACAGCATTCCAAAGGCAAATATTTTTAGAACTTTAAGAAGTTGAAAGCTATTACAAGGATTTTTGTTGTTTCATTTTCTTTCTTCTTGCTTCATGCAGTTTCCATAAAAAAGGCAATATACTGTGCAAGTAACTCTCCAGATAAATACATTTACAGTGCTATCCAAGACTGAATTCAATTCCGAGTTTAACCATGCCTGCCAATTATTTCCAGCTATTTGATAGACCAGTTCTATTCAATTTAAATTCCATTCCCAACAAAAATATGCAGCAAAACGATGCACTCAGAAAATGATACGTTGTGAGAGACAGAAACAATAAACAGTTTTATTTTCTTTACTGTTCCTTTTGTTGAAGTAAAAAGAGGAACAGCAAGAATCTGTAAAATATGGTAAATTATAGTACTAGTGTTGTGGATGTTCTAAAGCTGTTTTCAAAGAAAGATGGATGAGTGGGTCTGGGGTTAAAAAAATCTCTCAAGTTCATGTATTTTAAAAATAAACAAACAAACAAAAAAAAAAAAAAGACCCTCGAGTCTGTCTACTTTAAAAATGTGTTTTAAAATTAATATATATATTTCATATTTGAAAACATTTCTTCAGGATTTCAACCAAATATAGAAAGATGTTAATTTTTAAACCCATATCTTGTACACCACATAGAATTTCTACTTAAATTCTGTTGAGAGTAATAAAAATTCTGCAGAGAGTAAGAAAAATATGTACTTCTAAAACATGAGAAAATGATGTATACTTCTTTACAGAGTTGAGGTCTTTCTAATAAAGGGAATAAAAGAGAAAGGTCACAGAGAATTAGTTTTACATCTTATGCATTTCCCTTCTTCACATATTCATAGCCGAATACATTTCTACAAAGTATTCCACAGACTACTGGATCTTCAGTATACCTGACTGCTTTCCTCAAGTGAGGCATAAAATTTGTTTTCCATCCATAGCCTTTACTGACTTTGACTGGCATAACATACAAAGGAAGGAAATAAAAAAAAGAGATTGTTGTCATTATAATGACATAATAATTTTGCAATTATTTTGATATCTTCTAACAGAACATGTAGATAACATTTCAATGTATATCTCTACTGTTTGACCTCTAACTGTATGAGACACTTGGTTTTTTTCTGTAAGCTAGTTACAGTCTATATGGAAATGCATATGAACCAAAATTAGGTTTTGTAGGGATAAAATCCATTTATCTATATACCTTATATAATATGGATATATTATATATGCTCCATGTAATATGAATCTTTAAGCATATATGAACACAGAGATTAACAATGCAATTTTTCATTATTTTATTTGTAACTATTTTACTAACAACTAACTTCTGGGGGGAAAAGTGCCCATTGGCTTATAATTCTTGTGAAATCTTATTAGAATAAGCTCCTTTCAATCATCATATTGTAATTTCAGTGTACACATTCTATGACAGATATTACATTTTATGAAGCAATTTCATGCACACATTGTTTAAATTGAAATTAGCTCTTGAAGATAACCACAAGTGAAGGGACACATTTTTTCAGCTCTATGTTGTAAAGGAAGTGGTGGTTTGATTCTTAGATAAAGCAAAATTTCACTAATTTGCTTAGCATTTTGCAAGAAATATCGTAAATTAATACTATTTTATGTTGTAGGATTGAATAAAATTTTGAGAATATATCATTTAAGAAATAATAAATAGAAGACAACATTACGTCTTGCAGGAAACTGAAAACCAATTTGTTTGTTACCTGTACCAGGTTGAAATATTACTTCCTGGGGAAATCAGTCCATCTCTTTCAAGGAACAGTAAATTCCAGTTTGAAAAAAAAAATAGAATTTTTGTACTCAAAGATGGAAATTTCTCAGGTGCATGTTTTATTGATTTGAAATGCTTGCAAAGAATTTCAAGGCAAAGTTTTCATTTTCAGCTTGTCTGAACTCCTTGGTAAGCTTTTTCTCACCTCTAGACTGGACTATATAAGGAAACAAGAGAATAGTTTACAGCACAACACCATTACCCATAAAACAAAATCACTTTTCCTTAGACAGTTCTTAAAATTGATTGCATATTGTACTTCTTCTGTATGAATTGCTTTTTCAGTGGGCTTACTGGTGAAGAATTGGTCACTGTTTTTATGCCATGTTAACAAAAAGAATATTTTTACAACTTACACAGATCAACTTTTTTGAAATTTATTGTTTGCAGTGAAAATGTTCTGTTTTTCTTCCATATTTACCTTCTATTGATAATTTACAGGGTTTGGGTTACTTTTAATGAGCAGTGGAACTGAATATCCATTGTCCAAACTGTTTTTTACTTTTGTCAGGCTGAATGTATTACTGATTAAAAATCATGCAGGTTGGGAAATTTTAATGATACTAATTTTTAGTGTCAGAACAGCATAATAGGGGAAGAATAGATATTTTCTTGATTTCTTTTTCCGTATTAATCAGTATCATATAATTACAAAAATGTTCTGAAAAGTTAATGTAAATCAAAGTTTGCATAACTTTGTTAAAGAGAATACATTTTTAAGCTGTGGAATTGCTATACTGTTTAACAATTTACACCAAATAATCCATTAATAACTCAGTGATCCTACCTGTTGCACCATTATTTGACTTAAATTCCTAAGACATTTATTTGTTCCCTGCATGTCATAACTCAGATATAATTCAAAGCCTATGAAATTATGCATCACACTATGGATAAAAAGGAGTGCTATCTAAATTTTAGTAACTCTAGGAAAGATTATGCTGCTCAATAGATTATCAGTATTTTAATAAATATCCTATAATAATTTTTTCAGGGATCAATATTTCAACCATTAGTATGTTCCATCACTAATACCAGATAATGGATATGCTTTTAGATTAAACAATTAAATTCAGAGTAATTATTGTCACTGTGAGACTGAGACATAGACATCGGAGGAAGGTATCTGACAACTGTAAGATCAGTCTCAGATTTTCTTGAAAAGTGTACAATTTCCAATCTAATGGTTTATTTCTTTCTTCACTATATGCTTCAGGTGCAGATGTCTGAGTGTTAACAGAACTATTTCAAGAGCTATTTTGACATCTTGGGATATTCCTGAATGAAGAATTCCTGTCATCCTGCCCTTGCCATATTGGAAGGCAAAGCCTCTATCTTCTTTTAGCTCTCCACTGTCTTCTTTAGTATCTCTTTCAGTAGGCAGCTGCACTGACCTTCAGTACATTTAACATTTCACCTCCCACGAAGAGTTTTAGCCCAGCAAAAAGCATTATTTACCTGGACATGGTAATTACAGCTCTTGCACTAAATGAAAGAGGGACAAACACTGACACCTGTCTCCAAGATGAAGTAGAACAGACTTGCTCATAATCATACTATTTACAGCATACCCCCTTCTGTAATAAATTTGTTCAAGACAGAAATTTGAAGCAGTGTAGAAGAGAGGCAGCATGTGAGCTAACAGAATAGGGCTCCACTGTTTGAACCAGTCCTTCATTCTCTTTTATTGATGTACTGCTCTGTAACAAGACACAGGTACTCCTTATATCATTGCTCCTACTGATCTGAGGAAGATCTGCAGCACTCTCCACATACATTACTGTCTTCAGAGCACTCAACTATTTCTTCATACAGCCCTCTCAAAAATATATATGAGGTTAAAGAACAATTTATCATAGACTGCGTAAAATATCTTAAATCAATCTGTAAGGGTGTGTTGAAGGAGAATATCTTCTCCCCTAAGGTCAAAGGAGTAAAATCAAAACATGATCAAGACACACTTGACCAAGAAATTATAAGAAAGGTAGTAAAAAGAGCAAGCCTTGCCACTGCCTTGAAGAGTATGTGGGGTGTGAAAACGCCTTTTTTTTCCTCTCTCTTTTTTTATTATTTTTTTTATTTGAGTGGATGAGGAAAAAGAAAGAAATCAGATGGTCTTAAAACCTGTCCAGTTAATATTTATAAAGACAGTAGGCAGAAACAGTGAATCAGTCCCACTAGCTGATGAAGTATCAAGAGCAAACTGGCACTCTGCAACTCAGAAGGATGCAAACCTGAGGGTTGAGGATGTTGGAAGGGGTTGGTGTGAACATGGAATGTGAAGAAGGGGGAAAAGGCATAAACAAAGGAAGAATATACAGAAAAGTATGTAAATCAGGGCTGATGGCATGTTAATCAGAGCTAGCTAGTACATTTATCTGACCATGCTCTGCACTTGGTCACCAGTTTGTCCTGTCTTCTCATATTTTCTTATTAAATCTTAACTCTGTGCCTGCATACTATCACAATCCACACCATGTGTACGTGAGTGTTTCAGGGACTGGTGCCAGCTACTGAGGGGACCAGCATGGGTGGGCAGGGTATCAGTTCCTGGAGTCAGACTAGGCTTCTTGCCTGTGGCATTGGCTACAGGAGTGAGTTGGGTTCTAGGACTTCACTGGGGTAGGAGCAGTGTCTGCTTTAAAACCATTGTCCTGGTTTTGACTGGGATAGAGTTAATTTTCTCCATTTCAGCAGTGCACCAGGTCCTAAGAAGAAAATTAACTTTATGCCAACCAAAACCAGAACAAGCCACTGGAGCAACCAGGGAGAGTGAGGCAAATGATGGACCCAGCTACCATGGCTATAGTGGGATTGAAGGTCATAGCCCATATACCTTGTTTTAGATTATGGGAATGTTCATGTCTCCCTCAAGGCAGATGTATGTGGAATGTTCTGTGGGATCCATTGGCAAACTCCAAGCTGGACCAGCCAGCAAGTAGACTGCCCATGTTTGGGTAGGGATGAGGAGGTGGGCAGGATCTATTCAGGTATTTAATGGAGATCTGAGAGTGTGTGAATGTTGCGTGCTTGCAGCAAGCAGCCAACTGGACCTGCTGGTGAGTCAGGAATGTGTGGGACAGGAGGAAATAGGATCCAGGCAGGGGTGCCAGGTAGGAGGTGCTCAGTGCATTCGCAAATATGCACGTGCTTCTGAACCTGGAGAGTTCATATACGCACTACACTGTGGTAAGGCAAGTAGAGATAGTGCTAAAGGCAATCCTGCCTCTGATATATTGTAGCTGCGTTAATTACCAAAGTGGGAACACCCTTGCCCTCACAGCTGCGTGTGATAAAAGTGAGGTAGTTGGTAGAGAGTTAGCATCTGCTGGCTGGGCTGTGAGGAGGAAGGGACAGGAGGTTGTGTGAGGGACAGATAAAGTGAGTCACTGTACGAGGGACAGACAGGGTGAGGCTACCACGCTAGGGATGGGAAGCAGAGAGCTGGAACTGCAGAAGGAAGAGAGAAAAAGGAGAACCAGAGCTGTGTGGAGCTACCTGTAGGATGATACATAGAAAAGATATGAAAGACTTGAAACATCCTGAATTTTTGCTGAGGCACTCTGAGTGCCTGGCTGTCTTGGCTCTGACACTACACTTGTAACATCTGATCTCTATCAGCCCAAGAGGAAGGGACATGTCTCTCTGGGCTTTTGCCCAGTGTGAGTCATGAAAATGTGATACTGTTAAAGGCAACCCCTACCCTGTGGCTGCCTGTGTGAAAGGCTGTGTCTGTGTCTTCTGTGTGATTGTGTCTTTGTGTGTCTCTCTAGGTATGTGCTCAGCTTTGCTGCTGGGTGAGCCCTACAATCAGGAAAGCAGCAGCCCCTCTCTCAGCCTGGGCACAGAACCTGGGCAGTGAACTGAGTCCAGTGGCCACACAGGAGAGGTCACAGGCCTGTAGCAGCAGCAGCAGGACATAACCCTACTCTTAAAATCTGCTGTCAGAATCAACTTCCAAAACTGCTTATTTTGCAACACAGGGTATGAAGAAAGCCCAAAAGTATTCACTTAGTTTTGGATTATTAACTCTTGCATGCTTAATATTCAGAATAACTAATCTACCACAGAAGGTTCCGCAGAAAGGTCATTTTTTTTTCCCAATATCGGGATGTTTCTCAGGGTTAAGCTATATCTCTTAAGTGACAGAAGAAATAGGTGGAGATATCTAGTAAGAATATAAGGTAAAATAAAAACATATTTTGAAACCTGAGTTAACCTCAATGTACCATTCAATTGTAGGCATTTTCCTTAATTTACCTCTTGTGTAAACACTCTCTCATGTACATAGGTAAAGATGCTGCCATCCATTATGATTTTATTTGGTTATGGCTACAGATATAAAACGGTTTTTCTTTTATTTTTTTTCCCTGAGGCCCCATGGTAAAGACTATTTATAAAGGCAGCAAGTTAAATTAGACACACTTCTTGATAAAGTAAGCACATTCAGTGCCTAGATAAAACTGGAAACAGTTTTTTCTGGAAATAGCAAACGGCAAACTGGGACAAAAGCGTGAAGTAATTTTAATTCATTCAGTTATTTGGTATTATTGTGGATTGCTTTAAGTTTGCTATTCCCCTGAAATAGTCCCAGCACCATAAGAATGGAGATGTACAGAATACTGACATGATTCAGTCTTACACTTTTATGTGCATGGTGAAGTTATTAGTTTGTCACTGCCTTGTCTCTGTAAATCTATCAATTAAATTATTAGAACTTAAGTGTCTGACTAGTTTTTTGAAGGAAGACAGTAGCCTAGACATATATTGACCTCATAACTGAATGACTATATATGATGACATCTATAACATTCACATTTCAGAGGTTTCCTGTCCCAGAAGAGGCCTTCTCCTTTAAAATAAAAAATATCATTTTGCAGACGTGGCTTCAGTACAAGTAATCTGAAAAGGCAGCATGTTCTTTAAATGACAGTGTTTTACATTTCTAATTCCCATCCCTCTCTCCATTTTCTAGCCCTCTCTGCTCTCTGGCTTGGATCTTTCCTTATCTATGCTCAAACTCCTGCTGTCTAACACATTAATCTACTTCCAGTATTTTCCCTGAAGTGCCCATTAAACCAGTACATTTTAACTGTTTAAACAGCTACTGTAATCTAAAATTATCCCAATGGAAAATGAAATAAAACTAGACATGCCATATGGATGAGATTTATCTAAGGAAATATAGCTGTTCACATGGATATGCGTACATTTGGAACAGCCCAGGTTCCCTTCAGTGATTCCTCTCACGTGTATCCAGATTAAATGAACCAGGACCTTTAAGTATCTATGCAAACACAAAGATATCGAATATATGTTAAAAAAGAAGAAAAAATATAAGTAGGATGAAATAAAGTTTATGATGATCAAACATTAATCTTACCAGTAATGATCCATCACTGAAATAATTCTTACATTTAGGCATGGTTTACATCTTAGCCAATTGAAATAAAAGCAAAAATTTTTTCATGAGGTTATTCATTCCTTCATCAGAATCACGTGAATGGAGAAGTGGAGTTAGATAACAGAAAAATAAGTGAAAACCAACATTAAATAGGTCTCATATTCTGTTTGTATAGTTGAAATATTGCTAAAGCTCATCAATTGCACTAGATATAGTTCAAGCTGTGTATTTAAAAATCACAGAAGTGACGAAATAAACGTGTGGCTAAATACAGTGTTTCTTTTCTGGGTACAGTGGCTGCTTGCTTTTAAATCATTCAATGTGAGAATTAGAAAACTGTCCAACAGAAAGCCCTAAGAAAAGGAAATAATATATTTTCTTTATTTCTAATTTCTTATCTATTTTATCCAAAACTGAACTGAAGAAACATCTTGTGCAACAAAAATGTTAGCTAATTCATTGTCGTATTACCTGCTTTCTCTAGGTTTCCTTTTTCTAAATTTATATACGAAGTGGTTTGAAAGCAAAACCAGTCAGAGACTGAGAGTCAGAAATAATTTAATAATTTAATAGGAAGAAAAAATAAGTAAAATAAATGCAATAATACAATAGACCACTGACAGAGTCAATATACAACCTGAGCAGGGTGATGGAAGCAGTCCAGGTGAGGTGGTCTTCCTGAAGCAGTGATCTGGTAAAAAGGTCTGGTAGCTCTGGTCCTCTGGGAATTCAGTGGCTAAGGGCTGCTTGTACTGTCCCAAATCCCAGCTTATATCCAGGTGAGAATGCTTGGCTCTTCCTCTGGGTGAAACATTTCACAGTGGGATGATGAGTCATACAGGAGGTCCTTGATGGCTCATTAAAGAGAGATATCTCCTGGAAGGAGCTATCTGTGAGTCATGGGCAAGGCATTGATGGGCCATGCACAGAAGATAGCTCAGAGGGAGGGGGGGCCTGGGAAAACACCGCCCCATCTGGTTTCAACTCATGAAGATGGTGATAGAATAAATACTTTGTGCACATCCTACACTGAAAACCAGGACAATATGTTAAGTATTAAAGTTTTAAAACTTAGCTATTAAATATTCCTGCTATTGGAAAGTAAGGATAAGGATAGTCTCTCAATTTCATTACCCCTGAATCTGGTGTTTTGGGAAGCAGGATGCCAAGGAAGGATTGATAAATTTTCACTTTCCAGCAGAGTCTGCTAAAAGGCACAGGCCACAGGTGCTGATAGCGCAACTGTCCCTAAGTGGTTGGCTTCTTTGACCTTTATGGAACTTCAGAAGAAGGATGCATCTTTGCTAGACTCAAGATGCAGACATTTTTCTGAGCTGGGGCAGAGCCTATTCTAACCCACAAAAGATGTGTGATTCTTAAGGAGCTGTGATTCTTGCCATGCTGGTAAGCAAAAGAACCCCTGAGGGCATTCAGTAGACTGCAGCATCAGAGAGATCAGAGACTGCAGATTGCTTCTGGGGCTTCAAGAGCCCAAACCTTTACAAGTTATAGTTACAACAGTAGGAGACCCTGCTGTGAAAAATGATGTGCCCCATTTGTTGACCTGTCTCCTCACAGGAGATGTCAACTAAATGCCAGCATTTTGATTTGGAATGTTATGGGAAGTTTATTAGGGCTTATCCATTGCTCTTCAATGTTACTCTCTGCTTATCTTCCATTTGTGCTTTATTAGGAGGAACCTGTTTCCATCAGACTGAAGGAGGTGGTAATTTACTTGACTACATCTGGAATGATGTGTTGAGTTCTGGCCTCCCTAGTATAACAGGTAACTTAATAGAGCGACTGTAGCAAAGGTGATGAAGGGACTGCCTCATCTTTCATTTGAGGGCTGACAGGGATTTGGTTCTGATCAGCTTGGAGCAGAGATGATTTTGTGGGTGTAAAGGGGGGAAAGGAGGATGGGACATGGCAGATTTTGTTAATATGTATGACTAAATGGGAGATAAGGAACCAGATTCTTCCCACTGCTGCCCACCGATAGGATAACAGAAAATGGTAGAAATTAAAGAATATAATCATTCATCTAATTTAAAGAGAACATTTTTGTAATTAGTGTTCTCATACACAGGAAGATGTCGCCCAGGGGTTGTGGATTCTCCATGTGGGGAGACAGTCAAAAATAGACTGGAAACTTTTCTGGGGAACCTGTTGTAATTAACTCTTTTAACAGGGCTGGATGATCTCAATAGGTTCCTTCCTATATGATCTCAACAGGTCCTTTCCAATCTCAAATTTTGTAGTTTGATGTATTTTCCTTTTTATCAAAACCTCTTTTAAAGGAAATGCTGTTTCCTAGGTTTCCCTGGCATCGCATATCAATTACAAATTGGCTCATGGGAACATATTTCTGAAATTAAAATTACACTTGTTCTAAGATGATTTATTGGCATTAAAAATCTGAAATTACTAGAGTGTGGGGACTTAATTTTAACATTTCATACATATGGATGAAAATACAGAGAAGTCAAGGGAATCCATGGTTGTTTGAAACATTTTTGTGTTTTTCAGTAATGTAGTTATGCAGTTTCAATTTCAGCTTTCTGGGCTGAGTACTAATAGTCACATTATATCCTAGACCCTATTGTTTTAGTGAGAACTAATGCTGAATTCTTCACATGAAATAATGAACATCTTGATCTCACAGTTGTGTAGATATATTTTCATTATATTTTGAGCATAAAGTCTTTGTATTTCGAGTTCCTGTGACTAACCATTAGTGGAGCAACCTCACTTGTTGCCATCTCCTTAACATTGCTTTCGTTAACATCTGCTCCATGATGTTCAGAGGCACATAGGTAAAGCTCACCAGTCTGCAGTTCTATGAGTTTTCCTTTCTCCCCTTTTTAAAAGTAGGAATGATTTTTTCTCTTTTGCCAGTCACAAGGGACTGCTCATGGATCTTCAAAAATACTTCTTGAAAATGCATACATAGAATGAATTTGTGCACTGAATTTCTTTCTGGTCCTGTTTAATGTTTTTTTTGAATGATTTTGAGATGACAGTTTGCTGTCATCGGGTTTTCAGATGATGCCAAACTAGTGGGATCAAGTTAATATGCCAGAAGGCAGTAATGCCATTCAGAGAAATACCACCCTGATTGTCAGGAGACCTGTCTCCCTGATTTTTTTCAGCCTTCTGATGTCTGCATTTTTGTAGTGGAGTTTTTCACAGATTTTCAGATAAACAAAGTGATGTTTTGGAAACTTATTTTTGTTTACATACCTCTGGAGGAAGGACAATTGATGGACTTCTAGTTTGACCAGTGTGGTGGGAGAGGTGTCAACCTCATTGCCCAATCCCTAGTCATTGTCCAAAATCTATATAAATCAAGGTAGAAAAATAAACTCCTCTCTTTTTGCCCTGATGACCTGAAGGTGTGAGTGTTGTTCTTTTCATGTCTTCTACTGACAGTGTACCAGATGGAACCTCATGAAATGCAGAAATAACAAACTCAGAGTTCTCCCTTTAGAAATGATGACACAGACCTTCTCCCTGGACCTAGCAATGGCATTGGCTAGTATAAAGCAGAGCCGCCAGGTTGGTTAGGGCTAGAACACTTGGTCTATGAAGAAAAGTGGAGGGACAGGAGATTTTATACTTAGATATCCTTGTCTGATATGACCACTTTAGGTTCACTATTAATCTGAGAGAAGTTTACAACTTCAGACAGTAATATATCAGATGAACGATAATCTGATGAAAGGACGAAGAAGCAGGTTTTTTTTCCCTTAAAAACTATGTTTTGAAAGTCCTCATTAATTTAATATAAGGAGAGTGTATCACATTTAGATATCTACATTTTAGAAATCTAATGAGTATTTAGATTATTGCACATCCTCCTGGTGAAGTCTCTGGACACTGATGAGTTGTTGCAACTGCCCCTCTATCTTCATCAGGAAAAGTGAAGGTTCAGAATTAGGATGAACTGAAATAATGAAATGAAGATCATAACACCAGCTTGTACATACCAGAAAATGTATAATTTGTAAATTTATAAATGTAAGATAGCTAGAACTACTACAAATATTTTTTTCAGTAATGATTTTTTCTCCATAAAAACTAGATCTACAGTAAAAATAATTCTTTGTTGAGACTGTTTAAATTTATATTAAATTTAAAAAAAATATTAGCACTGCAAATAATGTATATTTTGTTGTTCATTATAAGATTTTGAGAATGGGGAAAAATACCAGAAAAGGGTAATTCCAGTGTTGTTATATTTGAAAACACAGGAGAAAAAATTTTTGCAAGTTAAAAGCAGGCATATATAAAATCTCATGACATACTTGTTTTTCAGAAAAGGTTTAGGAGAGTTTCAGTAGACTTGAATGGGTCGAAAGAGTAAGAGTGCAAGTTTTAAGTGGAGTTTTTTATATCTGGGTCCTGTACCACATAAGTTTTTATGGATGTGAGCAAGTCCTCAGGTGAACTTGGTCTATCAAAATGGATTCCATTTAAAAGGAATAATGAGAATAAATTGCCATTGTTAGTATAAAAAATATATACACAGTGTGGGTATAAAATTTTCATTTGCTTTATAAATTGAAAACAAATATTTCTGTAAATTCATAGAAATAAGTTGATATTTTCACCAGCTGAGGCCAAATGCCATAGATACATTACCATTCACCAATATAAACTTAATGATTCCATCTTTCTGATTTGCTGTCACGTTTTCTGTATAAGCATAAATTTTTTCATACAGGGAAAAATTTATGTAACTACAGTAATTTTTTTCTCAGATTGTGTAAACTGAAATATTTGCCTTTCTGTTTAAGAGAATCAAATCTTCTTAAATTTCTTGTTATATGCTATGATTAGAAGCTTTGAATACAAAAGGAATGCAAAGAAAGAAGTGAAGGAAGACAATAATATTTACACGCTTTTGAATATTAAAGGTAATGTTCGAAGTAAAAGCTTTATTTTGTCTTCAATAGATTACTACTTAGTGGCTTCCTTTGGACAGCGTAAATAAAGTGCACCAAGCATCTTTATTCTCTAGAACAAATTGTTGTTGCTGTTATGTCTAAGAGTTGCCTGGCCACTTCAGCCAGATAGTCCAAATATTTGGTTATCCTTATCTGCTGTCAAAGCAGCATGGTCCTCCCCTTTGCCTTCTCCATGCCATGCTGACTATTTCAATCAGCCCATGAGAGCAGTGGTTCACATGCTGTAAATGGTTAAACTGACCAACTCAGTCTCCCTTCTGCTTGCAATGCCTTAGCTCTCAGTGCTAGACCACTGATGTGCTTTCCATCCAATTCTGTCAAAAACTCTCCTTTTCCTTTCAAGAGCATCCATAGATCTCTGTGTGTAGAAAGGACATGCAGAATTCTCACTCCTTCCTGACACATTTCTGGAGATCTGATTATACCAGTGGATTGTTGATGCTACACTTCTCCATGATGCTAGTCATACATCAACTTTCAGGCATGCAGTATCCACAGAGGTTCTGGTTCATTATGATTCCAGTAAGAAAGGCACTTAGGCCAAAATATCTCCTAAAATGAAGTTTATAAGACCCAATACTATGAAGAAAAAAGGGACAGTACAGATAATACAACTTTCCTTTGGATGCTGGGGACCCTAAATTCTCCATCAGCAAACAAATCTCCAATAAACATGCAGCATGACATGCAGATCACTTCAGGAAGCTTACACTATTTTGCTCCTCTGGACTCTGACAGGATTTTCTTGTAAGAAAAGCAATTCTATTCATAATGTCTACTGTCAACATCTATATAACATAAAACTGACATATTTGATTATAGCCTGAAAGTTATTTCAGTCAAAGATGCTTATAGGGACAATCTGTTTTCCCGTATTCTGCTTTTTAAATGTATTTATTTTGTCTATACAATTTATCTTTTAAACCCCTGATTATGTATTAAATATATGTAGAGTTATGTAGAGTATTTACTGAGTGCATCCATGCTGAAATTCTTCTCTTTGTTTCCTAAAAGGTTGTTCTTTATTCTGTTTTACCTTAATGTTGTCATTATGTTTCTAAAGATAAATGAACCCGAGATGAATGAACTCAAATTAAGAAGAGATAGGAAATTCTTCCTTTGAAAGATTATAACTACAAATTTGTGTTATGCCCCGGTTCAGCTGTACTATTCATTAGTTAATTCTTCATAGAAAAACCTGAATTTACATACTTTTTCTGTTTTGGAAAAAAACTAAATCCTTCCCAAGATTCCCCTAAAGTAGTACTTCCAATGTGAAATTATTGGAATTGAAAAGCTGCACAGTAATTTAATTTCAATTAAGCCATAGTAGTATCGTACTCTTTATTACTATTATTTACATTAGCCTAAATAGTGACAATCAAATGATCATTTGAAAGTGCATTTTGTAGTACCTCTGATCACTGGACACCTTATAAACTTTAACATCATGAAGGTCAATGGATTTACAATGATAACATATAATTTAACAAGATGGCCCCTAATGCAGAAAGAAAGAAGGCAATGTAATAACCTATGAAGAAAATTTCACTTGAAGAGTCAGGAGGTGATATCAACTAGCAGAGATTTATTGGCATTTTAAGAGCCTACGACCTAAGGAACTTTAAGCAGGGGAGACATAGGTTTTATGAGTTTATTTGAGGACATATCCCTAATTAAGTGCCATAAAAAATATGCTGTAGAAACTCAATTGTTCTTTAGCGATCAGCTCTTCTAACATTAAATGACACCTTAAAAATTTAATGGTTTTGCATTAGTTGAAATAATGCTGCTTAACAGCTTAATGGCTACAGCAGAATGCTGTAAATTAGATAATCTATGTCCTCATCACTATTCTGACATTTGCTTTGGTGAGGTTGAAAAGTCAACATCTCTCTGCAACTCCTATCTTTTCTAAAACTGTAAATCAAATATTATATCATTTTCTAGGCTTACTGCGATATTGACCTTCTCTAACTCTACAAGCATGATATCAGTCAGTGCTCTTTCACATGTTTCTTTCCTAGAGTAAAACTCCAATTTTCTTAGTGGTTTCAATTTAAGTTCCTCCATTTTAACTGAGATAACCTTGGGTTATTTGGCTTCTGGTAATATAAGACAATTAAAGGACCTTCATGTAAAGTAATAAATGTCATTTGTAAAAAGCTCAAAAAATTATTAATGATTAAGAATGATCTCTACTTGTCCAACAGCCTTCTATTTATGGACAATGATACATGTGCACTCATTACACGTTCTCCTCTCCCAAGCTCTTTTTCACCTTCTGTCCTTTACATTTATCTAAATTATCTTTCAGGATCTCAGAAATATTCCTGGACTCTGCTATTCTGAGATTTGTTTCGAAACTGTTATTAGGAAAGTAACATTTAAATTATCGTGGAAATAGTTATATAAATACTCAGTAAGAACACTGTTATAGGATTTGTTTGTTTGTTTTCCCCAGGAATTCTCCTGTAGGTTTTATTCTAGGAATTAAAAAGGTAATAACACGATAAATTGCTCATTCTTCATGCAACTTGGACCTGATTTTTTTTTTTTTTTAATTGCATGATCCTAGAGAGGCTTACTTAAAATGTTAAGAAGACACCGTAAATGAGTTACTAACTGGTTGAATATCACCCTGTGGGAAAGGTTGCTCAGTTATTTCTATAGACATAGTGTTGTATGTTATTTTTCCATATACATTTACACAATACTTTCTATGATAAGAATCTCATTTTCAATAACCTTGTGTGTTAATACTAGCAGTGGTGATAAACTATTAGTGACTTTTGAAGAGTTCCATGCTTGAAAGAAATGAGAAATCCTACTTATTCTGTGATGAGTTTGACTGAGATGGAGTTAATTTTCTTCATAGTTGTGTGATTGGTGAATGACTCAATATTGATAATATACAGTGTTTTGGTTGTTACCAGACAGTGGTTGCACAGCAGTGAGGTTCTTTCTTACTCACTTTGATCCCACTCTTCCCCTCAGTGATCTGCTGAAATCACTGTACACAGGAAGATGGAATAGTTGACCAGCACTGACGTAAGCATTATTCCATAACATATGATGTGCTCAGTAATACAAGCTTATGAAAATGAGGAGGGAGTGCAACAGCCAAGATTATGATTTTTGACTTCCTAAGTAACTATTATTCATGTTTTCCTGGAAGAGGCTGAACATCTGCATGCTGGTAGGAAGCAGTGAATGGATTTCTTATTTAGCTTTGCTTGAATGCACAGCTTTTTTCTCCACCTATTGGACATCTAAATGCCTGAAGCTTTCTCCTAGTTTCTCCATGACCAATGGGAAATGGAAGTGAATGAACTGCTCTGTGGGTGCTTGACTGTTGATCAGGGTCAACCTACTACAGAGTCATAAACTTGCTTTTACTGTTAAATGATAAGATAATCAATCCATACCCACTTTTATATTAGAAGTGAAAGACTTAATCACAAAAGTATAGAATTAGGAGGAAAATTATATTTCAGATAAAAGTTTAAAGAAGATAAATTAAATTTGTATCACTGGAGGGAATAATTATGCCTTTTCTTCATTAAATTTGATGCTATATCTGAGCAACTCTATCAACAAATCAGAAATTAGTCATAATTTGACTTGGATTTTATTTCACTAGAATAAATACAGTCCAGAACAAGTGGGGCTTTATTTAAAATATTTATATATATTTTTGAAGAATATTGTTGTATATCTTAGTATATATAGTCCCAGCTGGCAACTAAGCTCAATACAGCTGCTTGCTCACTCACCACACAGCAGGATGGGGGAGAGAAACAGAAGAGTCAGAGTGGAAAACTCATGGGTTGAGAAAAAAAAAAAAAAAAAAAAAAGCTGTGCATGCAAGCAAAGCAATACAAGGAAATCCTTCACTCCTTCCCATGACCATGATGCTGTGTTCCTTTTTGTTCAACTTCTTGTGCACCCCCAGGCTCCCTGCTGGTGGGATGGAGTAAGAGACAGAAAAGGCCATGATGCTGTGGAAACCATGTTCAGCAGTGATATAAACATGCCTGTGTTATCAATACTGTTTCCAGAACAAAAACAAAACACAGACTCAAACTAATTACTATGCACAAAACTAACTTTATCTCAGGGAAAACCAACACAGATACTTACAGCAATTGAAGCTTCATGTATCTATATCTTTGTATCATATTGTAGGATATGAAGAGCAAAAAATTTCTTCCATCCCATCACAAAAGTAGGGGTACAAAAATGGGCAATAACTTCTCAGGTTTTGGGGTTTTTTTATTACTTTTATTTCCTATGCAATGCTTTTAAATTCATCACTATTTCAGGAGATGGTCTCCAGCTCACTTTTTATAGCCCTTTAAGAAAGAAATTTATAATGTAAAAAGACCACATACTTCCACATCACAGAAAAAGTTTATTATTAGTTCTCCAGTGATTTATTTTAATGAATATCAAAATTAAACAAAATGTGAACACCTTCCAAGCATGTCTAAGATTCATACTCATCAATAACCTATTTGGTGTGAGTGATAGGAGTCTAGATTTGTTTCTGTAACCTTAGACTTTTACAGTAAACATTGAGCATTAGTCAGATGCCCTAAAAACCTCCTGAAAATTTCTTGGCCTGGAAGGACTGGAGGAAACTGAGAAACTGGTAAATATTTAAGATCATCTTCTTAATTTATTCTATAGGTTTTTTGGTTTTTTTTTTTAAGTTTCTTTACTTAAAAATAAAAATTCCTTCATTATAATGGTAGATGACATAATTTTCATGAATTATTCATGAATTTCACTATTTACTGTTGAGTTCTGTATTGAGTACTTGTCATAAGCAAATAAAAAGATAAAAGTACTATATTAATTTGTGTCTGAAATACATTGAGAGAGATTTGGGGATTTAATTTTTTTTCTTTTTTTCTTTTTTAATTCTCCATATGTTTTCTGAACATCTGTTAAGAGATGTTTTATTGCAGTTTTTGTATGCTTTATTTCAGCTTCATTGTTCAGTATCATTTTCTGCTCTGCTTACCAGGTACACTTATTGCCTTCTGCTGCTTCAATTCAGTCTTCCAAAATTGTTTTAAAACTCCTGTTGTTTAGAAATTCTCTGGATCTATCTTTCTGTCCTAGCTTAGTTGTGGTAGAGTTAAATTTCTCCCATCTAGCTATTATAGTGGATTTAGGATGAGAATAATGACAATAACACACTGATATTTGAGTTCTTGCTTAGCAGTGCTTGCCCTAAATTGAGGACTTGTCAGTTTCCCTTGCTCTGCCAGTGAGTAGGTGCACAAGAAGATGCGAGGAAGCACAACAAGGATGGCTGACCCAAACTGACCAATGTGATATTCCACATAATATAACTTCATATACAATATACAAAGTGAGAGGATCTGGCCAGGATGGACTGATTGCTGCTCAGATTTGGGTTGGGCATCAGTCAGCAGGAGGTGAGTAATTGCAGTTTGCTCCACCATTCTTTTTTCCCTTGGATATTTTTTCTCTTATTGCGTTGTCTCCCTTCCCATTATAATAGTTATTATTAGGATTATATTTTTTTTTTTATTTCAGCTGTTAAACTATTCTTAACTCAACCCATGGGTATTACTTTTTTTTCTGTTTCTCTTTCCCATTCTACTGGAGAGGCGAGTGAGCACATGGCTGTGTTGTTCATAGTTGCTGTCTGAGGTTAAACCACATCTTTCACTGGATTCAGTGGTCTCTTGAATTCGTGGGTATAGATTAAGTATATGAGAATTCTGACAGTGCATATGTGTGATTATACTTATACATCTATGCATTTGTCTAGCTGGAGCACATTTGCTTACTTACTCAAAGTGGGTTATATTTCTGGAACAACCTTCTCAAAGTGCCAATTATGGAATTTGCAGTTTTGATCATATCTCATAAAGCCATAAATTCAGTTTATATTATATTTATATATTCTATTATATTTTTATGTCATATGTCTATATTTCTGAAATTCTGTTTTACTTCTACTGAAATAAATACTGAAATAAATGCACTCACTGATGATGCAATAGAAGGACCAGAACTAAGAAAACAACACTTCTTAGGAGACAGAAATAAAAATCTCCAAGAATTGGACAAAATATAAGTTTGTCTTATTCACATTTAGTTTGCTTTTGAATTAGTTCTCTAAACTGGCTTAGTGTTTGACAGCATGAAAGGCAGTTTCTACTCTTGGCACACATGACTGAGGACAGTGGGACAAGAAAAAAGGATAATCTCAAATTAAACTTGTTTAAGCTGGCATGGCACCAAACTCTAAGAAAGTATGTAGGGATTTTGGCTTAGTCTAATGGAAGTTATTAGCAGATATTATTATTCTTTGTAAATACAAGGATAAAATATTAAGATAAAAGCAATAATTTCAAATATTAATAGGCATAAATGAGTATAAACTGGTCATGTGTAAATTTATGTTTGAAATAGGGTCTTTAAGATGCAGTTGCTCTCAATAGCAGAGGATTAAACATAGGTGGTTGACAAAGTTGCTTTAAGAGCCATGTTCCTTGAAAAATAGAAAGGAGACAAAGAAAGCCATAAAGAAGTGAAGATTTTAGGAGAGGCATTGTCTGAAAGTGGAGAGTGGATCTGAGTATCATTAAAAATAATGTATACATAGACTATCAATCTGCAAAAGGGAGTTAACATACCTAAAGATATCTTGGAGGATTTGAAGCTTAAATTAATACAGTTATGAAACTAAAGTAGACAGATGCTTTAAAGTAACAATATTGTTTTTCATTCTCAGAGATATCTGGTATAGAATTTTGAGCTGTGCATGACACATTGGTGAATCTTGGGACACAAAATGCAACTGTTTGTAATGGACTGAGTACATAGAATTATAATATAGTTTGTGTTGGAAGGAAATATTAAAGGTCATCTAGCCCAAACCCCCTACAATAAGCAGAGAAATCTTAAACTAGATCATCTTCCTCAGTGCTTCATCTAACCTTACTCTAAACACTTTTAATAATAGGACATTCATAACTTCCCTGAGCAACTTGTCCCACTGTTTCACCATACCTGTCCCTGTGTCTTTCACTGCCTGTGCATTTATTTCTTGTCCTTTAGTTTGATCCACAGTCCTTTACTCATTTATGCTGATCTTCTGCCTTGCTTTACTGGTTTCTTACATCTGGGAATTGAGAGATCTTGCACTGTATGAAAAATATCTTCAAAGTTCTGTCAGCTCCTCTGTGCTCCATTGTCCCTGGGGGCAGTTTCCCAGGGGACCTGTTGACTAAATTCTACATAATCTCTGGAAGTCTAGGAAATCCAGGAAATCCATTCTCAACCTTCCATCACTTACTAGACTCTTTTTCTCTTAATTATTGGCGGGTTTTTTTTCTTATTCTAATAATACAGTTACAGTGACTTAAAAGGGTTATAATGTGTGTTATTCATTTGGATATCAGAATTAGCCTACATGAAGCATTATTTGCATTTGCAAATTGCATTATTTGCAATTCTTCTCCTTAAGTATTAAATTGATCCCCAAACTAAGTAATTTAAAAACCTTACCAAGGCTTAAATCTCAAGTGCTCTGAAGTAGGAATACTACAGTGAATATTGCCTGTAGATATTTGACTTGATCCCCCTGTGTGTAAAGGTGGTGAAGTGTAAAGTGAAGATTGCAGAAACAATTTATCTATGCAATAAATTCTTAGGCACTTGCATTAAATCAGAACTCAGACAGATGCATGCAATTAAAGACTGGCTTGCTCCCAAGTTGGGAAAGCAGACACAGCCCTTTATAGAAATGATTTCTCTTTCACTTCGACTCCATGACAAAACCAGGTGGGAAGGGGAGGTTAGAAAATAAAGTTTGCACTAATCATTTAAGGACTATTTATAGACTAAAGAGAATAATCTCGAGTTCTCCAGGCATGCTTTTTAATTCTAGAAAGAGAATAAGTGAAAAAGAGAGTCTCACACATCCATACTTATTATTAAAAAAAAAAAAGGGTATTGATATAATTGAAATATCAACAGATGTCATATTAAAATAGGAGAAATTTTGATTTTGAAAAAGGCAAAGTATTTGAAGCACAGAAAAAGATCTAAAAAAAAAAAAGTAAAAAAAGAAAACATACAAGGGTGAAAGTTTCCTTTATTTACAATAAACTGTTATTTTAATGCTGACTTTTTCAATAACAGACCAAAAATCAAGGGTATTTAAATATGGGAATTTAGCTGCTCTCTCACAGTAGATGTTTGACTATAATTATTAAAAACAAAACAAAAAAGAAAAGAAAAAGAAAAAAAAAAAAAAAAAAGAAAATTTCCAAAAGCACCTAGGAAAGCTTCAGTTTGTGCATTTCAAAGCTATTTGAACTATGTCAGACATAAAACTCTTTCTTATTTTTAAATTATTTACAAAATTATGGTATGGGATAAAAATAATGGGTAGGGCAATCTAGCCTAAAGTTTGTCTTATTGGAAGAAAATTCTGTATTCAGAAAATAAAATAAAAAATGAATTACAATAAATTTTCAGAGCTAGATAATTTTACTGACTTATATTGTTAGAGGGCTAAGGTTTTTTATCCATCATGGCCCCCACTGTTTTTACTATTAGTATCTTTCCTTCTCACTATCGATTTTTTTCAGTTTTGTTTTGTTTGTTGGGGGAGTTTTACTGTAAAACATTTTATTAAATTCTATTCTTTCTTTCTATGAAGTTTTTGGCAATTTTCTTAAGGGAGATAAGACATTAATAGAAACTAAGATCTTCAGGAGGTTTTGAACACATTAATGTTTAATTTAGTAGTTGAAATGTAAAACTATCCCCTTACTTGTCATAATCTAAAATAGTTTTTGCAGGGAGCTGTGTTGCCACAAAGAACTATATGGGGTGGTTGAGAGAAACCCATAAAATTAAAATAAATAACCTGATTATTTAATTTGTCTCTTCATCTTTTTCTGTTTCCCTCTGAGTGCCCTGGATAGTCCAGCTCTAATCACTGGGGACATTATGCATGAATATATTTTGCTTTTTTAGGGTGCAAGATAAAGGGTAAATTTTAAAACTTTTATTCTGTTTTGATTAGCTTTGCAAAAAAAATTAACTGTTGCACTTTAGAAAAGATGTGCATGAATATCATGGCTATTAATTTCAAAATCTGCAATACACAGTATTTAACTATTCTTAAGGTACATACTAAGCCCAAACAAAATCAAGCAGCACCCAAAAGCATTAGGATCATTAGATATCAAAATACCCACTTCATACTGAAGTCAGTGTATATTTCTTGAAAATCAGTTAGCTAAATGTGAAATTCTTATTTTAAACTCTTACATAAAGTTGCCTGTAAAACTGTCAGACCTGTATGTCTTAACTTGAGTTCTATACGTGCTGTTAGCTAATTTCTGACTGCCAATATCATCAGATCAGGTGATATTAAGCACCAACCTGTTCCAAAATTGGTCTAATTTAGCCTTTTCATTAAATTTAGCCTTTTTTTTTTTTTTTCTGTTGTTAATACTCTTATTCTTATCAACCACCGAATCAATCACCGGACTGATGATTGCTATTTTCAGTTAAATAAAAGGAGAAAAAACAGCTGCTGACTATAGACAAGGTGACCTGATATAGTGGCTGCTAATTAATTCAGGGAAAGTCTTTAGATTTATTGTTTTACTGAGACACTGGGACACAGATATTGTAGATGGTTTCTCTAGTCACTTAACACAGGTCATAAAAATCTTCATTTGAACATTTTAAATTCAAATGGAAACAATTGTATACCCAAAGTTCATGTTACCCTTACTAAAAATTAAGGTGCTAAATAGTCTCATATTGAGCTGGTCATTTTCAAGTAGTGTGTTTTGATTTGTTTGTTTGTTTGGAGTTTTTGTTTGTTCGTTTGTTTGTTTTCCCAATAAGATCATATGTTATACTGTTTTTGGCAGAAAAATACGTGTATATTTACAGAGCAATTTAAAATTTTAGAATAAATTCTGAGGGATGTAAAAGACAGTTTTATGTACACATACATATGCACATGAATTAGTTTGTGGAATTAGTGAGGGAAATTTTGTATTTAGCCATAGCAGTTTACCCACTCATATCACTACTAATATCTGTGCCAGAAGCAGACTTGTATGTATGCAATGAAGGCTGGCTTTTACACCTTGTTAAGTTTAACCACTGTAGTGGTTTAGCCCAGGCAGGCATCTAAGACCCACACAGCTGCTCTGCTTGTTTCCCCTCAGTGGGATGGGGGAAACAACTGGAAAGGTATATATGAGAAATCTCATGGGTTGAATTAAGGGCAGCTCAAAAGGTAAAACAAAGACTGTGCACACAAGCAAAGCAAAACAAGCAATTTGTTCCCCCCTTCCCATGGGCAGGCAAATGTTGAGCCACCTCCAGGAAAACAGGGCCCTATCACAGGGAACAGTGACTTGGGAACACAAACACCTTCAGTCCAAATGTCTCCCCTTCTTCTTCCTCCAGCTTTACATGCTGAGGGTGACACCACGTGTTGTGGAATATCCCTTGGTCAGTTGGATTCAGCTGTCCTGGCAGTGTCTGCTCCCTGCTCCTCTGCACCACCAGCCTCCTCACTGCTGAGAGAAGCAGACAAGCAGAAAAGGCCATGATGCTGTGCAAGCCCTGCTGAGCAATGGGCAGCACGCCCCTCTGTTATCAACACTGCTTTGTGCATAAAGCAAAATTCATATGAGCTGCTGTGAAGAAAATTAACTCTCATCCAGACAAAAGTAGTTCATTATACAATTTAATAGAGTAGATTGCTAAATCTGAAACTGAAATATTAATTTGTCTGTGAGAAAAAGAACCAAAGAGTAGTTTTGGAAAACCCCACCCTCCATAGCATCTTCATTCTCTCAGGACAAGTCAAAGGTCATGCCCACCAGCAAGTACTTGAAAACTGGGGCAAATGGCCTTATTTTTGCCAATTTTGTGTATTTCAATACAAGAAGAGTTCTGTCTGTTTATAATATGGAGGTTTTTTATTTGCTATCAGAACAGTTTAAAGTCCATTCCATACAGAAAGCAACTTCAGAAAAAAAAAAAGCGAGCTAAGAGAAAGACATTTATAATGTTTGTCCATTATTTATTAACATGAAGACCTTAGGCTTCAAGGTAATAGAAGGTGGCAAAACAAAAGGAGGGAGAAATAAGGAACAAAGAAGAAAAGGAAAAAGAATAATTATTTTTTCCTGGCCTCATGTAAGTGGCTGTAAAATTTAGAGAGGAATTAGTGCTATCTGTGCCTTTATTTTTAACCTTCTGTATAAAAACGTAATTTAATGAATCATTCAAATGGTATTATGTTGATTTTGTTACAGACATTCTAATATAAGCCTGATATCCACCTTTCTGCAATCCATAATTATGCAGGAGTAAATTGAGTTTCTATATAGATCAAAACATTTTGCTTCTTGGGATTGTACTTAAAATAAATTGAGGTTGTTTTTAATAAACACATATCAAAATGTATTTCTGCATTTAACTGAAATGATTTTGACTTTTTTTAAATTTTTCCAGTCAATAAGGAAAACAACAACAAAAAAATAATTTTCATCTACTTTATTTTTTCCTTACTGCAGAACTTCAGACAGATTTAGAAAAACTCTTTGGTAGCTAAATTGAAATTGGCTAGTTCTGAGCTAGACCATTAAAATATAGCAATTCAAACATCACACCCCAGTAGCTGCCTAGACATGCTTTATTTAATCTGAAAGTCATTTGAATATTCCCAAGAGCCTAAGCTGCTATCAAAGCACACAGGACACATACAAACACTACATCTTCACAAAATGGAAAAACAGTTATTTTCTTATTTAAAAATTAAAAAATGCTACTGTTTATACAGCACTGCTACTAAAACCACTTACCCCAAGAAATAAAAATTCTATTTAATACACCCACTCAAGATTAAGCAATGGAAAACTACATTTTCCCTGCAGAATATGCAGTCAATGAGCTCGAGTTTGGGCTTCATTTAGGACAGACATAGGGCAAAAGAAAGAAAGTATTTAAAAGGATTTCTATTCAGGCTGGACTATCTCCTAAGTTACAGTTTTAAGGGAGAAATTTAAATGCTTAAATTTAGATATCTACTTCTATTTGAACCATTAAGTATCTGAGATAGCTCCACTATCGTGGCAGACCAGACATAGGAACTTAAGAAGTGCCACACTCTGCCTGGTGTGCAGGCAAGATATAGTCGTGTCCAAAATTACATTAGGAACATGCTTAAACATTCAAATCATGCCCTAAAAGGACAGAACATTTGAATTTGTGGTGGTTTTTTTTGGCCAGAAGATAGTCATCATGTAGAAGAGAATTTTGATTTTTTTAAAACATTAAGATTTTCAGTGTTTAAAGGCCCTATAAGTCTTTACATGAAATGCAATAAGCATTTTCCAAAAGCTTTTCATTTCCATCTCAGATAGCTTACAGTACATTATAAAGAATGTGTAATTGGTAAAACATTAATGTTTATAATGCATAAATAATAAATACTACATTATTTTGAACTTAAATCAACATTGTTACATTATTAAAAGGTCATCAAAATGGCATATTATGAAACATATTTTAAATCCTGATTAAAACTTAACTTATTTGTTCATTAAGCATCTTATGCAATGGGTTACAGCCCAATGGAGTTGTAAAACACAGGAAAACATCTCAGAGTGTCAAATGTATTCCAGCAAGATCTGTGACTCAATTTTATACGAAAAGATTTAAATCTAGGTTTGATACATTTACAGATAAACCAAATTTAGCTAAATTTGTACTGTTAAGCAGGTGGAGGCCAGGGATTTGGATAGTTAGTTTGCACAGCTGTTTTAGACAGAGCTAGTTGGAGGATTTCAAGCCAGGGCCAGTTCAAACAAGAATGATCTTAGAATGAAGATGCATGCACAATACGAAATCCTGGGTTCATGACCCACTTCCTAAGCTGTTTTTAGCCTTATAGATAAATCATGTGATGACTGACTGTCTTAAAAACGTAGTACCAGCTTATTAATGTGTTTTTCAATGCAGTATATTATGTTAATATTGTTTATTCTGAGCCATAGCACAGTCAAATAAGGTGCTGGGAGAAGTCTCATTATCACTAGCCCTTGTTCTCTTGGGAGACTTCAATTTCCAAGATGTCTTCTGGAAAAATAATAAAGATGAGAGAAAACAAGAGAACAATCAGAGTGATACCTGGAGTATGTGTAAGATAACTTCCTAACACAGTTAGTAACTGAACCAACTAGGGTAGATGCTCTACTGGACCTGCTCTTTGTGAATACAGAAGGGCTTGCGAATGATATGACGGCTGGGGCCTTTCCTGGGTACAGCAATCATGAAATTACAGAATTTTCAATCCTTGAAGGGGTGCCAGAAGAACTTCCTTTGGCTTTTGTCAGTCAGACTTTGGTGGGCTTATGGAATTGGTTGACTGGGTTCCTTGGGAAACAGTCCTAAAGGGCAAGGGAGATTGAAAGCCTAAGTAGTCCTCAAGAAGGAAATTCCTCAAGAAGGGAATGTGCAGGCACAGGCTGGCCCCACATGGTGTCAAGTGGTATTGCACAGGGTTCAGCATTGAAGCCACATCTGTTCAATAATTTTATCAGTGATCTGGATGAGAGGATAGAGTGCATTCTCAGTAACTTCACAGATTAAATTAAACTGGGCAGGAGCATGGATCTGTTGGAGAGTAGTAGGAAGGCTCTGCAGAGGGACAACTGGATGGGCAAGGCCAAATGTATGAGGTACGATAAGGTGAAGTGCCAGGTCCTGCCTTTGTGTCATAACAACCCCCTGCATCACTACAGGCTGCGGGGAGAGTGGCTGGAAAGCTGCTGAGGAGAAAAAGACCTGACAGTGCTGATTGACAGTGGCTGAGCATAAACCAGCAGAGTGCCCGTGAGACAGAAGAGGCCCCAGGTGGCCGATAAGGCCAGTTGCCAATTGTATCAGAAAAAGTTTGACCAGCAGGATTAAGGTAGAGATTGTCACCCTGTACTTGGCATTGGTGAGGTCACTTTGAAGCCTGCGTCCAGTTATAGGCCTCACACGACAAGCAGATATTGAGGCACCAGAGTGTGTCCAGAGAAGAGCAATGGAGCTGGTGAAGGGCCTGGAGTACAAGTCTCATGAGGAGTAACTGAAGGAGCTGAGACCTCATCTGCAGAAAAAGACGCTCAGGGTAGAACATGTTTCCCTTTATAGCTATCTGGAAGGAGGTTGTAGAGAGAAAAGGTTGGTCTCTTCTCCCAGGTAACTAGTAACAGGACAAGAAGAAACAGTCTCAAATTGTGCCAGAAAGATTTAAGAAATTAGGAAAAAGTTCTGCATGGAAAGGGTTGTCAAGCATTGATACAGGCTGCCCAGGGAAGTTGAGTATGTTCAACTCTCTGGAAGTATTTAAAAGATATGCAGATACTGCACTTAGATGCTTTAATGTTGGACATTAAGGGTTGGATTAGATGATCCTGAAGGTCTTTTACATCTAAGTGTTTCTATGATTTTATGGAGTGACAAAGTATGATTTGTAGAAGTATACTCACGGTATTGTTACAACATAGTAAAAAGATTTATGTTTCAGAGATTTTTGAAATTACAGAAACTTTGAGATTATGAGGTTTTTTTGAAGAATCTCTACCTGTCTTTTTTACCAATTGCTTCTTTTTCATTCCATGTAGTTACTTATTTATTCCTAGTGAGCATATTCTGCCTTCTTATATGGAATATATATCTGTAGCGTAAGTTTGATTGTCTGCCTGATTGACAGTTTGTTTAAAGGGCAGAGTGTGTCTAAGAGATTTTGAGTATTTAAAGTTGTCTTATAAAAACATCACAAATGGTGACTAGCCTTTTGGTCTAAATCTGATAGGATCATTTATTATATTGAAACTCTAAGATTTTTAGATTACAGCAAAATAAAGATAATATAATGCATCTGAAAAAAAAAATTGATTCAGAAGGCAATCCTGAAGTACCAGATTTTATTTGGTGTACCTTATATATATTAATCTGGTATACCTTATATATTTATACCGTTTGTTATTAATACTGTTGATGTTACTGATTGTTTTCTTCTCTCATTGCTGTTTCCAAAAAATTATTCTTATCTTAACCTGTGATCTTTGCCTTTTGTGCTTCCAATTAGAGCAGGAGAAGAAGTGAGTGGTGATGTGATTTTAGCAGGAGTATTGAATTGGACAATACCATTCCTAAACCATGAAACAAGAAAAGGAAATTATATCACTCAGACAATTCCATTTAGAGTGTTTCTTAATTAAAATATTAGAATGAAAAATCTTTTATTTTAACCTTTTATATATCATCGTGTTCATTATACTGGAATAAAAGCTCTTTAACACTGCTCAGCTTACAGCTAGGTTACTAAATGAGTCACCTAATTTAGATGTTCCTGTGCATACAAAATATGTGCATTGATTGTATAGGCAGCACATATTGTTAGGGACTTCTGATGGCCTCCTGAGGACAATTTGGAATGTGAGGATTTTTCTAGTCATTGAATAGGAAAGCGAGGCATTTCAGTGGAAAGTTTAAATGCTTGTACACATTTAGTGAGGAACCAAATAAAAATGGCCTGGGGGAATATCTGACTGTGTATATTCTATGAGTCACATCTGATTATACAGTTCGCTAGGGTTTTAGGTTTCAGAACATTTGCAAATAAGGTCTAATACATTTTTTCCCCTGCTTGTCAAAACAGTTCCCAGACATATAAAATTTGGACTAAAAGTTCCCTTCTAGCAGAGGGTATATGAATTCATTCCTCTTTATTTTACAACAGCTCTTCAAATATTAGACTATGTAATACCCAAGACAACAATCTTCAGCCTTAAATTCAAGCTAAGCTACAAAAGAAGAGAATGTAACTTCAAAGTTTCAGAACTCAAGTAAGCAATGTAGAAGGTTGTCTTGTCTAAACAAGAATATTCATCTAGAACTTTCATGGAAAAGGATAGTGTATGCACTTTGGAAACAAAGACAGGCAACATTGTAAAACATTGGAAAACTACAGAGATGCTGTTTGCCATTGTAGGGAGAAAATTTGTTCAGCCCAACTGTGACTCTTTAAAATATGTCCCTTATTTGACAGGAGAAAGATATTTTATTTTTGATTATCAGCCAAATAATTTAGTACTATTCTTTCTGGTTATATTTATATGAAGAAATATTTATTGTCCTTAAGATGAAGTGGCATAGTTCATCTGGGTTAGACTAGGTTAGATAGTTTAGACAGCTAACCTATTTTTGCACAAAAAGCTGAGTACCCAAGAATTGTTTGTAAGAATAATCATTCACAGAGGACACAGTATTTCCTGAGACTTTTTTAGTAGTTAGCTAGCATTGATGACCTCATGCCAGTAATTGTACCAAGTTGTACCCTTGTTAAGTTTATTACAATCCATGTGCTCTATCTAGTCTATTTCATCTCAACATTGCAATCCTTAAAAAAAAAAAAAAAAAATTCTTTCACATAAGGTTTTTAGACTTCTGGGATGCATTTTTGGTTTATTTGCTTGAGTTTTGTTTGCTATCCTGTTTACCCCTAAGACTGTTACTTTTTTCTCCCATCTGTATCCCATTTTAAAGTATGTTTCACAAATGAAAATTTATATCAACTACCTCACTTTAAGATGGTAAAGTTATAAGGACTTAAAGAATGCACTTGTTATCTCAAAACACTGTCAAAGCCACAGAAGGAACTTGGTATAACCTAAATCACTGAGCAAGTGGTAACTTGAGGAAAGCACAAAAGGGAGAAACTTGAGACAGTAAGGTGCTAATGCCAGGCCTGGAAAGATAGATCTGAATATCCTCCTAGTTGGAGCAGTCAAACAAGTACTCTCATGGTGGAAATCTGCGGGAAAGAAAACAACTTCTTATACCCATGCCATAACTCACAAATTATGGCAATGGCATCTATGCTCTGGATACCCCAAACTTGGACTGTATAAAGTCGATATCCCCAGAAAAACAACTCCAGGAGCTCCAACAGTGAGAAGAGCAGGGTGACGAAGGATCTTCAGGACACTGCAGGATCCATACAATGGTGGCGACTATTTTCTGTTTAATCTTACTCTTTCCCTCTCTCTCTCCCCCCATGCCTCTTTCCTATTTCTCTCTCCTCTCTCATTTATTGTTAAATAAAATTTGCATTATTGACTTCAGCATATAGTCTCACCTTATTTTGAGCAGAGGAATTTCTTAATAATCATAAGGAAAGGCTGAAAATAATTAAGCTTTCACTTTTCCAGTACATATAAAAAAATAAGAGCAATAGAGACCTTTTCTTCAGAAAAATACAAAAAATACAAGAGTACATATATACCTTTGAGAATAATACTACAATCAGGCTTCTGGAGAAATGAGTTCTACAGACTTCTGCACCACTTCACAGGTTCATCCCATTTTCTTTGCACTTTTCATCAAATAGTAATCATGGACATAGTCAGGAAAAGAGTCATCTCAATGACTATCAAATGAAAGTGCAGATGTCTATCATCTGTATCTGCTAAATGCAAAAGCAGAAATTTATCTGCAATAATTTTTATCTATTTATAAATAAAAAAGCCCTGACACACACTTATATATTTAATAGAATAGGTAAAATAGCTTTTATTCTTTGCTGTGTAATATTTTGAAATAAGATAATACACTCAAGAACTAGAAAACAACCCCTTATCATTAAAAATATTTTAAAAAGACCAATAGAAAATCTTCACAACCCCATAATAATTTATGGGTTATATAAGCTTAGTTACACAATGTGTCAAGTAGAATTATTGAATTCTGAAATTTGCAGATGGTTACTTTGACTTCAGAGTTTTAAAAAGTAGCTTAGAAGAATTTCATCTGTCAGCAGTGACAGGGAATAAAGCTGTATTTTGATGTAATGAAGATTATAAAACAATGTACACATTGATTGGTGGATTAACTGACCTGATTTTAACTTGCAATTCTCAATTGCTGTTACTAATTACTTATACACTAAAAGTTAAACATTTATTTTCTATTTTTAGCATTAAAAACAAGTAGAATATTTGAAAATACTGTTGTCTGCATGGAATTATAGGTGTTATCCTTATATAATCAACTAAAAGAAATTTTAAAAATTAGGACTTTTCTCAGTGAGAATATTAAGTTGTTTATCACTATTATCTGGGAATTGTCCTCAGCTGCTTCTTTATTTATCTGCAGAAACCTTTAGCAAAAAATTACTGGTTCTTATAACTAAGTGAATTCATCCAAGATGTATTAAAAGTAAGATTCAAGAATCTTATCCAATTCAGTAAATTCCTTTTATGCTAAAAGAAGAATAGTTTGCAGTTCAAGAGTAAATATTTGCCTGCTGTATGGAGATACACAGTTAAAGAGGTAGTTAAGGACAAACCATAGAATGCCAAACAATTTAGTGAAACTAATTTTTTTTCCTATAAAAATAACTTGGTAATATAGATTCACATCAAATATGATGTTACCAGGAGAATTCTTAGAATATATTAATAGAAATTGTTTGAATACTTTCCCTTAATAGCCATCATTACACGTCTAAAGATCTCTGAGGTTAGTCTTTAATAATTTAACTTTTGACTATTCTTTTTTGTTTGTTTGTTTGTTTTGTTTTACTGCATTTGAGTAGACATTTTTAGAATTTTTTTTGGCACTCATTATTTTTAAGGATTTTTTTAGGTGATTACTACTGGTAACACTACTGAATAGTATTAATGATTATTATTTTAAGTAATATTAGTACTCTTCTGTCCTGCCAATTTTTTTTTACCTCTACATTAAGGCTGCATCTACAGACCTGGAAGCATCTTAGCTGTCTGGTGTTGTGCTGAGGAGCTTGGCAGGATGATGAGACCCCCACAAGGTGCATGTTCCATCGTACATTTTCTGGAAAGCATTCCTTGAGTAAGCCTTCCTTGGTATTTTTCTTAGAAACATTAAGCCAAGGCAACATACAGAGGCAAGGCGTGAAATAACAGCTCTACTTTCTCTGTGCTGATGGATGGTGAGCTCTCCTGCTAGACCAGGCACTGCAATTGATAGGAAAAATGCTGGTTAGCCCACACAAAATCATGTCAGGGAGCATGACCTGGGCCATCATCTGAGTCTATTTTGTGGACTGGTTTACTTTCAATCTTCCTGCAGAGACCTGGACCTGTATTGGAAACAAAGAAATGTTGCGTACACATTTAGGAAAAGAAAAAACAGAAACAACAACAAAAATACTGCCAATTTGCCTAAATATCTATGATGGTTGTCCTGTCTTTTTCCCCCCAGTCCCATAGAATGGGAGGCAGGCATCTCAGTTCTCATCATAGCATAAATCTAGCATTTCTGAAAGAACAGTCTTATTATTTGCTTCAAGGTAATTACCATATTTGAAGAAAGAAAACCAAGATATCCCCTGAGATTGTTTTAAAAATCAAACTTCTGCATGTTGCTTAAATGTTGCTGTAATGATTGAAAATATTGTCCTTTTTTTTTTTTTTTTTTTTTTTTTTTTTTTTTTTTTTTTTTTTTTCCCTAAGAATAATTACTTGAAAGAAATTTTTAAGAAGTTGAGGAAACCCTGTTAGAATGTGGCAGTTTTCTCTTGTACAGGTAAAGGCAGATTTTTATGCACTAACCTCTTATCATTTTAAGACACTTTCCTTACCTGGAGTGCTAAGCTTTTCAGAACCATCCACTAGTCCATATTTAATTATAGCAGACTCTTACAAAAATATGTGCAACAAGAAAATAAGAGGCAGCTGAAACAAGCTCTGAAGAGATAAGTAATATTTGGAACTATTTTTTCAGACTACGTAGCAAACAAGCAAATGAACATAAAAGACTAAAACATGTTTAAACTCAGAAGAATTTTCTGTAATAAAGCAGAAGTAGATTTTCCAGAATTATTTTTGAGGAGCAGATCCATGCTTTGACTTCTGGAACTCTTACATATGCAGAGAATAAAATTCACTCAAAATACCGAAATAACAGAAAATTCGTGAATGACAACACCACATCAAACTTTTAGAAGGCATTTTTAGGAATTTTTAGAATTAACAAAACCTCTGAAAATTGATTGACTTTACATATGCTGTTTAGTTGTACAGCCACAGTGGTTGTTACTATGCAGTAAAAGCTACCTGGAAATTCCTCAGTGATGTTTCCTTCTCTAACAAATTTTCAGTTAGAAAATTAAGCCAGGCTCTTTTCCTGAACACTGCAAGCACACAGGATAATTCAAGTGAGAAGGTTCCTCAGGAAGTTTCCTGCTGACCATCTTGTTCAAAGCAGGGGCAACTCTGAGATAATACCAAAGTTACTCAGTATTTTGTCCAGCTGGATCTTGAAAATGACCAGCTTTCTTGGGGAAACCTGCTCCACTCACTGACTGCTTTCAAGGTGAAATTGTATTTTCATTCTCTGCCCATTGCCTCTCCCCTTCCCACCATGCATCAGTGTGAAGGGGTTGGCCTGGCTCCTTGCTGACCTTTAATATTAGAAAATACTAAATTTACAGATACATGATAACAATAGTTTGTTTTGGTTCAACCTATGTTTAAAACTGTAGATTTAATTCTCTTTGAGTTCCCAGTTCTTCCTAATAAGCCTTTGAATTTTTAACTCAAACTCAGAATATTTTAATCTAATAAAGGTGTATAAATAACCTCTTGGAAAATAAAAAACAGTTTTGTGAAACAGTTAATGAAATTGCATTAAACATCTTTCATTCATAAAGCCAAGATTTTTTCTTTCCTCTGGCTTCATATTTATAGAATAATAGTTGGAGTTAGAAGAGATCAAAGATCTAGTTCCAATGCCTCCTGCCATAGGCAGGGGTACCACCCACTAAATCAGGGCCCATCCAGCCTGGCCTTGACATCAATCCTGACTAGTTTAGAAAAAGATTTCGGTTTTAGCATAGAAAAGACTACCTTTTTTTTTTTTTTTTTTTTTTTTTAATACTGACTTCACTTTTGTAACTTCAGATCAAAAGATTAAGTATGTATGCAGTGAGTTAAGAATTTTTTAATACCAAGGGTATTTGACATCAAATATATTCAAAACCCTAAGATTGCAATAAGACCAAGAAATAGTATATTACCCTGTTGATTTTTTCTTTTTAATCTCAATTTTCTTATCTGTATATTGCGTTAAAAAGTATGTAACAATTAAAGCCCTTCATGGATAAGGATTGCTTTTTCCTGGTTAATTTCAGTAGTAATGCTAAAAAAACACTGAAAGCAGTCTGCAGGCTTCCACTGTGTCTTGCAGAAAACATGCTAAATATGTGTATTATTAACACATGACAGAATTTACAAGAGTATGTTTGGGCCCTGGGTGTCAAGGGGGTTGCAGCATTTTTAAGGTCCCTTTCAACCGAAGCCTCTCTGTGATTTTGTGATGTATTCTACATTAGCTTTTGGAACAACTTACAGCTTAAAAATACGTTATACACGGTGTAAGCCATTTTCAGGTATTCAAGAGAACTAAGATATTGTGTTGTATTGGGTCTGCCTGAGTGGAGCTCATTTCCCCTTAGCAGTCCTCACAGTGCTGAGCTTTGCATTGGTAGCAGAAAGGTGCTGAGAACACCCCAGTGCTTTGGGTACTGCTGAGCAGTGAGGGCACAGCATCTGCTCTGGCTCTCAGCATTGCCCCATCAAGGGGCTGTGTATGGGCAAGATCCTGGGAGGGGACATGGCCAAATCAGCTCACCCCAATTAACCAAAGGGATATTCCACACCATATGATGTTAACTCAGATATAAAATCTAAAGGAGGGAGGAAGAATGGGGTGCATTGTTTTATTCAATAATATTTTCCTTCCTGATCGACCACTACGTGTGCTGAAGTCCTGTTTCCCGGGAAGTGGCTGAACATCATTTACTGATGGGAAGTAGAGATGAATTTTTTTCCTTTGCTTATGCAAACTTTCACTTTATTTTCTTTCTTCTTCTCCTTTTTTTTTTTTTTCTTTTTCTTTTTTTCTTTATTTAGAAAATTGCCTTGTCTTAACCTACAAGTTGTTTTTCCATCTTATTATCTCTCTCCTGCCCCACTGGGAAGCGAAGTGATAGAGCAGCTTGGAGGACACCTGGTGTCCAGACAATGTTAACTCACTGCACATGTATATTTTCTTTCTCTTCTGAAAGAAAGAAATGTGCATGGTATTTTAGTATAGGGGATACTGCTGTTCTTGCCATCTGAACTCATCCAAAGACAAAAAAATAGTAATTGTATCTTTATAACTTTTCTAAAATCAGTAGGTCATTTTACAGAGTGAGATGGATCATCCTGTTTTAATATCAGTGTCAATATGTTGATGTATAAAAGAAAATTATTCCACAGGCATTCCCTTGTTAATTCAGGCAGGTCATTATTTTCCATTTCTATTTCTGTTACTAGACGAGCTTCTGTGAAGGCTCTGTGGCTGCAGTGAATGTGCTCTGTGAATATCAATGTCTGCTTGAAGGTTGTTACTGGGTACAATTAATGTCAGAAATATTTTACATATTTTACCATGTCAACCATTATGCTTAAATGGACTCTTACTGCATAGTTATCTTTACTTGTATATGTTTTAGTTTTGAAATAGTACATCATGTAACTATTTTCTTTGCTTAGTGAATTACAGCACAAACACAAGTAACTCAGTAAATAGAAAGCAGTATCCTCTTGGCCTAACTCTTTTGCTATTATAAGGACTTTTGTTCAGTTATTTCATACCCATGCACAAAAGAGATCTAAACTTCTGATTTATTTCTGGAATTTGTCACACTTTAACAGCTACCTATATTTGAAATAATTATCGTAGACTCCCATTATCCACATGAGTGAGGAAATAAACATATTTAGGGAGAAATTCTACTCATCTGTTACAAATGTCTACAATACAGGGACAAGGCTATCATATTCTTTTAAAGCTCATCATTTAAGGGTGGGGACTAAGATGATGCTGTGGTGTAAATATCTCCAGAGATAATATCTACACATGGCCAGATGAAAACTGAAAAATCTGAAATACCGGCACAGTGGAGCTGCATATTTTTCTTTGAAGAAAAGATAAAACTCATTAAGCAAAATTTAAAAAAAAACATCCTGCCTTTGCTTGTTTAACCCTAAGTTAAAGGGAAAAATGTATAATGAATAAATTGAATTAAACAGGAATGAAAGAAATGAGATTGACACATGACATTACGTCTGAATGCTCCATAGTGATATGATAAGTTTTCTTCCTTATACATTCACATGGCAGAAAATAATCCGATTCCATATTGAGCGCAGAGAGTAAAACATAGAGGAACCAAAAAAAATGTACTGTACAAATTAACAGGTGTGTGCAACTGCAATAGAAGTTTAAGCCCATTTAAATATACCTTTGCCTCTGTATAAACTTCCCTTGTGTTACCTTTAAGGACTGCCTCCATGGTCAAATCTGCTGACAATCACACTGTAATCTGCCATGGTGTTAGCATAGTAAACACATAATCACAGAATGATTATATGAGGTGCTTTATTGAAGAGCTCAGGGAGCCAGGGTAGAGACCCAAATCCAACTCCAACAAGGGCTCAAAAGTATACAGTCTTATATCCTTTTGTTATACAACCCTATGTTAATCATTAAGCCTACTATTGGTCTATTGTATACACCCAAGCATGAATTTTGGTAAATATCTTCTCTTGTGAGTCTCAAGATTCTGGTTTAAGGTAATAATCATGTTCAGCTACCAACAATCATTACAATTATAGCATCTATCATATGATGATTAGGTACAGTTTCACTCCACCTAGTAGAGAATAGCTTTATTTCTAAGATGCATAGGCCTAAGTACAAATCGTCCTAATCCTCCCTCCCCTCTGATTACCCAGGAAAAGTTATACTTGATTTGGTTAAAACAATAGCATGAAAGCAACATCCTGGTCACAGTGAACCTGAGGTTCTGTTCCCCAGCTTTACAGCCACAGAAATCATTAACCCTATATTATTGATGCTGAACAGGAGACAATATTTAAGTGAATTGCCTGCAGTGTTTTTAGCCTGCAGACAGGCTTTAGTGTTCTGTGACTGACCTAGTCAAATCCATTAGTATCATTTAGTTAGGGAGCACATCGTGAAACCATAGGGACACACTATTTCCACTGATATTTCCACTGATGTCACCCACATTTAGAGCAGATAAAATGTCTGAATAACTTTATATAATGTCTCCTAGAAAAGCAGTATAGATTTGTGCAGCCAAATGCTTTTAGCTGACCACGCTTCAGATTTTTTGTTAAGATGGACCAGTAAAAATATGAAAGAAGTAGACTATATCAGGTTACTTTATTGATAGAATCATACCATATAACAAATTTAAAAATATATTAATAAGAATTGATTTTATGGAATCTCAAGGTTTTGCAGTTTGTTGGGAAAATGAAGCATCCATCTGAAAACAACAAAGCAGAAAAAAATCCAAAATCAGTACCATAAGCTATTAACAATGAAGTGTGAGAATAAAGATACAGGGAGAGAACTCAAATATTTGATCAGTTAGATATATTTTAAAAAAGTAATCTTCTCACTTCTTCATCATATTTTAAAAAAATCTTCCATAATTTCTGAAAGAAACAAAAGTCTTCACACATCGTAAGGAACAACTTAGAAATTATATCAAATGTTGATGTTGGAAGCCAGAGCATCTAAAGAGAATGAAACATTCTTTTGAAAGTATTATGAGGTAACTAGGCCCTTTACAGTTGTTAAGGAAATGGTCTGTCATTCTTTTGTGAACTCATAAAAATATCTGGTGGGAGTTATTAAATGAACATGAGTCCATAGACTAAAACAAAGGCCCTGAAGTTTTTCTAACTCTCTACAGGCTTATGTCATTTGTTGTTAAACAATTATTCCAACATCTAACATGCATCAACTACTTAAAAAAATAGTAATCATGTACTTGAGAGTGATGAAGGCTGACTTCTAGTTTGCCAGTGACATTAACATTATTTCAAGTCCTTTGTGTTATATGTTCCTTTATATGATACTGCTAGTCCATTCAAGTGTGTTTGAGCTATGCTTAGTTGTATTTCCTATCTGTTTGTATTCCTGAAACAAATGTCCTTAGAATTAACAGGACCTCATGTCATGGTTTTAAGTCCAGCTAAAAAAAAAAAAAAAAGCCAGTCACTCAGCAACATTTATTCCTCACCTCCAGTGGAATGGAGAGGAGAATCAGAGTAAAACTTGTATGTTGAGATAAGAACAGTTTAATAACTGAAAACTGAAGATTAAGTACAATATAGTAGTAATGGTAAATGATGATGACAATAATAATGATAATATAATGGAAACAAGGAAGTGATGCACGATGCAGTTGCCCACCTGCCACTGACTGACTCCAGACCCCTTCCTGAACCCAGATCAGTTCCTTTTCCAGGTAACTCCCCCCAGTTCATAGACCAGGCATGATGTTCTGCAGTGTGAAACATCCCTTTGGGCAGTTTGGATCACCTCTCCCAGCTATGTTCCCTCCCAGTTTCCCTTGTGTAGGTCCTCACTGGCAGAGCATGAAACAAAGGAGGACAAAGAGTCCTTGGCTTAAGAGAAACATGACTTAGCAAAAACAAAACAGCAGTGTGTTATCAGCACCATTTTTATTCCAAATACAAAACACAGCCCTGTAACAGCTACTGAGAACAAATTATCTCTATCCCGGGTTAAAACAGGACACATGGTAAGGGGAGCAAACAAACAAGCAAAACAAATCCAAGAGTCTTTTGAGAAACTAATCCACTAGATTGAAGGTACAGAGATAAAAGGAGATAAGTTTTGATAGAGAGCTGTCAAAAACTATCAGTACTTAGCAAAAATATTTGAAAAACTTACAAAATTATAGATAGCTATTGACCGAAAAAAACCTGAAAAAGGTATGAAAGCAAAGAAGGAACTTGATCCTTTATTTGGATGACATAAATAGGAAAAGTTACTATTTTTAGTCAGTGACATCCAAGTAGATGTGCATTACAAATCCAGATAAAAGGTGAAAACAATCAGCTGAACATAGCTGAATTTCCTTAGGCAGGGTTTTCTTGGTAAGTTATACTGGATCTCTTCCTGAATTTTTCTTAAAGGAGTCAGTGTTAAAAATCAATTTTAATCTTCAAAATCGCTCACATATTTCAGAAAGTTCACTTGGGAATTATTATTTCACTCCAGAAAAGATGGGGAGTATTGCTACTATACAGGAGCTGCTAATAAACATAAAAGTATTTGGGATTATGTCTGAAACAGTGTTTGAACTGTTTTATAGGACTGCTTTAGATATTTGCTATGTATGGAAGTCTGGCAATGTTCCTTTGTTCAAAACCTACATTCATTTTCTTATGGAACAAAGCTTTCTGTGCTTTAACTGGCTTTGTCATGAAGCTGGTCAGAGTAGACAAAAGAGAGAGTGGAATTTGTTCAGTATATGAGTGCTCCTTTGGCCAAAATTGCATATTTTTGGATTTGGTTTTATTTTTTTCTGGTTGGTTGGCTGGGTTTTTCTGTTTGAAATCAGACTAGTATTCTGATTCACTTCTCAACTTCACTTTTGATCAATACTATGTTAAAAAAAAAATAATTACATTGCGTTTGATGAATTATTATGTCTTTTGGGGTGAAACTTACTGTGCCTTTTTTCCTGGTTCTGTGTCACTATCTAGAAGTGAGATGATTACCTCTATTTCCTCTTTCTCCCTCAACTCAGGGTGGACCATTTGCACCAGCTGGTGTAGAATGAGAACAGGAAATGCCTTCTTTTGAAGGCACATTTGCAGAGAGTGAGTTTCCCAGATGTCAGGAACAGAAAATAGATGTGAAACAGAGCTCAAAGAAGGTGGTTATTTTGTGAAAAAAATGCAGAATATAAATTTCTTCTCCTTTTACCTTTATAAACAAAAATCCCTTTGTGATACGGTTTTTAAAATTTGTATTTGATACACAGATTGGAATATGTTACCATATTAATGCTCCCATATTTAACATCACAGTATTTTACATATAGTATATACAAAATATCATAGATTTACGTTCACACTTGACTATCCAGTTTTATTAATTTTGCAGTGTATATTTCGTATTTACTTTTGTGCTTCTCTAAATCAATAGCTTTTTTAGTGTTTTTTTATGACAAATGGTAAATTTTACATGAAGGTACACCATTTTCACCTCCTGATATACAACTGTAAGAACTGGGTTTTGTAAGTTATTGATGAGTTCAATGTTGAGTAAATAACTACAGCAGGTAAAAAGCAAGTAAGATGTGTTTGCTGACAGAAAAATATATTTTAGCAGCAGGGGAGACAAATCTGCTAGTCAGGTGACAGAAATTTTTGTAAGAGCACAAACTACATCTGACTGTGAAAAGAAAAATATGCAGTGGCTTTTTTTTTTTCTTTATCACCCTCAGAAAGCAATGTGGGAAGATAATACAAGAAGCCTATGAAACGATCCATTTTATATGTCATAAATGACAAATACTATCTGTCTTTCGAGTACTAGAGACACAAAAGTAGTTATTCTCATGATGCTAGAAAGTCCCATTCAGTGCTGTGGGGAAAAAGAAAAAGGAAAAAGCAGTTTTGAAGACAATGATGGGGAGCAAAGGAATCTACACAGCAGGTATTACCTGAGTTTCAGTAAAAGATAGCTTTTGTATAAACCCTTCAACACACTGAAAAATATGTAGCAGCATAAAAGACAGATGCAATCCATTTCCCAAATATTTTTGCAGAGCATGGACATAAGCAGAAAAAAAAAAAAAAAAAAAAAAAAGTCTAAACCACAGAGCTTAGGTGTTTGAGATCCTGGAGCAAATAGGAGCAGTACCAGTATTTTTATTTCTACATGATTTCATGACAGATAAAACCCACTTACATTGGTATGATAAAGCTAATGAATGACTACCTTATGACAAGAAATTAAGTACACTGGCACTACAATTAATAAAATATAATATTGAGCAGGATAAAAGTCTGCTCTGATTCTATGTGGCAACCCTTATGCCTGAAATTACTCAAGCCTTGATTGTTTGAAGTTAGTTCAAAATTTGTGTCTTATCATTTATTAGCAGCATCTAAATTAAGCATATGAACATAATTAGAAAAGACTCTGATAGTCATCATTCTAATTAGAATGCTGCTTAAAAAAAAAAAAAAAAAAAAAAAAAAAAAACTACAAAATTTTGAAGAAAAGGTTCTGCTTTGACAGAAAATTATGTGTGGAACACTGACATTTTTATAACATGAAAGTTCCTCTCTTGAAATTTTCTCCAGTGCGCATCAAATCCAGACAGAATGAAAACAGTTAGTCACACCTTTTTGCTTAGATCCCTGGACCACCAATTCACTCAGGGCAGAACTGACCAATGACATGATGCATACTGCTAAAATATTAAAATTATTTCTCATGTATTCTCTGTATATGTGTTTCAGGTGCAATTAATAATACCTTAATTTCATGGGTGATTACTTTTTCCTGGCAGTAAATTTATAATTCATTAAATATAAGAATGTAGCCTGATTGCTCATGCAACATGACAAGCCATAAAAGATGAAACATTTACTTTTTTAGTGATTTGGTATTCAAATTCTTTGACAGGCACTTAAGAAAGAAATTAAGAAACAGGGAAAAAATGCCCCTTAGTTAGTCACTAACATAAAAACTAACTGTGAAGATTATTTGAGTGCAAACCAAACAGATGATACTGCAGTCAAAGCCTAATCGAACTCTTTAAAGCCTTGTAGATTGAAATTTTCTAATTGTAGGCTCTAAGTGGACCAAGATACTCCAATTCCTTATACTTATTCTCCTCTGTAAATGCTCTTTGTACTCTGAAATTTCCAGCCCCACCTTGGGCTTTAGTCACCTGTGTTTGTGCAGTGCTCTGACATGGTTCAACTGTGCAGCTTTACCTTACTTGTTTGTTCAGCCTGGATCCTGATGGGAGATCTCATTGTTGTCTTCAACACTCACATGAGGGGAAGGGGAGGCACAAGTACAGATCTCTTACTTTTACTTTTTCTATCCTTAACTATTTTCAATATTACTCTTGTAAATAATTAGGGTAATCCTCAATAAGCAAAGTTACATCTGGTTAAATACTGGTCAATTGAAAGTAGCTCATTCTAAGAAAAGAAAAAATGCTTTCTTCTTTACATGCTTCAAAATATTTTTAGTTTTAAGGTTTTCAAAACCTCTTAAGTAGGAAAAAAAAAAACAAAGTATAATTTTTTCTTTACTGCAAATAAGCTTAAGTGGAATGAATCAATATTTTTCAATGGAAGATTCATGTATGTTCTGATTTTGCTGTAGAAACAGAGAAAACCAGTGTCTTCTTCCAAGGATGGCTTCATGCATAACTTGTGTGAACAATCATGCTCTTTCTTCCAGGGTGACACAGCCTGGGGAAAAGAGTGTTTTCTGGCACCTCTTGTTGAAGATGTCCTGCTTCTTAGTGGTATATAATGCCCTCGACAGGATGTAATGCCTAAAATTAGATAAATTAATGCTGCCTTATATTCTGCTGAACACAAATGAAGCATCACTGCCACTTGCCAGTTGGGCAAGTCAATGGAGGGAATTCTGGTATACTTACCGCTGGTAGAGAAAAAAATCTCTACAATGATGGCAAACAGCTATTCCCTCTTACCATGCCCCTTTAAAACATGAATCACTCATCTGTCAAGAAATACGGGAAAGACTAACTACATCTACAGAGAATAAACATGTTTATTAAACTTGTTTATCATAATTTTGATTAGATCTTACCTCTCTGATTACTGAGGTTTTGCTGCTGCCCTGTTTTTCCCAGGATCCACTTCACTCCTTCATTTTCAAATGCCTCTATTGCCTTTAATCCTTTTCAAGCAGTGCACAGGGGTGAGGAAATGGGGTCTGAGGTCAGTTCATAACAGCTGCTCTCTGTTATTTCTTACTTCTCATACTATTTCCCTTTGATATGGGTCGTTCCAATTGCTGTAGTATTACAGGATACCCTCTCTCCAGCAGGAGTTTTCCATGGACTACAGCTGCCTCAGGGCATATCCACTTGTTCCAGTATAGGCTGTAGCATGCCGATCTGCTCTGCCATGGTGCTCTCCACAAGCTGCAGGGAAATATGTGCTTTGCTATAGTCTCTACATGGGTTACAAGGGAATCTCTGCTCAAGTGTCTGGAGCATGCCCTTTTCCTCCTCCTTCTTCCTTGTCCCTGATGTCCATGGAACCGTTTTCAGATGGTTTTTACGACAGCTGTTCAGCACTTTTACCCTTGAATATATTTTTCCCAGAGGCCCCACCAGCTTTGCTATTTTAGTTGACTTTGGCCAGCAGTAGGTCTGTTGCTGAACAAGAAACATTTGTGTCATGCTCTAGGAAACCCCTGGTCTCCTCTCACACAGGTCACCCCTCGTGCCCACCAGAACTTTGACATGTACACCTGTGAGGAATTTTATCACATCTGCTGCAGCCAGTTTACCCTAACTACACATTTCTTCCTATTTGTAGTGGTCTTCAAACTTCCTTCATCAGTACTTACATCAGTACTGAGCTGGGTTAAATGCAAGTAACATACTCTTTGTTACAGAAGCATTTTTTTCTCAGTTTCTTGTTTGGTAACATACTTGTACATCTATGTTTTGGGACCTGCTATAGCAACTGCACTAAAGAACCTCCCACTGGTTTGTTCTTTGTGATTATTTGAAAAATTAATATCTGGAAAAATTAGTTTCCTCGTAATTATCATGGCCATATGATCTTTTCTCATCATGTACCTGTTAATATGAAATCTAACCCCAGATGGAAAATATTCAATTTATTATTTTCATCATTCTACAGAGTAGTGGTGGTGTTTTAGCACTTATATTATATGAGTAACCTTCTTTTGTATAAAGTCAAGAAAAGCAAATTCTGACTTTATTTTCTTTTACATTTTCTGCAGAATAAACTTTTTTTTGTTAGAAAATTTTAGAGAAAAAAATGCATTTCATGATTTTAGACTAAGTGACATAAAAGTTTTTATTTTAGAATCTGATTTTAACAATAGAAAAAAAATTATCTTCTGAGATTTCCAATTAAATGTCTTTCAGGTTGTTAAAGAAAAGATGCCTATACCCTTAATGTGTCTGGAACTGTATCATCAAAGTATTTGGGAGCTGACAGACAAAATTTTTCACCTTCAGATTCTCATTTTTTTTATTTGCATTCTAGATCACATCTTCAGGATTATTATTCTACCATAATTCTCAAAAATGTTCTCTCTTACATTAAGAGGGTTTTTAAAATTGAGCTCAGATGTTCCTCCTTCACTAGTCAATGAGCTCTCAAAAGGTATTCTGAAAAATAAAAAATAAAATAATTCATTAATATAGACTACGTATTTATTTTTTTTTAAAATTCTAGTCAGAGATTATGCCTAAGAATTAACATCCACTTTACGATGCATTACTTCCCACAGAGAAAAAAAATTGTCACTGAATAGTCTTTCTCCTCTTGAGATGTTTTATTTTTGTTTTTATTGTTTTTGTTTGAGTTTTTTTTTTTAATATATTAGCACCTAAACTTTAAACCCAACAGTTGTATTTTACTTTTCTTTGGATTTACTTTTTTTTTTTTTTTTTTTAACTTAGTAATAACACCAATTTCTCTGCTGAATTTAGTCCCAGTGACATCTCAAAAGCATGAATTACCCTATTATCAGATTTTCTTTAGTCCCAGGTAATGACTGTAATTTCCCAAGGAAGGATAACAGCTTAGAATCTTTATACTAGGTATTTTAACTAATGCTAGAGAAGAAACTATAATGCTTCATTAATTTTATACAAATTATTAGATTGAGCTATTTGTTCTTCAAAAATATGCATTTATGATTTCAATTTTTGTTTTACTATCCCTACAAACTACTAATACCAAATCTGTTGCCCTAATACATTTTTTCTTTAAATCGTCTCTTTTTTTCTGAAAAATAATGCTTGCTGCATACTGAAGCTTATCGAATAAAGTGTCAAAAATCAATCTATTAAGAAACTGCAACTTGCTCAAAATGTTTAAAATGTTATTCTCATATTCTTAAATTTATTTTTAATATAAAAGGCTAATTATAAAATATTTCTAAATGCAAATATTACATTAAAAAAGAGTGGAAATTAGGTTTGGAGACAAGTACTAAAATGACTTGTAACCATTACTGCTACCATTTCAAAAGATCTTTAAGGATGAGAAAGTTAAGCCAATTAAATAATAACATTTTTCAGTGCAAATAGATCAATATGGGATAGTGTAAAAACATTTAGCTATTTTCTGTTTAGAATATCCCTTCAGAGACTTTTGTCAGTTGAGTGGATTAATGGAGTATATCACAGCTGAATGGATCATCTGGTGGTATAATTATGTCTGCCAAAGTCAGCACACACCCAAGAGGGGTGTGAATATGTGGCTAAACCTAATCATGAAAATATTTTCAGACAGGCCAATGGTCTTGAATTGGCTTCAACGTACATCCTCATTCATGGTGACTTGGACACCCAGTGTCACAGAGTCATAGAAATATTTGAGTTGGAAAAGACCTTAAGATCATCAAGCCCAACTCTAAATCCAGCACTGCCAAGTCCATCATTAAACCATGTCCCTCAGTGTTATGTCTACCGTCTTTGATACCCCCCTAAGATTGGTGACTCAACAATTCCATGGGCAGCCTCTTCCAAGGCTTCACAACCCTTACAGTGAAGGTCTTCTTCTCAATATCTAATCCAAACCTAAAACCCTAAAACATAAAACTCATGGCCATTTCTTCTTGTCATATTGCTTGTTATTTGGGAAATGAGACTGACCCCCACCTCCCTACAACCTCCTTTCAGGTACTGCATTGCAATTTGATACATATACATCATGGTTTCAGTGGAACCTTTATAACTATTAAATAAGAATTCTTATGTAACATCAGCTATGTCCAAGTAAGTAAATTTGGTATTAAACTTTACATTCTCCATATATGCCATTTCTTAAAGACTGTGGTCAGAGAGTGTAAGATGCTGACATCTAGTTACCTCCTTTCCACGATATTGATGGCTGTCCACCCTATGTTTTTGCTTTCTTAATTTATGTCATTTTTCTATAAAGTACACTTGTTTGGCAGGTGGATAAAGAGTGAAACAATAAAACTCAAATTTTCTCCTGCAAACGGCTCACCTGAAAACTGAATATGTGAAATATTCAATATATGCCACATTGATTCCTTCCTTCTATATAAATCAGTATACACACAAGCCACAAAGTTCAGTTTCTGGTTCGTGCTTCACAGAAGCTCCACAATGCTTGACTAGGTGGATCAAAGTTATGCTTGAAAATCAGTTGCCGTGTATTTTAGCAGGCTAAATTATTTTATATTCCACTTTTAGTTCAATCTATTTGGCACCATTACAGGAAATAAACAGAACCCAAAAATTTCATGTAGTACACAATCCCTGTGTGATTTATGTAAGTATATTATATTATTAATGCAAAAATTTCACAGTGTCCGTGTGTATGTTTATATGTGCATACAACTTGTTCAGGGATAATAAACTGAAACTCTCTATTCTTGATCTCATTATTGCCAGCTCAGGTAGTAAAGAGCTTTTTAAATATTTTTAAGCCAGTTTTCTCTCTGAGCTTTAGTGTGAGAATAAACAAACTTGTACTGGACACAAATAAAAGAAAATAATTCAACATGAAAATGGTAGTTAAAATATCCTAAAATCAATAGATAAATATATATAATTTCACTATATTAATGATTACTCTTACCTTTTGAAGTTCCTTTGAGAATGGACTGGTGAACCTACTGTACAATAAGATACCTGAGCAGTGTTCTATATCTGCTCTATATCCTAGTAAGGATATTGCTCAGATGAATGATCAAGAGAGGAAAACCAAAACAAACCAGAAATAAAAAACCAATAAACACAAACCAAAACCCAACCAAACCAAAACATTAATGTGTGTGTTTGCTCTTATCTTATAACCCACAGCAAGCCTTGAGTACTTTTTAGAGGTATATTTTAGTTACTGCGCCATCCTTCCTTTGTCAGCAATATTGCTAGACATTGCAAATGAGTTCTCCAGCATATTTTAAGGGGCTGGCAGCCATTCCATCAACTGATATCAGGACAGCTTTTCCTCTCCTAAGACCTTTGATATAATTTCTCTCAAACATCGAAAAAATCTAAAGCTGCAAAACAAAGGTACAAGAGAAAAAGGTCTGGATCGAATGTTCTTATGATAGCTTTTAGATGATGATTAAACCCAACCTCTCTCATCAGATGTTCTTTTCCCTTTTAATCAAACTGTAAAAATAATAATTAATTTTTTAAAATAATATTTGCACAAAAATACTAGAAATGCATCTCTATCTCTGTTCTATTACAGAAACAGAAATTGAGTGGCAGAGGGTGAATGCAGGGATTATTTTGAATGCTGCACTGTCATGGGATTAGAGGTGAACATAGTGTTCTTTTCTAAGTGCTACTGCAGTTTGAGTAGAGCCTTATAGCTATAGATACCTTATTATTACAAGCTTTATGTCTATGACTGATAACATAGAGATGGAAAACAATACAGAGTAATTTTGTTTGTAAGCATGAGGCACATTTTGCTTGGATAGTAATGGAATTTCCATTCACAAATCTGTTGAGGAATGATTCATGGCAAGAAAAGAAAAGCCAGGAAGTTGTTTTATCTTTGTTTGCATCTCCTTGAGGCTGCTGACTAATATCCAGAAAATTAAAATTACTAAAAGCAAGTGCAGAGGGAATATATGCCTTGGACAAACTCAGGTGTCTGAATGACTCTGCAACAAATATTCACACTTTACTATTTGATGCTGTGTGTCCCAGAGGCTGCTTGCTTTGTCCCACATGAATAGCTTAGCTTTCACTGTTTTAGTGGTTAGACTGTAATAGGTCTCAAGTTATGGTGGATCTCATTCAATTCTGAATCAGTAGAGAAGCTGTATTTATGACTACTTGTGCCAAAAGGGATTTCTCTTGCAGTTAATTTCCCTCATTGTGAATGAAGAAAGTAAAAAATACCTTTTATGGCAAAGTTTCTGGCCTTGAGATTTAATCTAGGATAAGAGAGTATTGCATGCATGAAAATAACAGTGCAAATCATTATTTCATTTGAATATGTGTTATATATTTCATTATTTGTTTCTCTGATTAAAAATGTTTTGATAGATGAAAAACATCTTTTCAGATAACTTGCAGAAATTAACTGAACACTGAAATACCTTTTTAAAATCTTTTTGTTGATGGTGGTGGTGATTATTTTAATTTGTTATTATATGTTGAGTTGTTCTTTTTTTTTGTTGGTTTATTTGTAAGACTGCTCCTTTTTCTATTTAGCTCCTATTAATGAGTATCTCACAAACAAATTACACCACAAATAAGAAGACAATTCATTAGTATTTTTGAATTTGAATATTTTAAGAACATTAAAAGGCTGTAAAAAGATAAAATGTAAATGTTGTTGCTATTTAATTCTTCTAAATTACACAAGCAATATAAAAGTAATTGAACTGCTATTAACAGACTGTAATGGAAAGTGTAGTAAAGCATTATATTAGTGTTTAGCAAGATAATTCAATCAAGTAAATTAGATATTAACAAAGATAGTTAAAAACAGTATTTACAGACTGATACCATATCTATTTACTTATAATTTGTATTACCAATGTTAATTAAAAGCTTAATTATCAGATATAATGCATACAGATGTGCCACTGGGCAGATTCACAAGCTTGAGTAAACAAATAATGTAATGGCTTGTAATGGCTTCTTCAATGGAAGACTCTTGTCTGAGATTTCTGTTACATTTTGTTACATTTTAAGGTTCTAAAACTACCAGAATTTTAAGTTCTAAATTATATATTTGCTACTAATTGTATAATTATCTATTATAATTAAGTCAAACTAGTCATAGCCTTAAATATCTTAGTTCTAGGTTTTCACAGGTAGAAGTCTGGCTACCCCTTTGTATATCATGTGCACCTGACTGAGACACAAATAATTGGATATATTCAGACATTCCAAAGAGCTTTACCTAGGAATATTTAAAAATATTTAAAGAGGATAAAAGATGTATTATTCACCATGGTTTTTAACACAACTTTAAGAAGAGAAACATAGTTGAACAAAATAAAAAAATGTGAATCCCCTACATTGCCACACTGACAAGCAGTTACAAACGCCAAAATAGATTTGCATCTACGTATTATTTATAAAGATTATTTTGCTTATTGGTTCTTTCATTATTTGCCAATATGAAAAGAACTCTTTTTACTCAGACACTGTGAGTGGAATCCCTCTCACATTATAGAAACATCCTATTCTTCTTTTGCAATGTTCTCTCTTCTCCTCTATTCCACCTTATTGTATTGTTCCATGGCCTGTCTTTGTCTTTACAATTACACTGCTTATGCTGCATTTGGGAAAAGATTTTTTCTTTTAATTTTTGTTTGAAAAGTACTTCAGAGAAGAAATTTTGCACTGTTAGCCTGATCTAAAACATGACCCAAATAAACATGATTGAGGTAATAAAGCATAAACTGTGTAAGACTTCAGATTTACTGAACTTTTCTAAAGCATATTAACCCATAATGAGAACTTCAATCCATCATGGGGATTCTAAGATATAAAGTTATTTTCCTGTCACCAGTATTACCAACATTCTTCTCGCTAAAGTGGAGATACAGGGTTTTAATGGATGGACTATTGAATAGATAATGAGCTGTCTGAACATCCCTTTCCAAATAGTTACAATGTCCAAGTAGAAACCAGTAATAAATGGTGCCTCTCAAATGTCTGTGCTATTTGATATCTCCTTGGAGACATTATTGCAGCCTTTAAGGAGGCCATGTAAGAAAGGTGGAGAGAGATTTTACACCAGGAGCTGTAGCTACAGGTCAAAGGAGAAAGGCTTTAAACTCAAAAAGAGTTTAGATTGGGGCATAAGGAAGAAACTATGGCAAGCATGGTGAGACAGTGAGAAGAGGTAGCCCAGGGATACCCTGGATGCCGTGTCTTTAGAAGTGTTCAAGTCAGGTTGCATGGGGATTTGAACAATTTGATCTAGTGGAGGGCATCACTTTGCATGGAAAAAGGATTGGACTAGAGGGCATTTAAGGGTCCATTCCAATCTAGGACCGTTCTGTGATTCCACGCCTATGGAAAGCTAACATACCTGACATTAACATATTCATTCAATTCATAGATTCTGTCCATATGCCTTTTTCTTCAAATACAAAATATTGTATAACTTCAGTAAATTTTAAGACAAACAAAAGTACTTAATTATTCAGGCCTACAAACTCTTTATTTTTGAAGAGAAATGTTTGTCTTAAGTCACAAAATCTGATTTTTTTTTCAGTAGTACTCCCTATATGTTCAAGTAAGTCATTTAATGCCTAAAATCAATCTATATATTTAAGGCTCTATTAAAGGATTTTACTTCACTATGACTTCTTTCTCATTCTCCATTACCAAGAGTATTCAACTTGGGAATATTGAGACTTCTTTTTTCAATAAAAAAAAAAGATGCAAACTAATTACTGCCTTAATAATACACATGATGATATATTTTCATTTTTGCTTTCCAGTTATCAGATATTATGGAATATCACCATACAGTTCAGTTTTTCAAATATTCTATCTTTATTATCTTCTTTGAACAAGAATTAAGCTATCATCATATTTGGGATTTAATCTTTTCTTTTCAAGAAAAGTCAGCTTTTTGACCCTAGAAGTGTTTGTATTAATGATTGTGGCACATATTCTACTAGGCTCATTTAAATTCACTGCACATTTTTTAATGCACATAGAAAAACTTGAGCATATTAATATATGTCTGGAAAATGTACATTTTTTTCCATAATTGACTTGAGGGGCTGATTACTTTTGTAACAGTGAAGCCATCTGTGCATTACAGTTTCATTCCATCATCTACACAGCTATAAGATTTCCTTCAGGCTGACTTATGGCTATACCTTAGAGTAACTAAGGCTTTTAAATTAAAGTGTGCAGAAGGCTAAGAAGCCATTTGAAGGGAAGACTAAGAAGCTGTCTGAGAGTTTCTTCTGTATTTTGTTTGACTTTGGACTTTGAGCAATTCAGACTACATATTTACTAATGAGGTAGAAAAAAAAGAAAGTTAAAATCTAGGGAGTTCTGTTAATTGATGAAGATTCTGACATCTCAGAAAACTGAAACCACGCTGATGCTATTTGTTTTAGAACTTCAATAAATCTGTTTTTTTTCTCAGCCACAGAAATTTGTGTTTAAATATTAGTTTTAAAATCTTAGAAATGAATAACTGTTTTCAGAAAATCGGCTTTTTAATTAAAAAAATATTTAAAATCATTTACTTTAAAAAATATTTCAATGAAGCAGATGCCTGAGTTCATATTTTATTAATCCAGTTATATTTTGCATTAATGAACAACTCTACTAGTGTGCTATTCAGACAAAAGAAGTATGATTTATATATATGAATAAACTAATAGGTTTCAGCATCATTGGGAGTATCTACAATATCAGTAACAGTTTTTCAGTTCCAGTGTTTATCAGAAACTATACCCCAGCCCCAAAGTTTTGGATTTGGCCTTCTGATCCTTCCCAGGACTTCCTCCGTAGTACCAACGGAGGAATATATCTACAGTAGCCCAGGTGTGCTTTCATCATTGCTGAGTAGGGAATAAAACTCACTTCTCCCAGTCTGCTAATGTTCTTTCTGTGTGTTGAAGCCCAGCGGCTCCTGACCTTTTTTATCACAAGGACACATTTACTGCCTTATGATAAAATTTTGGTCCACTGGAACTCCCACATCCTGCAAAGTTGCTTTCTAATTAATTGAAAAAGTAGTTTCCAGTTGTCACACAGATCTCTTCTTTCTTAGGTTAAAAACTCTGTGGTCCTCTTTGTTGAACTTCCTGAGGTTCTTGTCAGTTCCTTTCACTAACCCGTTCAGTTAATACACCAAAATAACATCACAAATTGATTCCACAGTACTCCTCGTTTTTCCTTATGTAACACAAACTCACTTCACGTGAAATACTCACCATGTAGACCTCTATACAGGAACTGTCAGACCAGACACTGTTCATAACCAGTAGAGAGAAGTACATGTAAGTAATCTTATTCAAAAGTATGCCAAATTGTGTAAGTTTCTGTCCTTTTGTTGCAAGGCAAACTGGACCATCAAGCAGCAATGTTTACAGTTGAGTGAGATAAATGCCTAATTTCTTTTACTTTCAGAATCATTTATATCCTTGTTGCCCAGCCCTATCCATGTGAAGTGCACCCCTTTGGAGCTCAGTTAACCGATATAGCATTCAACACTGCTTTTCAAAGGAAATTATCTAGGCTGATTCAGAAAATAAATATCTTAAGTCGTATGTTCATTACTGCATTTTATGTCCACAAGACACATAGCTATTTGCTATGCATTCTACACTCACACACAGAAAAAAAGTGCATACATATCTACAAGCATATGCATATATGTGTTCTTCAATATTTTTACAAACGTTCTGGATGCAGAAATTGAATGTACATTAGCTAAGTTTGCAAACGATTCTTAACTAGAAGGAGCTGTGGACTCCCTCAGAGGTAAAGAGGTCTTCCAGAGAGATGTAAATGTGAAATTTAACAAATCAAATGCCAAACTTGCCCCCTGGGATGGGATAATCCTGATTACACTTGCAGAATGGGGAGTGAGAGGATGGAGAGGAGCCTTGCAGAAAGAGTTATGGGAAACTGACTTGATGGCAAGATGAATATGGTTTTGATTCAGCTAGTCCTGTGAGGTACCTTCCAACTGGAGATATTCTTTGAATCTTTTCTACATACACACATGGATAAAAGTATGTATGCACAGAAGTTAGACAAAGACAACTGTGAATGGTCCAAAGAATATTGAATTTTAATTCCTAGTAAGTTTTGCAAGCTTTTTTTTTCACTAGGAGCAAGTTATGGAGTGGCCCTATTTCAACTTACAGTAAAAAGGAAAAAGAAAATGTTGTGCAACAAAGTGTGAGGCAAATAAAATAATTGGAAATTGCAGTTCTAACCCCAAAGGATTGACAGTCAAGGGAAGTTACTATTTTGATTTCATATATCCAACAGCTTCAGTCTCAATGTCCCACATGGTTTTCAGGCCATTTAAACAATCAAAAAAAAAAAACCAACAAAAAACAAAAACAGTCCCAAATGAAAATAAAAAACAACAACAAATCAACCAATCAACCAACCAAACAAAACAAAACAAAGCAAATCAAACCAAAACAAACCAAAACAAACCAAAACAAAAAAAACCACCAAATCCTCAGGCTTCTGTAGAGCTGCTTTTTTTTAGTCTAAGATCACAGTAGGTTTTCCTCATGGAGTCAAGAGAAGTACCCACTCTTTAAACCTTAGTTTAGGTCATTAATCAGATTCCATAAAACATTTCATTTTCACTCTCTCTTCATCAGGTTCATGGAATGACAAAACTCTCAGCCTAACATTACTATATTAAATCTCACTTATTGCAACAACAAAATAATGATCAAATTTGATAATTTAGCTCAAAGTTTAGTACTTTTTGCATAACAGGACCTGGAATATTTGATGTAGCATATGCAGAACAACTCAAGACATTACTTTGGATTTCTCAGAACATTTAAAATTTCTTTGTTGCTATAGATTGAAAGATATTAAAAAATCTGTTTGGGTTTGTGAAATATTTAGAAGACATTTACAATACAATTCTCTTCATTTGGATGATATTATTCAAATCCACTTCATACTAAAGGTGTTATTGTAATTATATGCCACTAATTCATAAATCTGAATGGATTCTTTTTCCTATTTTATCATATACCATGCCCATAGAGTACCAGAAATTAGATACCTCTCTTCTTGGATAATTGACTGTACAAATGAATCTGCTTTTTATAACTCAGTTACTACATCTATTCTTGAGAGTGGATCCACTGTTATTTACACTGTTTTTTCTGACAGAACTTCAATACATTTTCAGGAAATTCCAGAAGTAATTAAAATAAAAGAGGATTTAACTGAAAACTGGGTCATGAAATAGAAATAAACAAAGTGCAGACAAAACCATGAGTGAACTACTGTTCATTTTGGCAGAGGATATATTTGTTAAAATTTCATACAGTTTGCAAGGACAAGTATATGAGTTAAGAAAGATGGAAATCATATGTTCGATACAAATTTCATGTCTGTGTTCTTGACAAAAATAGCCTGATATTGAATTTATTACTCAATCAAATAATCTCTTTCAAATATCTTTGTCCGTGTTACATCCATGACTCTGCTACAGTGACAATATGCATATGCTTCAGAATTTATTTTCAAAATTTGTGAATAGGGAAATTTTATAAGCCCCATTTTACAAAGAAAGAATTTAAAATAAATAATAATAAATATAAAATTATTATATATTAATAAATATATAATTTTATAATAGATATAATTTTAATTTTATAATTTTATATACTATATAATAAATAAATTATATTATATATTAATAATTTTTAAATTGACCTTGAGTGCCAATGTGACAAGTGTTTCAAGCTACTTAGTTGTATGCAGCATTCCTATTGCCTTTTATTCATTTTACTCCCCAAGCTCCCAAATTTGGATTACCTTTAATGCTTCTTCTGCATCCTCAGTACTTCTATCCACACCTTCTAATTTTTTTAATTAGTTTTCTCATTGATCAGTATATAAAGCCAGGTTGTGAACAGCATTAAATTAATTCTGTCTAATTTTGGCCCTTACTAGTTCAATATCTAATCAGAGTCATAATTAATGAAAAGAGATACACCTCACCAGAGGGAGATTCAAACTGCCTCTCTTAAACATTCTGTTAAAGAAATGTGAATTATGCAATTATGCTTTAGAAGTGCCTTAGACTTTAAAGAGAGCCTGGAGCTTGCTTATATTACCCCTAAACACAGTAAGCAAACTTTATCTTCACCTGGGAAAAGTTTCGTTACAAGCATTAAACAGTGTGGGTGCAAACTGGACCACTTAGGAACAGAGTATGCGCAGATAAAGATAACCCCAAAAAAGCATCACTTAGAGGATTATTAGAAATTCTGGAAATTTTCAGATTTACTACATTTTAAAAATGTTCATATTTTTATGTTTAAGTTCCTATTGTCTTCTAGGACAATTAGGTAAAATTTCATAGACATTAATCTTGTTCTGACTATGTCCATTTCACATTTAATGATTGCAGTTTCATGAATAGGGCACTATTGATTCCAAACAAATGAAAAACAAACCTTTCCCTGTAGTTTTATCTGTTGGGGTCACTATTACAGGTCAACTAAATCTTGTAGTACTTTGATTAAAAGTCAGTATTTCAGGAGGAAAATTTGTTTGCTTGTTTTCTAGCATAGCTTAATGGAGAAAACATGTTCTATCATACATTTTAAGACAAAAATATTCTACCATTAGTGAAGGACTGTATGTTTGCAAGTTTTATTAACAAAATGTTTTCCCATTTCATAAATTTGCTTTAAAAAATGCAAAACATATACCAAAATAATTAAAATATTATAATTCTTGTCATAATGAAACAATTATTTTGAAAATATAATTCCATTGAGTGTTTATTACTTTTTCTGTTGTATATAATAAACTGCATGAGCTCTAAAAACATGAATGAGATAAAATACCTCCAGTTTCTCTTCCTAATTGGATAGAGAAATATGTCAACATGGGAAAAAAGTGTGACACTACATGACTACAACATTTAAAATGTTGGCTTAAACATTTAAAATGCGTGCAACCTTGGCAAAAAATACAGTTAAATTTCCAAGATACAAGAACCAAATTGGGTGATAAAGGAAGGACTCATAGTGATAATCAGGAAATACATTGAAAATCACAAGATATATTAAAAAATAGCAATCTACTCTTTTATAATAAAAAGTTCTATACCAAAAATTTAAATTCTTTGTTTTTAGTGTGTTTTAAACATAAGAATAGACTTGGAAAGAAAGAAAAAGAAAAAATAATTAGATAGGTTAGTGTGCTATTTCTAACAGTTTTTGTCATCACGACAGATTTGATTTCTTTTTTAATCAGAATTTCCTGTGTTTAGATACTTTGATTCTGACAGCATTAACAATACTTGTTTTATTAAGTACTTATGAAAGGAAGTGCCAGACTGTAATAATTAGTTTGAGTACTTTTATACATCCACATTGTTGTCTTGCTGTTACTTTGGTATAACAATATTCTAGTTATATAAAAGATTGTCTCTATATTGAAGCTTAATTAATGAGAATTAAATTATTTTCCCTTTCACTTAGGTTGCTACTCACAGCCTTCCAGAAATGAACATATCTTCTAATAGTGTCATGCTCTTCTGCTTCAGGAGTTATGGTTTAACCAAACACATGTAAATCAAACTTGTCCACTTTAGGAACTGAATGTGATTGTTATATGAATTTTCACTATTTAACACGAATAAAATGAAATTTTGGATTCTAGCTGTGGCCCAGCATTTAAACTGTGCTAGAATCCAAGTGTTAAGCTTTGGCTATCAGAGATTTATGCACAGGGATTTTTGCAATTCAAGGTGCCATGTAAGCAACCTAACATATTGACATAGCTTTTATTATTCAGTTTTTATTATTATTTTTTGAAGTGAGAATAACTACTTTAATAATTCAGTGACATTTGTCATTTTGGAAAGCAAGTATTTTTCAGGTTCTGGGTTTGTCCACTTGCATTCTACTACTCTTCCTTTTCACTGAACAGAAATATGTAATATGTGCCAAACAGAAAATAAAAAATCTGTTTACTTGTTTTCCTCCATAGTATTAAAACATCAGAAATATTAAACACGTATTCAGGAAAAAAATAACCATTATTCTTTTTGGGAAACTTAATGATTATTTTATAACTCTATATTTTAAAAAGTCATATTGAAATCACATAAAAGTAAAATGAGTGTCTGGTCTGTGCAAGAACAGATTGTCATGACAATAATAATAATATAACTTCATTACATATTTACAATTCATACAGCAATGGGATTTGAACAAAAGCATGTTTTTACAGTCAGAATAAAGAATATTTTCAGCTATTTTTGTACCAGCGTTCTCAGAATGCAATCAAAATATGGTCCAGGGTCATTCAAATGCTTTTGAGATATTATTGAACAGAAGTTTATCACATTACTTCCTATTCTTACCTGGCACTTCTTCATCATAAATTCCTATTTACCCACACATATCTCTGTTTTAGTTACTGCTTTGCTGAGCATGGATCTCATCTGAAGATTTGAAGAGGATGTGGCTCTACTCAATTTCTTTTTTTTTTTTTTTTTAAGCGCAGAATTTTTTGGTATTTGGGTTCAGCTCCTCCTAAGCCAGCAAGACTCACTCTGCAGTGCAGCGCCTGCCCTGGTGCCATGGGGGAGAGCACCCACCAGAGAACACCCATCACGGGCACACCACTCCTTCCTTCCAGCAGGGATCACCAGGCACTGACACCTCAGTGTGTCTGTCCTTGATAAAAACCAAACCCTCTCATTCAGCGTTATGGAGTTAAATATAACATCAGAGAGAAAGCAATTTTAAGGGGATTATTAACTGAATCTTTTGTATTAGATTTTTTTATCATTGCACTGCTATTAATTATGATGAAAAAAATTAATTCCATATCAAGCCTACCAATATATTTCAGAGCACTATATGAAAAAAAACCCCATCATCTATGAGCCCCTCTCTATAAGGGGCTTTTCTTTGGGATTTCTGTTCCTATCAGCACTCTTTTGCAGCTGACTTGGCAAGTAGAAGAATGTAATAAGAATATTAAAGTAGTTAAATTTGTTTGATTGCTTTTTCTTTCCTCTTGTCTTCGATTAAATCTGCACGTGTGTGAGGGGTAAGGGTGGTTGAGGAGGCTTTTTCGGCTTCCTTTTAATTGTTTTTTGTGGTTTGGGTGTTTTTGAGGGTATTCTTTTTGTTTGTTTGATTGGTTGGTTTGGTTAGGTTTGGGTTTTTTGTGTTTGGTTTGGTTGGTTGGTTGGGGTTTTTTTTGCTTGGAGTTTTTCTGGGGGTTTTCTGTTTTGTTTTGTTTTGTTTTGTTTTGTTTTCCCATCTTATTCCTGGAATTATTGGAGTTATTGCTTGCTCAGGCTGCTAATGACATTATCAAAAATGTGGACAAAGAGTTCAAGAAAGATTTTCTTTTTACCTACAATAATGAGCACCCGTATGTTTTTCCTGGTCTCCTGGAATACCATTTTCCTCATAGAGAGGGCAAATGTATAGTTTTGAAGTGTTTTGCAGTAGTTTTATAACTGTGTATTGTCCACCCTGGGAATGGAGATACACTGAGAAGGCATTAGGAGGTGCTGGGCATTTTCTGTGTGCCTGTTGCACAGGCAGAGTCTGGCTGCTCAGCAGGTCTGCACTGGGTTTACCCGGCTGGCTAAACCCCTCAGGAGCAGAGAAGCTCACTGGAGTAATGACTTTGTGTGAGCCGTATATATTAGCAGAATTGCTGAATTGTTTTTCTGTAAAAATCAATGCAACAATGGAGAAATCTATTGCCTCATTATTGCCTACAATGTATGATTAATTATTGGCCTAATACTGCATGCAAAATACAATTTTCCATGAACATATGCAAAAGTGTATTGATTTCTATAAGAAACAGAAGTGTTCATGCACTTCCCTCTTCAGCTAAAGTGCTTCCCTTATCTACAAACCTAAGCACTGGCCATTGACAAGTTGGTAGAAGAAACAGAAATGCTCTTAAATAATTGAGGATACAGCTACAAAAAGTGTTAATGATTCCTGAACTAGCAGAAAATACTGAGTTCAGGGAAATGTGGATTTTTTAATGCAGACAAAACTGAGATCTTTACATCCTTGCCTTTTCTTTGATCATTGCAGATGTGGAAAACCAAACTGTATCTACCCCAGAAGAGGGCCCAGAGCAGGAGGCAGAAAAACTGCAGACAGCCTCACTTCAAAGCTGGTCTGCATGAAGGGTCTGGAGTCAGATGGGTGTGTCCAGTGAGAGTCCACAACCTTGTATAAAGTTTGTGAGGAAAATTCATTCTGTCTAAGAAAAGGAAAAGTGTGTGAAGTATAGGCCGTCCTCAGAGAGAGACCTACATTTTCAGTAAAAATTAACTCCTTTTTATATCATAGAAAAATAAAAGGGCTTAGGGCATCAGAACTTTGAAAAGGTAATAGCTGATTTTCATGCCTATTTTTCCCCTGTAAAAGTTCAGAGATGGATGAAGTTTGTTGTGTTTTTTTTGTGTTTTTTTTTTTTTTTTTTTTTTTTTTTTTTTTTAGTGATTTTTGTTTTTCCAGACCATTTCAAATTTTTCAGATGATAAGTTGCCATTCCATTTATGTGTAACGGTGTCAGATGTATGTGGTTTCTGGGTACCCAACTGTACTTCAAAGGTGTCAGTTGCATTTTTCAGGGATGTTTCTGGTTCCCAGCTCCTGTTCCCAGGCTCCCAGCTCGCTGGCTGGCAGGCAATTTCTCTATCAGTATTTTCAGCAGACATTTTTTGTCTGTTCAGAATTTTTTCCTCTTCAAACCAGATCATTTTTATGGCTGCTCACATCACTGAGTAGAACTGAATCTGATGGAAATTATGTCTGTCTGCATGTCTATCTGCTTCTGCTCCTGTTTGTGGATCACAGTATACCTACACATAAAACAGGACAAGGAGCTGTGATCAGGCACAGGGCTCAGCCCAGACAGACCAGTGGCTTGTTGATACAAAATCAGCTTATTTATTCCCTTTCACACCATGCTGGTTCTTCCTACATAATTCTCAACCCTTCTTTTTCTTTGCCCTTGTCTCCACACAGAAAAAAATGGCGAGAATGGGTATCACCTAAGACCTTTACCTGCATTATGTATGTTCCTTAAATGGTATCATTTCTGTGGTTGATCTTTCAAAGACTATCAATGTCTCCCTTCTTCTGTCTGTAACATTTGAACATTTTGCACAAATCTCCTTTAGCCATCTCTGAGATCCACCCATCCCTCATGTAGACATCTATAACTTTTTTCAGCTTCTTGCTGTGTTGTGTACCATGTAGCAGTTCTTTTATGTAAAGTTAAGAAATTTCTCATGAGAGTTTCAGTTAGTTAAACTCCAGGCCAAAGTCTAGTCATTTGCCTTCACATGCCAGTCACACTGGGATTCAAAGTAAAGTTGTACAAAACCCACTGTACATAAATAAAACAAAATAATTCACAATAATTCAGTAATATTCCACAAAATTAATTGGTTTATATAAAATGAATACTGTGTTCAAGACATTCTACTTCACCTTCTGCACGACCATAGTTTCCAAATTTTAATTTTCACTGGTAGAAATATTGTAAGATTTTTATAGATAATTTAAGGGAAAATTTACTAACAAGTGTACTTAGTAGTTAAAAAAATCAGTGTAGCATAAAATTAGCTAGATTTTTTCAATTTGAGAAATATAGGAAAGGCTACATTTGGCTTCAAACCAAGAGTCTATGTAACTCAATGCCCTGAACCTAACAATGGTTGTGAGCAGGTGCTTACAGAACACTATTAATAGAAGAGGCATTTATGATTCTTTTCATATTTCCAGCAGTTTGAGGCTCTGAGAATTTCCTAGCCCTGCTATGCTTTTTTCCATTTAAGTAGTCTTCAAAAGTTGACTCTTCCAGTCACTGTTGTTTCCCCCTCTGAACCCTTACTACAGAGAGCGTAATGAACTATATGAGACATGACAGTTCACATCCTTACTTGTCTGAAGGTTTACATGCGTAAAAGTTTTCAGCAAAGAAGGAGATGATTCCCAGTCACCCTCACTCACTCCATGCATGCCATGCAGATACTCTTTGACAGCCTTGCCCAAACAACAACCCCTTACAAATCCCTGCAAGTATACCTTCTGACCTGGCAGGTGCCATGTGGGAGGGACTGTGCATTGTGGTTCCTCCTGGGTCCTCCCTGCAGTAAGATACAGCTATTTTCTGACCATGGAGCTCAGATATGCAGGGTCTGCATCTCTCAAGGCTGGCCTCTCCTGGTGTCACAGATCCCCTCACAGTGCACTGGTGCCTTACTCTGAAGAGGGAGGTGTAAGAAAGGTGCACTTTTCCTTTGGGACTCCTTCCCCATATGATTAGAGCAAATGCCAGTTCCTGTCACACCAGCTGGCATTCTACTCAGACTGTCACTCTGCTCAGACTGTCACTCCATATTCTGCCACTATGGCAGAAGCATAATATTTTTGCTTCAGTAACTTCCATTCCACTGTCATCTTATTTGCAGGGAAGTTTCAAGCAATGCACTTTATACCTAATGCTTTATGCATGGTAAAGGTGCTTTCCAAAAGAGAAATCCAAGGGAACACCTAGGTCAACTTTTTGTATCAACAATGCCCTTTGGCAAGGACTCCATGCATTTGCTACCTTTTGTGTTGTGAAGACATATTGCATTCTTTCCTGGTTTCCTTTTGATGGCCCCTAGCTCCTGCCTATGCCTTTGTACTTTCTTCAAGGTACAACCCTGTACTCAAGTTTTTATAGAAGTCCAGCATATATCCTTCCCCAGACCAATTTAAATCCTTCACCTTTAGAGTGAAAAGTACTAGGATATGGAGTTTTTTCTGTAAGGTAGCCACAAGAATTTTTTTCTGCCCTTCATTATACCTTTTTTTCCTCTCAGGATATTATTTGAGAGAGAAAAAGTTCAATCCTTCAAAATGTGTGTAAACTATAGATTCTACTTCTTTTTAAATCCTGAAAAACCTCATTCATTTTTGGATAAATCTTATTTTATACTGGATGTGAAAAAACAACTTCATCAGTTAAACCTAGTTTTACAGACACTGAACCAGAACTATCTCATTTACCATCTGATATATAGAGCATTAATTCCTGTTTCTGACTAGTTTTCCTTTATGTGTGTAATGAATACAAGAAGGGTTTCAACCATCTGCAGTTTTTCCCAGACAAATATGTTCATCAGATAACAGGTAGTTCCAGAAATCTTTTGATCTTGCCTATTTTTATTTTTTATAGAAACTGACGGAGATGCAAGATATGGCATTCTTGCCACAAGTTATGATTGAAAGATAATGATTCCATATACTGTCTTAGGTATAATTTCACAACATTCCATTAGATCTGCTTGTGGTCATTTTCAGAAAGAGGAAGCTGAGTTTTGTCTAACTTGTTGACACCTTTCCTTTTTAATTGATTACATGAAACAAAGAGCAAAGGAGAACGTAATTGTGTTGGACTTTTCCGAGACTCCCCTGCACTCACTGCACATTACTTTTTTCTTGGATATGTTGCCTATTAATTTTTTTAATCCATACTGTGAATTCATCCAATTTCATGGAGTAACACATGCTGGAGATTCATTGGAATATGAAAAAGTATTTAGAAGTATTTCAGATATCACTTGGAAACAGAAAAGTGCTTGCATTTCTATTTCTTTCAGAAAATTGAAACTCCTAGGATTTCACCCATAAATGGCTTAGAGAAGAAAAGAAGTCAGAAAATATTGAGTCAAAGGTAGTACACATCAACAGTAGAGATTTCTAAATTCCACAGGCCTGATAATTTCAACTAATACTCTGAAATCACCCAATAGAAAATAAATCACTTTAAAATAGGCTTAATTAGATTTCACTTACTTCAGAGGACTACTTATTTTTCATTTGATTTTTATGTATTTGCCCTTTTTCAGGGTAATGTTTTATAGGCTTAGAAGAAAATTTAATATTTATTGCTTTATTATTATTACCATCGCTTTCAATTTTTAAAAATCCGGTTTTAGTACTATGTACCATAGATTTGAAGTAGAATTTTGCCCATTAATATTATTGAATCAACTTAACAAAGTTCAATAGCAAATGAGGAGTTTCGCTAGGATGAAAGTAGCAATTATACTGACTTGATGTACAGTAATGAAGAACATCTGCATGTAACCATTTCTAGCTTTCTTCATGATTAAATAAACTCTGGTTTTATGTGCACACAAATTATTTTTCAACTTTGACATGAAGTAAATGTTATTTGCAGTAACTTGAAAATTGTTGGTTCTATTTGCAATTTCTTTGTCATTTGATGAATAATTTGTCACAAAAGACCAGTGTCTCCACTGTAGACAGGTGGTTGAAGGAACAATGCGAGCTATGGCACACACTTTCATATTCACATTCATTACTTCAAAACTTGATTTTTTGTCATTTCCTGGATAAAATGACCAAGGTTTCCTCAGAAACCCTGTTGATAAAACATACAGCTGCTTTCCACCTCAATAAAATTAACTTACTTGAAGATGCTGTACCAGGCCGTTTTGTCTTTCACAGGTTCATCTTTTCAACTTACTTTTTCAGGAAAAAAATTAAAAATTAAACCTTTAGATTTCAGGCATTTTTACTTCAAAATATACATTGAAGATAAAAATATTTCAATGTTTATATAATTCCTATCTTTAGGAGCTCACACTCTGAGACAATCAGTGTTACAATACTTCAGATTGTGTATTAAATATAATTAAAAAAAAAAAAACTGTTTTTGATTTGAAATTAATTTTTCCTACCTTTTATTTTTAATAATGGATGTTGTGTCAAAATTACTTTTTTATATTTTCCTCCAAAAGTTATCTGCCAGCAATTTGTTATTTCTGACAGATTAATTTTTTAATATATTTTTTTCCTGCAAACCTGGCACGATATTTCAACCTCATTTTGCTACAGTCATATGCCAGAGGACTTACTAATGTGTCAGCAAAAGTGACAAGTTTATTTCTGAAGGAAAATTTGCTTTGACAATAGTACAGCAAAAAAGAGAATATTATTCGTCAAAAAAAGATTTTAGAATATATCCTATTAGCTCAAGAAGATACATCAAGTAGGGACAGAAATAGATCCTCTATGATCTGAAGTAGTAAGTTATACTTCTCCAAATGAAAAATCAGAAGATAAATTATAATCCTATTAATAGCAAAAAACCCAAAACAACATTTTTTATTCTTCCTCAGCTTGAGCAACAGTTTATTTAATTCCAAGTTAATTTAAGAACCCTCTGCTGCCAGAACAAAGGAGCTGTTAAATTCTGGAGAAGAAAAATATAGATTAATAAGTGTGTGTGGTGGGGAAAAGTTTCCAGTAGAGCTTACCAATAGCTCTTAGGATTCAAACTCTAGTGTAGGGAATTAGAAACTTTAAAAGACTTTTTTAATACACAGATTTTTTTTTTCCAGAGTGTATTTGAGGGAAATGGTAATATTCACAGTATACTGATTACCTGGAGCCGTACTTATTTTGCTGAATGTTCACAGTAAGTATGCTATTTTTCATATGTTTTCAACTTTACTGTTTTCAAAATGTAAATGCTTCTCCAGTATATTCTTTAAAGAAGTTTTAAAATGTATGATTGCTGAAGACAAGCCCACAGGTACAGCAAACATTTTTTCTTTCTCCGAGAGTATTTGTCAACTTCACCCTATGAAGCAACCTAGACGATTTTCCCTGGCTGACTGATGGTGAACTTTGCAGAGCTTTGTAAAAGCTAGCTGAGAATATTTTTAACAGATTGTATACAGTGAAAGGAATTTTATTAGGAAGGCCAAGTAGAAGGCTTTTACTGCAATTGTCATACAACAGTGAAAGACAACACTGCCAAATAATCATACTTTTCACCAGTTTTAGGCAACAGCTATGGTGGCCTGCCTTTCCATTTCTGTACCAGCACAGAGTAAGATGACTTAAGAACAAGTCAGATTTTCTTTAAAAGCATATGCTTTGAGATCTAGCATTCTTATCTCTGACTGATTATTCTGTGGGATGTGGCCAATAGGGACTTTATGATTAAGAATTTTTTGTTCTTTTCTAGACGAAAAATATCATCACATTACAGAAAACTTTTCTTGATGCAAGCAATTCATAGTTTTTATCACTTGAGTTCTTCAATAATTCAGAGATGGAATCAGATTCAAATTCAGACACTAAAATGAGTTTTTTTCATAAGATAGATATGAAATGAAAATAAGATCTTAGACTAGTTAGACTCACATTAAAAACAACAGATATTGATTAAAAACTGGTCAATACAGTGATATTTAGTGAGCTTTTCAGAAGACAAAAAGGTTTTTAATTGTTTGTTTAATATCTGAACAGATGGTCAATTATATCTCTTCTGGCCCTCAGCTTCTACTCTATCAATATATAAGTTCTCCAACAGAGAAATCTTATCTGTTAAACTCATCTGCATGACTTGGATATATCAGAAATTACCAGATTCTTTTGCTGATGTCCAAGTCTCCACTCAAACCCTAAATCACTGAAGAAAGCCTAAACCAAAATCAAAACCATAGAACTTCAACTGCATTTACAGCTCAATTCAATGTTCATGCAGTCGTGGTTCAACTTAATTCAAAACAATTTACTTGAACTGACAGTAATTTCGAAGTGTTACAGGTATTAATACTGAGGTGAATTTCACAGGGCTTTTGATATCAGGAATACAGAAATCTATATTTGAAATTAGTTGTCCCTTTATACAAAATGTAAAATGAGAGGTGTGTTTAGGAAAATATTTTATAGGCCTCTGTAAATAAGTAAAATCTGGGTTTTTTCTCAGAATTGATTATGAACAGAGTTCAGAAAATTTGGGTTTGTATACTTATTAGGCAAGATTAATACATATATACAAAATCTGAAGTTTTATGTTAAGGCTGTTGATTTAATATAATTTTTATTATTCATGCTCACATAACTGAGAATCATACAGTTCTGAAATTTTAAATACATCGACAGGGTAGCAACAGGTGCAGAAATTGAGTGGTAGTTTATAGGCACTGTTTAGACACCTAAATATTCTGGGCATTAGAATTGTCAAAGAACTGCCCAAAGCTGCACATAGGTGAGGATAGCTACAGGAGATTTCCAGCTTCCAGCAAACTACAGAAGTTTTTAAGTTCTGTCACTTACTCTTTATGAAACAGTTCTTTGAGCTTTTGTTCCATCCAAACAAAGGAGGGACACTGCTCTTTGAGCAGGTGCTGCAGAGAGGCCAATGTTACTGCCAGTCAACAAAAGCAGTGATTTTCACAGAATAGTGCCTAAGGCCTCTTGCTGAGACTGGAGAAGTGGTGTCCTTGCTTGCAAGTGCATGCTAGGGGAAACTCTGCATTGCCAAGTAGCTGTTGGAGGTGCTCAGTGGACTGCACAACATTGCAGATATTGTGAAGGAGGTTGTCTGTATCTTTCTTACAATACTGCAGCTACAATAGCCTAAATGCTGAGCTGTATTGAAGAAGGCACAGACAAAGGCTGTGCTCTCTGAGCTGGGAAATGGAGACTCCCACAACAGAAATGTCTGGGAGCTGCTTTTTACTACTGTCACAATGAAAAAGTCCACCTAAATTAATTCTTGTAGGAGAATCTATATAATGGTATGTGTGAAACTACAGAAGAGTTTCAGTGTCCTGGTAGCACATGAGGGGCTGGAAGCTATGTTCAAAGATGCACTCAAGCAGGTTGGATCAGCATGTAGCAGCACTGAGAGGAAAGTGAATGAAGGACAGCAGTATGAGACTCCAGGGAATGGAGGCTGCCATCTGCTGACCTAACCTATTTTCTTGTAAGATTTACTGCTCAGATCTGGAATGCTATGAACAGACTGATAAGGCTCTGTCCTTGATTCTTCTCCATGTGAGCATCAACTTTACTGTCAGGGGAGGCCTGCTGAACAGCAAGTGTGAACATGAGGCACTGGGGCTGAGGATCAAGGGCATAGGGACCCAGGTGTTTTTCTCCTCAATGCTGCAGGTGAGGAGGAAGGGCTTGAGGAGTTGAGAGGAAGAGTAGGAAGTCCCTGCAGGTCAACAACTAGCTTTATGCTTTGTAATGATAACAAAAGTTTTGTTTTTGTGACCAAGGCACCCTTATGGATGATCAAGAGAGCAGAGTTAAGAAGAGGTACGATTGAACTAACCAAATGGGAAAAAAACCTTCTGTAAATAGGCTGGCTAAACTGTTCAGAATAGCTTTAAACTATGAGTGATGGGAGTGGGGCACGGCAATCTGTTATTGTATAAGAAAGTGATGGAACATTTGGGAAAGCAAAGCACTCTTAACTCTTTTGTATTTTTTTCTATGTTCCCATTATTGTCCCACTGAGATTATACCTACATTCCTTTCTGCTATGTTAGAATTTACTCTGTTTCTCAGTTAAAAGTGGACATGATAAATCTTACAAGCTAGAAAATTAAGTATGGTCAATCCTAACTAAATCTACTATTGTGTTGTGTAACATGAAATGTGTTTGAGTCTGGCTTTCTACAGTGTTCTTAGTCACTTACTGTTTTGTCAGTAGTTTTCTATATTTATATATACTTAGCTCAATCATCTCTCTTCCCCAGTTTATATAATAATTCAGGTATAAAACAAAAGCAGAGCATCAACACTTTCTTTTCTCTTTTTCCTCACACTTTTCTGACTGAATGACCTAATACTTTGTTGTTGTTGTTGTTTTCCCCCTATTTTGTACAGGAGACAGTTAGCATCCCTAACAAAGAAGTTTGAGACCAGAGGCTTGGGTAAGCAAATTTTGAACTTACCATGGCAATAGAGAACTTTCATAGAACCCAGTAATTTGCCTCCCAAAGAAGATGGCATGGTCAGAAGAAAGGTTTTATTTCTTTTTTCCTGGAATTGAAAATTGGAAATTTCTGGTAAAGCCTCCTTTGTTCTGTGATAAACATAAAATAACACAGAAATGTAACATATATAAACAAGTAATACAAGTACCAAAAAACCCAACCCATCAAAACCAAGGAAAAACTTCACCTATTAAACTTCTGTCCTGTGACATTTCTCATTTCCTCTTGTAATCATGCTGAAGTGCACTTTTAGTTATCATGGCTTAATTACAGAATAGGTGTTAATTTTCCAGTTAGAGGGAAATATTTAATTGCATCACTTATTTTTGCTAAAGGACTTTCTCAAGTTTTGCACCATAAAACTTACAGCTAAAATACAGTCTAGGGATACAAAATCAGTCTTTTTTGATTTTTATTTTCTTAACTCTTGTTTTTATGAGAAATCAGAAACATCAGCACATAAATCTCCACATGCTTTCCAGTCACGTGGCATCTACAATGAGTTTGGTATAAATCTCATATATCTAGTTATTAAGTTTCTGAGCATAATGTGAGTGTAGACATTAATGAACACTAGAAATCTCCTTAAGAATGGAAAATGCCTCGGTTTTAGAACATTCTTCAAGAAAAGCCTGCAAACTCTCACCATCAGCTGCAGGTCCCAGTCATTCAGAACCACAGCTACTGGAAACCAGGCTTCACTAGGTTCCTATGTACATATCATGTTCTGTTAACTGTAGACATTGTTCTGATAACTTCCTTGTAATGAAACTGATTTATTTTTACCTTCCTGCAAAGCTGATGTTGATTTCTGGATGCTTGCATTCATATCTGAATATATGGCTTTTCTTTTATTGATAACTTTCAATGTACCATTTAACACCATACCTAAATTATTCTTCTGTCTTTTTGCTGACCAAATAACACCCTTTCTGGTAACATGTAATTCTCCAGGAACATTCTATTGTCACTGCTGCATTTTTAACAAAGTATTTATCTCCTTTTCTGTATTACTGTATTTTCATTTTCACAACCTAACTCTCAAAACCTAGCCTTCAGAAAAAATAAACACCATCATTATTAGCAATTAACATCATATACCCAGAAGCACTTTGATTACTAAAGTAACACAAACATCTCAAATAAAACTATTCCAGCTGCTAAAAGCTTTAGATAGCAATGGTTTGTGCAATTCTGTTACCAAACTTGTCATTCTAATATACACCTTAAAATTTGGAACTGTCTCATTTTATTTTCATAGCCTTGAGTTTTAAGTCTTACAGATATGAAGTGGGTGGCAGGTACCTGCTATATATAATACATTTTATTTACTTTCAATAAGATTTTGGCAAGGACTGGGAAGCAGATTTCATTCCAGCTTACTCTTCTGTCAGATATTTGAAAGAAAAAAAACGTAATTTAATTTGTCATATTTTTCATATCAGATTTATTTATATGTATTAGATCCTCACCTCCATAAAACTTTGGTCACCCCTTTGCTGTTGTTGATACTGTGTGGAATGATTTCCTTCTCTGTGGAATGATTTCAATATTTGGCCAAAATATTTTTAGCAATAAAAATCATCATTATAAGTACTACATTAATTGCACAATGTAAGCCATTCATCCTCAGTGCTGTATCCTGTTTAGTCATATTGCAACTATTGTTTTACATTTTTATTTCTTAGAGACTTTGAAGAGATCGTGTCAGCAGTTTGAAGACTGAATAAAGTAAAATAAATAATTAGTTTAGTTGCTGAGGGAAACTCAACTGCCTCCATACTAAGGGTAGAACTCATCTGCCTAACACTGAACATCTGGTGTGCTTTAACATTCCCTAAGTTGTGTTATTTAACCATGCATGGCTCTTCCAGATGAGCACAAGTCTCTGTAGGTCCTTCATCTTATTTGACAGCCTTTGTAGCTGTCTGTCATACCTTGGAGCAGCTTGATGAAGCAGTGACAATGTTTGGAGAACTTGACTGTAGCTCAAGGTATGCACTTTTTGACGGCTATTCTGGATATTATATTTTGCATGCACCACTCAAATTTACAATCTGTTTTAGTAAGAAATTACAATAGTAATTAGATAATATGCCATTTGTTATTGTCAATACTGGAAGAATGGATATTAAAAGAAGAAGAATGAATAGCAAGAAAAAAAAATGGTCAATATCCTAAAGCAGGTTTGTGGTATGTGGTGGTTTAACTCTCTAAAGCATACATTTCCAGAATAATTTTCCTTATTATGCATAGCAGCTTCTTTTTCTATAAACAGAATACAAACAAACTCAGAAGGTCTTATGGTAAATTTCTCTAAAATATTTGAGGATTTTGGGTTTCGAGAAAAATTTGGTAGAACATTCCCTCCCAAGAAGCCTGGCATAAAATCCATTAATCCTCTCCTACACAGAGAATATCTGGAACTTCAAGAAGGAAAAGACCTTGTAGTCCCTGCCAAAGAATGAAATCAAGACTCTAAGGAGCCAGAGGAACTCTGTGCTAATTTTCAAGTCTTTGGGGTCATTTAACAGCCTGTGAGCATGTGTGAAATGAATGACAAGCGTTGCTGTGACACACCAAAACATAATGCTCTTAAATCCTATTTGAAAATAATTTAAACGTATGGTTGTATTGTAAGGATATTATTTGACACTCAAATTGGCATGCAGGTATCAGAAACATAGACCAGATGTTCTAAACAGATGAGAGCAGTTGACTCAAAACCTGTTACACTAATGTCTTGACAACTATTGTTTTGGATGGAGGTTTAACTCTTATTTGGAATTCGTATTTACCCACCAAACACAATTGTCATAATTCAAAATGAGGAGTTATATTTAAACCAAAATTCTTAATTAGATTACCTTGAAAATCTTTTCTTTTCTATGTAACTTCAATGGGATGAATGATACATACTCTAAACCTATTTTATTTGCGCTACAAAGTGAAGCTTCAAATACTTTTTAATTTCTTTTGCCTTTAGGACCTCAAGCTCAGAGTTCCACCATTATCATTGCAGATGTTTTAAATTGCAGCTTTAGGAATTAATTAAAGACATACTTTATCAGCATACAGCTTACCCTTTTGGGTTTCACTTTCTTCATTTATTTTAATGCAGTAATTTCATTGTTGCCAGTAATATCATACATTTATCTTAAATTTATTGCTGCTTTCTGTGTCAGAGACAACATTATTAGCTCAGTTCAAAGATGTCAGGATTTCATTTAAGCAGCACTAGAAGATTGACCAGCAGGTTGAATGTGACTGGTATAAAAAAGTCATACTGTAGTGTGCAGAAATAGCTTACTAAGTATTAAGTTTTTGTACCTAACTCCTCTTTATATTTCCCAGTGTATTATGCTGTACTGTTTTGTAGTTTATTTGTTCTACACAAGAGTCAGGTAACTGAATGGAACAGATGACAAATCATTCAATGATTATGCATTTACATGCATACAAGCGATGGAATTACTGACTCAAAAAGCTTGTTAGGAATATTTTTTTCTCATATTGTTTCATTGTTTGAAAACCTCATGCATTTTGCTGGTTATTCTGTTAATTCCTCTATGGATACCTGAATTATGAGATTTTTTCAACTGGAACCTAAAGGCACAATATTGGCTTTTATGATGGGTTTCCTAGTACAGCTGTATCTACGATAAAACAGCACTAGTTTCCCATGTTTGGAATACTAAAGTGATTCTTAAAAGTTTAAAATACTACATAATATATGAAGGCTTCATAATGAATTGTTTGACAGATGTGAAAGATAGGTTATGTAAGCATTCTAAACAGAAAATAAAGGCAAAAATTTAGAAGGAGAAAAAAAGAAAGAAGAACAGACATTTGCTGAAATCCTTTGCAAACTTCTGAAGAGTATTTCATGCTGATATGTGCCAGCATAATTTGTTCTCTTCTGGGGCAGAATTTTGTCTTTACTTTTGTTTTAAATTGGAGCAATAATGACAGGATAGATATTTACTTTTCTTGGTCTTATAGAATAGGAAAGTGATAGGCATAGGAAAATTACAGAGGTAATACTGTACTTTGCACATCACTATCAGCACGATGAATGAACTGAGATTACAGGGTAATATCCTGCTTTGAATCTCTGAGATACTGTATCATTATTGTTATCTTCTTTGACATCATTCAGCCTCAGTGAAGATGACTGAAAAAATAATTCAAATAATGCATTAATCAAATGCTTTGTAAAAATGTATGTACTGCAATGAATTTAATTGAAAATAATATGTTAAAGATTCTTTTAAGTTTGTATTTTGAATTTGTTTATTTTGTATTCTCCTTTTTTCTGACTGCAAAAATGCCCAATTTTATACTGTTGTTTTTTTGTTTGTTTTTTTTTTTTTTTTCACAGAAAGAAATGTTTATATTTCACAGTGCAACAAGATACCTCAAAATCATTAACTACTATTCTAACATGAATAGGTCAAACTATTATCAAGAAAAAATAATCAAGTGTTCCAGTGTAATAGTTCATCTAATCAAATTATATTTCCATACTGCAGTATTTATACCACTGAGCATTCAATTTTGTAATGTAGCTTCTTCTAATGGAAATAGTTCCTTGAGGTCTTCAGTTTATAGTAATGAACAAAGAATAGTTGATAAACACCTTTCTTTTTTCTTACTGAAATTCTAACCACTCATATCTCTCATTTTTTGCAAAAGACAACAGTCAGAAGTATCCAAATTCATTTTAGCATGTGTATGTATAGTTATTATTTTTTTCTGATTCTTCCAGAAAACATTGTAATGAAATGCTGAAAAGAATGGCCAAGAGAGACTGTGTTATTGCTATTCTTGGACACATTCAGAGCCAGCTGGATAAGGCCAGACCTGATATAATTTTGATTTGTTTTTTAGGAGCAGGTTGGACCTGTTGAGAGTCCTCAGAGGTTCCTTCCAGCCTCCATTACTCTGATTATTATTGTTATTACTGTTACAGTTTATTGCTACTGGTGATCTTTAACAATTAAATACTAATACAGACAACAATTTACTCTTCACTAATACTGTTACTAATAGTTTCTTGTTTAGTAAGGATTCAGAAGAATTATGAGGAAGAAATTTTAAAAAAATTTGTTCAACAAATAAGAAAGGTAAAGCTCGAAGTTAAGCTCACCACAGGTCTAACTATTCTCTTCATTTGACATTCCTCTAATACCATGCTATACTTTCACTTTTTTGTTTCTCATATTATTTTGTTATTGCCTTAAGAAATTAATGAAATTTTTTGAAAGTCTGTGACTGTATAGCAGTGTACATGGGTTTCTAATCTGTCTACTGGGTCACCCTACAGAAAGTACCCTAAGGCTAGGATTTTTCTAGCAGTTTGTTATTGTTCCAGTCATAAACTTGGGTGTATATGCACAAAGGTAACTTGTCATCACTCTCTTTCATAATGAAGAGATAATCCTCAGGAACACTCTCATTATTATTCATATGGAAAATTTCAGGAAAAAATAAAAATTGGTATTGGAGACCATAAAAAAAATCACAGAATCACAGAATAAACTGAGCTAGAAGGGATCCACAAGGATTATCTAGTCAAATCATTTACTTAGAAATATTTCTCAGATATGTTTCTTCCTCGAGGAAATATTATGGAAGGTTTCAGAAGCTCTTGTATCAAATTCTGTTTGTTTCAAATTTGCAATTTCCTGATTAGAGAGTTTTCATGGAGAAGAAGACTGTCTGGTTTGGAGTTGATTTGTTTCAGTCCATCCTAATCTAGCCACTTCATTTTATATGAAAAAAACAAAAGCCCAGAAAAAAAAAAAAAAAAAAAAAAAAAAAAAAGAGTACAAGGTCTCTGAACTTTACTGACATTATGGATGTAACTTACTAATAAAGATATCTACATATGGATCTAGTCATTTACATAAAATATGAGACCAAAAGCTAAGTTAATGTTTTCTTCTATACTTTCAGGTAGTTCCTCCAAGCCCTCCCTTTCCTCTCAATAAACAGAAATCTCCTTTAAATGGCAGAAGCCATTTCTATAATTCACAGTTTTCCTTCTGTGTTTTGAATTTTTTGATTGTGTTACTGGAGAATTAAAACTGCATTTAACATACTATGTGGCATTTAATATATCTGGAAAGATATGGAAATGACACAAAATACATATAAAATATGCATTCTAAATAGTGTATTCAGTCAGAAAAGATATGAAATAATCATAATTGCATTTCCTATTTTGTTCTAAAAATTGACATTTTCTTATTGGCTTAGACAAAATATCATTTACCTGGACTCTGTAGATGCATTTAGAAGAAATCATGCATTATTTTTTAATGTATAACATCTGAAGTGGTAAAATGTGTCAAGAGGCTTCTGTAAAATATTACCTTTATTAACATTGTGTCCATAGACATTCTTTGGTACTTTTTTGTTATCAAAATTAGGCCTATGACTGAATAAATATATAATAAACTTGAGGAAGCTTAGTTATCATACTAATATTTGAAAACCTATTGATTTTAATACCTTCAAATGTTTCATTGCTTCCCATTGGTTTTAATTATCTGTTATCAAATCTGGTAGACCCAATCCTGACTAAATCTTACATTATTTCATTTTTATTTCCCCTGGCTCTTGGTAGAGAGAGGAGAAGCAAGGAGATACAAAGAAAGGAGAGGAAAAATTCATGAGATAATTTATTTTTCTAAGTTTGAAGAAATTTTAGCAAACAATCTGTATTTAACTGTACAGCATTCACGAAAAAAAACAATGCAGGGGGTAGTAGCAGCATAAATTATTTCTCACATGTATTCTCAGTAAAGACTTCTCAATGTACATTGTAATTTTATTAATTGCTTTTCTTTTTAAAGGCAACTGGGTGAAACTGTACAAATCATAAAAAATAACTACATAAAAATGTTCTTACTGGAGTGTACCAAGATTATACAGTAAACAATGGCTGTAGATTTTTCTTTTTTCTTTTTTTTTCCTTTTTCTTTTTCATGTTCTTTTCCTTTCCCTTTTTTCTTTTTCCCTTCTTTCTTTTCATGTTCCTGGGACAAAGTGCAGTAATATTCCACCACTTACAGTGTGGCAATGAGTATATCGATGTACAACTGGTTATGATAATATAATTGACAGCATCAAGTGATAACTGTAACAAAGCAATTGCTCCACCAAATTTTACTAGTGTTTCAAATAATTAAATATTTCAACTCTCCAAATAAATAACAGCGATACTTACAAAGATATAAGAAAAATCATGAGGTCTCCTGAGAGATTTCTTGATTATGAGATCTCCTGCCTCCAAGGAAAAGGTTTCTCATAAATCTTCTCACTTAAATGAAGGTTTGTGGAGTAAGTGACAGAGTGTGTAGTGACTAAAGCTTATATGATATAAACACCCATGGAAAATTATAAAAAATGCTTGGATCCCTTTAAGATGTTGATTTTTCAAGCAGTGATTCCTTATGTACTGTTAGCCTGAAGAGTACCTTTCATGTCAGACAATTGCACGTAATCCAAATGACTGTGCATCAGAGTTTACATGGGAACACCATACCTGAGTTTCTGTTCCAGTTAGAGGGGACTAAATTTGATTGCTTACATGCATATCAGACTCTTATCGACAAAACCCTGGGTTATTTTTCTGTCAGTGTGAATGCTGTTCAAAAAAACCACTAAACTGTATCACTATGTGCCTTGTGCTGCTGTTTCTTGAACGCATCCAGGGATGGTGACTCTACCCCCTCCCTAGGCAGCCCATTGCAATGCTCAACTACCCCATTAGTAAAGAAATCCTTCTTGATGTCCAACCTGAGCCTTCTCTGTTGCAGCTTAAGGCCATTTCCTCTTACACTGTCACTAATTTCCTGGGAGAAGAGGCCAAGGTTTTGGACTGGAAACTGAGATACAACAATCAGATTACATTCAGTCAACACATGTACTAGTAGATGCCTATATTGAGGTAACTATATTAAGTTGTATGATTTCATTAGCTAGAAATGGAGCCTGAACAGGCATCTCATGTACAGATGCATATTTACAACAAATTTAGACATCTGTAAATTAAGAGCTGAGTTCTTTGCTCATTGAAGACAGGATTTATTTGCCTGTTCTTAGGCAGGAACAGCCATTCAAGATGTTCAAGCGCATTCTAAATGAATGGCTTACTGTTCTTATTTTCTAAGACAATTTAGTGTTTCTTTATGGCTTCTGAACTAGTGTTTTTTTTTGGCCAATGATACTCTTCTAGAATATAATATTTTCAATATGATGTCAAGGCAGAGAAGGGGCCAGCAGCATCCTTGGGGTCAGGGCACTGCAGGGACCTCAAAGTCAGCCAAGTGCTAGACCTGAATAACATACAGGCATAAAGAGAGGAAAAGTATGTGTCACATGGGAAATGCTCAGAGGCAGAGGCTACATTTTGGAAAAAAATAAGTTATTTTTATATCATGGAGACATAAGTGGACTTAGAACAACACCAGTTTGAGCAGCCAAATATCATGTTAATTTCTATTTTTCACCAATAGCAGACAAAAGATGATAAAGTTTTTGTTCTTTCAAACACAAGTTTATTTTCCCAGACTGTTTTTATCTTTTTCCAGAATGTTTTTCATCTTTTCAGATGATGGGTTGTCATTACAGTTCTACGTGTTAGCACCTATTGGTGTTTTCTCAGGATGCCTCTGGTTCCCAGGTACTCAGTTGTCCTTCAGAGGCCAGCTGCACTTTTCAAGGGTGCTTCTGATTCCCAGACCTTGGTTCTCAGGTTTGCAGGTGTTTTCTCCCATTTTGTAGTTTTCTCTTTCTAATGAGGTCTTCTTTATAGCTTTTCACATCACCAGGGTGCTAAATGAAATTAGCACTCTTTTAATGAAATTCCTCTGTTCTCATTCATTTTAATCAATACCACATTCAAATGGGGCTCTCACAGAGCTTATATGTTTTGCCTTCAGTTGTGAGATCTAGCTATACAGAGAAAATCCACTCCTTAGTAGTTATAATTCATAAGATTGTTGATTTGTTACCGAATTTAGGAGATCTTTAGTTAACTTCTTGGATTTTTTTAAATTTTTATCTGCAATTTATCTGAAATTAATTTCCAATTTTCATTGCAGTCCCATAACAAAATATTTCTGTTGTGTTTATCTTTAATGATGAGAGAAATCTTTAATTATCTCATTATTCTGGTCTCATCATTAAAAATTATCATGTTATAGCTCTATTTTCTTTTCTATGAACTTCAGTTTATATATTCCCATAACATTCAATGTTTAATATTTAAAGCTGGTTACTGAATAAAATAGCAATCTTCCACAGATCATCAACAAACTTGAACTCAGAAGACAAAACTCACATTTAACCAAATTTGCATTTAAATTAATACATTGTCTTTTGTTATCACATTATTGAAGTCAAGGGTAAAGGTATTGTTTATTTAAGTGTTGTTGGAATTGTAGTCCAAGTGAAATCATATATAAGGGATGCAAAACAAAAAAAATACTTTTAGGGGTAGTATTTTAGCTGATGTTGGCAGAGTAGTTCTACCAACAATAAGTTTATATTTGAAGTTAGTATTTAAAAGACAATAGGATTTTGCATTATTTATTAATACATTGTTATATTTTTTCTATATATTCCAAAGTAAATGCATGGTAGAAAAGATTCAGTTGCCATCATCAATTAGATATATTTTGTATGGGAATTCTAGTAAACACAAGTAGAAAAAACACCTCTTGGTTATCAAAAGTGTTAAATCTGATGCATGTTATGAAGTTAAAAAAAAAAGCGAACTTGGAACATGAATAAGAAATAAATGTTGAAGAGCTGTATTTTGATATTCTAATGTATGTAAACTTTGCAGGCCAGCTGCTTTAAAACTGCTTACAGGACTTGTACTGATGTATTGATACATTTCTCTCAAGCATATTTAATGAATACATAGTTTATGAACATTATAGCCCAAAAAGTTCTCCTTCCTATGCTCTTATTTTATAACTTTTGCAAAATCTCTGAATTCAAATTCCACTTTGAATTAAAACTAAGTACTTATGAACTATTTAAACAAGGGAAGGAAAGCAGACATATGTTGCATCTATGAAGACAGCAGCCCACTGAGTAGATGTCTCTGACTGGAACTATGGCCTGGGAATTGTTTAAAACTCAAATGTCTTGGGGATGTGTACACTAAATTACAGAGATCCTGATAGAATTTCATGAAAGTAAAAATTAATCTAACCAATAAAGAACAAATTATGTTACAAAAAAGGGAACCTGAAATCTTTATATGCAATTGGAAAGCCGGGCTGAGTGAGATTACTGGTGAGAAAACTAAAGATAATGTTTCCCCCCATGTGAAGCACTCAGTATCACATGGTGTTCAACACAGACAAAACTGTGCAGTCTTCTCTCTTAGCTGACAGTGGGGGAGCAGCTGCACTTGCTTGCAACTTATCTGGGGAGGTAGCTAGGAAAAGATTTTTGCTCTTCTATACAGATGGATCAAGATTTCACCCCTAGGGGATACTGTGATGACAAAGATATTCTTGAACCTGAATAATTGATTTGAAGTTTAAGATATTCCATAAATCATAGCAGATGTTCTAGAAAACATGTTATTTCTGACTCCCCTTCAATAAAGACTGCAAGGGCAAGTTTCTCATATGTCAAGTCTTGAGTTTCTCTAAAGTGATATAATCCTCAATTTGGCTTTCTTCCTGCTTAACACTGACACTCAAATACAATGAGTCACCCCAATTTTCCCAATACTCCACTGTTTGGAAATGAAGTTAGCACTGAGAAATAAAAATTGATATCACATAATCTGATTTTGGTTTTCTAATACACAGTTGCTGTGCTTTTATGCCCAGATTCACCATAGAAACAGAGACATCCAAAAAGCTCTAAAGTCAAACAGAATGTGATGGATATTGCTGAGCCCAAAGTGAGTGCAACCTTGGTTATCACAGAGCTGTTAGATATGACAGAGACAGCTCTGGCACAAAGTGCACTCTGTGAGGAAATACAAATTTTATATCAGCATGGGAATACTCAATGCACTTTGAAGGGATAATTTACTCAGAATTCAGCTCTTGGAGTTTCTGAAAAGAGAAAGAAAAGACAAAGGCTCTTATTTTTTCTAGAAGAAATTAAACTTTTGAGGTTGATTGACTTGTTAGAATCATCTTATTAGGGTGTCTCTCCAACAAGAAGAAATTTCAACTACCTTCTTGTATGCTCCAAGTCAACATTGAAGCCATCAGACTGTCCTATCATCAACTGAAAGAACACTTATTTTAGAACTTGACATGCGATGCTAAAAATATTTACAAGTTCAAAATGCAAAAGAAAAGAAAAAAAGAAACTGAGTGCTTAAATGACAGAGAAGGTACTATAAACTACAGTTTTGTAAGCCTTCCCTTTTCAAACCATTCAATACTAGGATAAAAACAAATTCCTCTTTACTGCACCCTGTCAGATCTAGTCCTTTATGTACAGAAATGATGCAGTGGCTGATAGACTAGTGAGGAGGACTTGCCCAGCATTTTGTTGGGCTTTGCCTCTGAAGGCAAATTTTATTACTGGCTGTAGACACTCACTGCTCCTTTTGCAAGATCATACTTTCTTATGCTTTTCACATGACTTCGAGACCTCCTTTTTCTTCTTGTTTTGTTTTCCTACTCTGGATATGTCGTCTCTTCTTCTACTTGTTTCTTCCTCATGGATCTCAATGCCTGCTTCAAACATACCCAAATCTGGAGTTTCCACCATTGTTGCTAAGACATTTTTGTCTGATACTATTGACACTACTGCTTGGGTGTCCTCAATGTTGCCCAGAAATTATCAAGTTCATACATGCACTACTTCTTTTATCTAAGAGATTTTTAAAAACAGTGTTCTACTTCAGTCTTTATTCCTCTACCTAGTTCCATTTGATTACAAAAATTTTCTTATTTTTTACACTGTCTGCATACCAGAGCAACAATGTGGAATGTTTTTCCAGATTCTGCTTTTGTGCTCATACAAAATTCTTACTCTCGAATTAAGTGCTTTCCTGGCTCTCTGCAGATGTCTTAGCTAGTTAAATATGCTCTACAAAAATACAAAACCAATGAGTATTTTCTGTACAAATTAATGGACTTAAATAATAATTTGACTACATGAAAAATATCCTCATCAGTGTGTTGCTGTAAAGGTCCCCTTTTCTTTATCCCCTGGGAGCATAAAAATTTCATAAATAATTTCTACCTCAACCAACACAAATCTTGTTCCATGGAAGTTCAGATTAAGCAGGAAGGGAAGGCAACTGTTTCTCTGTCCTTCCTTTTCATTTTCCAAGTTATATCCAGTCATTTAAAAATTATGATTGTCTTTTGGGTACAGGCTATTGAGGGTTCAGGAAGGGATTGTGCAAGACCAGGTGATTTCACTATTTGGTTAGTGTGTCCTTGAGAAAAAGTGATCACTATTTTATCATTAGCTATCATTAAAAAGTTTATGTGAGAAATCCTAAAGGATTTCTAAGCTCATTTAGAGATTGAAGTAGATTTTTTATGGTCTTAACTTTTCCCCTCTTTTCCTCAAAGATACATTGCTGACTCATAGTACTGACTTTGGCAAGGCTGGGTAATTTTTCTGCACAGTAGCATGCATGGGGTTATGTTTTAAATTTATCACAAAAACAGTGTTGGTAGTAGAGAGATCTTTTAGCTATTGTTACACAGTACTTACCCAAAGTCAAGGGCTCTTTTGCTTCCAGCTACACACCCCTGGTGAAGAGGTGGAGATGCACAAGAAGGGACATTGTCAGGACAGGTGACCCAAACTGATAAAAGAGATATTCCATATCATGTGTTGTCATGCTCAGCAATAAAAGTTTGAAGGAAGAAAAAAGGAGGGGATGTTCCTGGCATTTGACTTCCCAAGCAAACACTATGCATGCTGAAGCCTTGGTTTTCTGGATGAACACCTGGTAAGGGGTGGTAGTGAATGAATCTGTTACTATTTTGCTTTGTGTGCATGGCTTACCTATTGCACTCTCTCAAGCCACAAGTATTCTCATTTTTACCCTTCTGATTTTCTCTCCCCCTATCCCACTGGGAGCAAGGAAGGCTAACCACACAACACCCATATTCAAGTTGATGTTCATCCAGACTCCTAGGTCTTTCCCTTGTATTTTCTGTGGCAGGAGTCTGTCATTCTTGAAAAGTAAGTAGTCCCAGTTTCTGCTTAAAATTAAGTCTTGTATTTTGCCTTAATTAAATTCATAGGTATGGTATACCTTGATAGTAACTCCTCATCTTCAGTGAAGCAATAATATCTTATATTTCTTTACAGATAATGAAGTCTACAGCTGAACTAGAAAGAATATTTTACATTATATTGCTTTGTAAAGGATTTATTTGAGAATGAATAAAATAAACATTCTGTACTGTTCTAAGAAAGCTGCAGAAAAATGCTTTCTGCTTTAAAATATTTTGTGAGTTACGATTCTACGAGACAGTTTCTGCAGCTTTATTGATTCATTAAGATGCAAAGAGAAAATCCACTGCCTTGGTTCCCATTAAATATGTGAATTTATTTATTCTTGCACCTTGAGGATAAAAGCAAAGTATGGAATTTGAGGTAGTCCATACTACTATGCTTATAATATGAAATGCACTAACCCTATATTGCACATATGTTTTGTCTCATAAAAGCACCGGTAGATTTCTGAGAAAATGTAGTTGCCATGGGAAACAAAAAGACAGATTTATGCTATTTATTTTTGCCAGAGAGTTGCTGGTGCCTGGAGGTGCACTGCTTAGTTAAGAGCAACTCTAAGATACTATTGTTTCAAGAGCAGAATGCCATGTTTTGATCTCAGAATACATGTGAAGATCCCACCTTTTTCCAGAGGTAGCCTAAACGAAAGCAATGAAATAGATTAGTAGTTGACTCTAATTGGAAATTTTTCCTGTGCACCTGAAAATAATGATCAGCCTTACCCTGAGGAAGGGAAAGCAAATGGCAGATATCTGGAGGAAAAAACCAAATTACATTATTGATCACAAATGATGTTGAAAGAATAACAAAGAATCTAAATCATGTCATAGATTAGCATAGTTGCATATCAATGTACCATAATGACATTAAGAAAGATAATTGTTAGGAGTATCACATAAGAAAACAAGTATTTTAATTCAATTATTCTACTTGGTTTAGAAGCATGTGCTGGAAATAGAGGGAAAAGTGAAAAGCCTGCTACCATAACTGCAACCTTTGATCTTTTTAAGATGTTCTGTAAGTTTCCTTTTTTTTTTTTTTTTTTTTCTGTTTCCAACGTCATTGAGCTTTGCTTTAGTCTGAATCTGTTCCTAATAAAAGAACATCACTTCTGTGACAGCTGTCAAATCATTCTGTAATACTGTGACACTTTGTTCTTTTGTTAGAAAAACCAAAACTCCAGTGGAAATTTTGCAGTTACAGTGTATTTTGTTCTCAGTATGTTCTTCATCATCAGCTTTAGACTCTTCATTGCTTCCCAGTCTCTCTATGGAAAGAAAGTCAGATGGGGAAATGACAATTAAGGCACATTGAAACATAGAAATCGTTTGCTGGGTGCAGTTTTTGTTATTGTGAAACAGCTTGCTGCAACTCTGTCTTATTAGGAATGCAAGCTTATCTGTCAGAGTATTGAAATGATTTGTGCAAAGTTGGTGCCTTGAAAGACTGCAATAACAGATTGTCAATTTTGTGTAAGCTAGAATTTCAAATAGTGCCTTAGACGAAAAGGGGTTAGGAAGCCTAGTATCAAAGTGAAGCTGACACTTTATTTTTTCTTCTTACATTACTTTCTAATGTACTTTCAAATCAAGGAATGAGAAAATTGCATAAATGGTTCCATCAAGTAAATTAACTCAGTCCTCATTGTTAAAAATTGGTTTGCATAAAATCCCTGAAGTTTCTCCATTTTCTTTAGAAAACAATTTCCGAATAAGAGAAATTTACCTAATGAAATGTAACAGATGAACACTGAAAAAATCAAAGAACTAAATAATTTTGCAGACTGTTTACAGAAGCCTCTTTATAGAAGCTCACCTTTTGTCTTTTTGTTCTTCTGTCTCTTCTTTTTGTTTTTTTTTAATAAAAAGATTGTAATTAATATCTATCTCATCTGATTGATATTTGAGAAATCTTCTTCAAAGCAGTTGTAAAAAAGTGTCAAAATATTGTTAAACACTTCATAAATTAAAACATATGATAAATATTTATTTCTGAAATCTAAGGGTAGACTGACAACTTGCACCTTAATTTAAATTATCTGGAATATGGCTACCCCAATCTCTGCCCAATGTATCTTTGTGGCTGTAACCTAGGGTTAACTGTTGCTTAAATTTGGGTTCAACTTTTTTTGGTGAGATCTTCATTTATTTCTTGGAATAGACATTGAAGACCAAGTTACAGACACAGTCAAACTATACTTAGGTGATTGTGCGTAAGACTAGTTGAATTAAATTAGAAATGTGAGGGGAAAACAAAGTACTGGAATCCTTTATTAAGAATAACCTTCCTCCTTGTACCAAATCCCAGGGGAATTTTCTCAGTTTGCAATTGCCTTTCAGCACAATCTGAACTTAATCTGTAACAAAAAAATTACCCAGGGCAAATACTTGAGCTTAAAATCAGAATCCAAACAAGCTGGAGTTCAGCTGCACTTCTCCCAGCCATTTCTCACTCTGCAGCTTCCCCGCAGCTGGATCCAGGTCACCATCCTGAACCCTGCCAGCATGGGGCAGGAGGAGGCACTTGGGTCTCTGATGGAAAGTCTCCAGCTTTGTCCCATCCAAAACCAAAGGAAGAAGACTCTGCCTAATATCACATATCTTTCATATACTCTTTCATATATCTAAGAATGCAGTTGAAACATCATATATAAAGATATGCATTAATAGATAAAAAAGGATCTCTTACTGCTCTTTTGCCTACCTCGCTGCTTAAATAAATTTCATTTCTGGGTGGTCTGAAGTGTAATAAATTATTCTTTGTATTTCACCAGTAAAAGAAATTCTCTGTATTTCACCAGAAGCAATTTTGAAAATGACTAAACAATTTTAAAGAGAGGGAAAGAAGAAAGCTTAGTATTTTTCTATATTCTAAAGCCCTATTTAAATCTTTTCTTTATTGTAAAATATGGATATATTACAGATGAGATGCATATAAATCACAGCATAATACACTTTACATAAAAAGGAGATTCAGAAGAAGGTTCCAGAATACATGCAAAAAGATGAAGGAGAAACAATTAGGGAAGAAAGCTGAGGTCTACATAATATTGTTCAATTCAAGAAATACGTTATACATAGAAATATCATGCAAATCTTTATTAAATACCTCACCTTTTCTCAGAAATTCCCAGGATAGAATGAAAGACAAAAAGAAAAAAAAAGTTATAAAAATAAGTAAAAGCCACATTGTATATTAAATATCAAATACAAACTGTGAAGGCGTGTAACAATACCATCTGCCAGAGCACCAGGAAAAAAAAAAAAGTCTAAAATTAGCAGGTACATCTGTCTAAAAATATTAAATTTTTTTGAAAATATTTCCTCAATTGGAAAATATTTTAATGAAAATTAAGTGAAGATCTGATAATTTCTTTGTAAGAGTTTAATTATAGGAGTAGGAGAAAGCTTTTCCCAAGTTTTTGCGCTTTTTTTTTTTTTTTCTCTCCATGGTAGAAGCATTACCACAGAATTCCTTCTTGCAAGCACACTCCAATTCTCATATTTTCTATGAAGATCTAAACATACAATTAACCATCATAAAAACTAACAAAAATTTGGGAAGCTTAGAAATTTTAGCTACAAAATGCTATGTCTGCTAAAATTTTCTGCTGAGTTTTGCAACTAACCAGATAATTTAACAGGCTAAATATCAACCCAGGGCTGTAATACCTGGAAACCAATTCTGTCTCAGAAAATATTTGTGTAAAATAAAATAAAAAAGCTGGGAAGGTATTCCAGGACCTATGATGCACTCATTTGTTGTTGGCTTCTGCCAGAGAAAGATAAAAAAATTATATGAGCTTTGGATAAAGCAGCAGGCTAATCTTCTATTCTTTAGGGATGGTTTTTTTGGTTGTCGTTTGTTTTGTTTTTTTCTCCAGAGAATAATTTTTCTTCAAAATCCATTCTCTGTTTTACTTATGAATAGTAGTCAGTGCTAAATTGTAATCTACGTCTAGCTTTGTCTTTACTCAGAAGCTGTTGTGGTTTAAGCCCCACCTCTAAATAAGCTCCACTAAGCCCATGCCTCTGGCTTACCTCCTTGGTGAGATGGAGAAGAGAAATGGGAGAGTAGAAAAATTGTCTTGAGACAAAGAATTTTAATAGCAAAAGCAAAAGCTGTCTATACAGGCAAGGCAAACAAGGAAATAATTCACCACTTCCCATGAATAGGCAAGTGTTCAGACATCCCCAGGAAAGCAAGAAATGGTTATTTGTGAAAACCAATACCATTATTCTAAACATCCTCTCCCTACCTCCTCCTTCCCCTCAGCTTTGTAGAAGTCATGGCTGACCATAACACTGTATGATCTGAGATATCTCTTTGGTCACTTGGGGTCAGCTGTCCTGGCTGTGTGACCTTCCATCTTGTTGTCCTGCTCCATCCTCCAGTAGAGGAGTGGTCTTTGAAGTATCTGGAATGGCTGTTGTCAGGTGCCAGAGTACAAAACGCCACTATGCTAAACTAAGGTCATTATGATTTCCCACTCTTAAATGCAGATCTGGAAGATAGAAAGAGGAATTTCTTTTATAGTTGTAGCTACCTAAGGTAGTCTTGGCCTTTTATAAATCCATAGCGAAATAAAACAAGAAAATAGCATGTGCTGACCTTCTCATGCCAGCTTACAGGACAGCAGAAGGACTATGGAGGCAAAAACAGTACCAGAAAGCAGAGTAAAGCCCTCCTCATGTTCTTCCTGCCAAACACGAATTCAGAAATGTACTGAACATTAGACAGCAAACAACAAAACGTGAAATCTTCAAGATGTCTCCCTTCCACCTTTGATGAAAATTTTCTTTGACTAAAAATGTGTTTAAATTTTACAGGTTTCCTTTCTGGTTAAATACAAAATATTTCTCTACCTTTGAAATTGTGTTGCCTTGACAATAATCTTCAAACTTTCTACACCTATGTCTGCAGCACTATTCCTTGTATAAGAAAAAATTTAAGCTAATATATTTTAGCATGATACTTTAAAAAGCACATTCTGTTGTACTAGGGGAAAATTCTCAAGGAAGAAAAATACTCCCAACTCCATATATAGAAATAAAAACTAATAAAAATTCCTCAACTATTATTGTATTAACTGAATTAGAAAAGTCAGAAAACTGTTTATCCTGAGATTAGAATTTCTGGTGTTTCTGCTACAGTTATTCTTAAACATTCCTCTGTATTTTATTAACAGGAAATTTGAACTGGGATCTTCACATGATAAAATTGAGACCAATTTTAAATCACGAAAAGAATAATGAAGACTTTAGTGATATATGGATTGTAGTTCAACTCATAATTAGTTGTTTTACATATAAACCCAAAATATTCTTTTGGCTTGCAGCATATGGTCTTAGACTTTCCTAGGATCACAAAATTATAAAGTAACAAAAAGTAATAAGTAAAAAATAATTTTTAAAAGTATAAATATAAGTATAATAAAGCTACACCTGAATAGAAATACAAAATCACTAATTTATAATGCAATGGAAATTGTAATTTGTTATATACTGAGAGTTTTACACTTATCCTACTTACTGAAAACATTTCTATGAATTATGATCATTTTTTGGTCTAGATTCTGGCACAATATTTACAGTTTTTTGATTGTGAGAAAAATAAACAAATACTAGTAAGTCAAAAAGAAAACATGATGTGTTTTTAAGGCATTATAAGCAAAAGACAAGTTGCCTTTAAAAATATGTGAACATTTTAAAACCTGGAGATGGCCTCTGAAATTGGAGTATCTTTTGAAATAAGAAGATCTCAAAGTCATTATGTATCTCTAAAGTACAATTGTGCAGCCGCAGTAATGAAGTAATTTGTGTTTCTAAATGTATAAAAAAAATACAAACTACATTTTAAAGACTAAAGCAGATTCTGATATAAATAGATTCAATTAGCTTTAATTAAACTTCACCACCACTGAGAGAGAATTACTATGTTCCACTTGAATACTTATGCTTAACCAGATGCAAACACTGAGATTAAATGGACTCAAGTATAATACAGTCTAATAAAGTTGAATAAAAAAGTAAAGAACAGAACAAACCAAAAACCACCTCAGAGCAAAGCAGTGTTATCTGCTTGAAGTATAGCAAACATTTAGTGATGAACTTATTAAGAGTACAAAAAACCTTGGTTCAGTTTACGGATATTTATAAAAAGGTATTTCTGTAACAACATGCAGGTACTGCATGGAAAATACTATTTACTTTATCATTATTTAAGCAAATTGTAGATATGATGGGGTTTTTTCTCCTAATTTGTTTTAAGAGAAAACTGAATTGAGATTTATAATCAAGGACCTCAATGTTCATTTTTCAGGCTTTATTTTGATTGATATTTTTATACTACAGTACATTCTTCCCAATCTGCTTCTCTGTACAACATTTGCCAGCATCCATTTATTTTTCTAATTTGTTTTCAGAAGCTTAACCTTCTGCAACAGTTATTTCAACAAAGACTTTTGAATTTCCAGTAATTAAAGTCAGGACGGCAAACTCCTGTTTTGGACACTTTTTCAGACTAGACAATGAACTTAAATATGAACCTGGATTATGGGTAGTATATTGTTTTGTTCCTGTTCTCCTCCCCCATATTCCAAGCAAAAGTACTCTCATAGCTGCCACAGATCTCCTTTCCCTCCATTATTTATGCTGCAAAGTCAGAATCAAGAAGTTTACACGTGGTATTTATAAAGGTTTGTTAGTATGTGAACATTTGTGATGGCAGAAATAGATTGTAGGCCTAATGCCTTGTGCAGAATAAACCTGTAAATAAGAAAAAAGTGAAAATTAATGAATAATGTTGGTGATACTTAGAGGTTTTGCCCTTGTCAGCTCTCAAATTTCTCCCTGTACTGAGATATATGGAAAAATAGCAATGTGTCCAGTCATGAAAATCCATGCTTACAAAGTAAATAAAAAATCTTTAGCTGGTGAATCTAGGTCTAAGCATTTTGCTGTCCCATAATAATTGACAATAGCATGTTGCTATACTTAAAACAACAACAACAACAAAAAAAAAAACCCAAACAAAACATCATATAACCTCAATAAACTTTCAGATCATCTTCAGCAAAGCCTTAAAACTGTGGGAGTGTCAGCCTCTTTTCTAAACTCTTTTCCTGCTTCAGAAAGGATCCTTCTAGCATAACTGGGAAACAATAGAGTGAAATGTTATTAAAATATGGAAGTCAATGATTCTTGGAAGAGTTTCTGTTTATCAGTATTAAAGCACTGCTAATCCAAAAGACAAATGTTCTCAGTGTGTGTTAGCCAGATAAGAATTTTGTATAATTAGTGCTCTTAGGATTAACACAGGAGACCTAGAGGTATGCTATGCACATAGCACAGATGTGCACAAGCTTCCTAAGCAAGCAAACAGAAATCAGCCTGAATCTATAAAGAGAGAGAGAGAGAGAGAAGTCAGTAAAATGCAAGAAAGGAGAAAGATTTAATTCACTGTAATTAAGGCAATTAAAAAAGCTTTTAATTTTTTAATTAACAATATGTAACTTTACAGGTTAAAAACCCAAGGTCTTTACTTTTTTTTTTTTTTGGTCAATGGATATTTCCTTTACTTCTGGTATACGAAAAGTTCTGTGAATATCTAGCATTGCTCATCTTAATATTTAGAACCTATACCCATTCTTCACATTCATCCTTGGTTTTTAACAGCTGCAGAAGCAGGAAGAGTTCAAGGTAAGTCAGTAATAATTAGATCGAACTTCATTGGCATGATTATACTAGACATAAATTGCTATATTTTTCTTCATTAAGTATGATAAAATATTTATGTCTTTTCAGGATAGCTTTTTAGGTTGCCTGAAACATGTTCAGCATGACACATTTGCAATTACTTTTAATTTTATAATTTCTTCAGTTACCTTAATTCTTTCAAAAATCAAGGGAATGCATTAAAATCAAGACTTCTATGGGGTTTTTTTGGTGGCTTTGTTTGTTTGTGGTTTTGTTGGTTGGTTGGGTGTTTTTTGTTTGTTTGGGGGGGTTGTGATTTTTTTGTTTGATTTGGTCATTTGCATTTTATTTTACTGTTGTTGCTGATTTATTTTTCTGTTTAGTCTTTTTGTTTTGTTTTGATTTGGTTTTGGTTTTCTTTTATTTTTTATTTCAATAGAAGAAGAACTTACCTTTAACTTTCTAGGTTCTTAGAAGTGATTTTTGGAGATACTCCAAACTTTTTATACATTTATAGAATAAATATATAGAAAAACATTTTTCTATACATTTATTCTATAAATAATGAGGTAAATAAAACCATTTTATCCAGTTTATTGTGTTTTGACTAAGAAAACTGAAGTTAGAACTTTATTTCTTTTAATTCAACAACTATAAACTTTAAATATATGTAATTCTTTGTTAATATATACTTGTATACTTGCCTTTCAGTGGATTAATAGAGCATTACTTTAATTGTGTTTTAAAATTTTTAGATTCTGCTCTTTGCAAATAGCTCTTTCCTAGACAGTTTGATTCCACTGCCTACAGATTCAAAGGTTAATTTTGCACTTATTTAATAGTAAAAGTTTCAGAATTTATTTTACTTTATTTATTTGTTAATGAGAAAGCACATATTCATAAAATATTTAAGTAAGACAATAGGATGCTGTCTGCAAGCAACTATTTATTCCCAACATTTATTTGAAACCATCTGGTTAAGCAAATAAAGCTGTTTTCTGTATTCTGCTATATTCTGCTTTAGTTTCTCATGAAAAACAAAATTTTTAATCTCATTTTCTCTAAAGCTTTGGAGTACTAATAACAGGTGCATTTAATTATTTATATTTCACCTTTCTGCAATTTAAGAAGCTTCACTTTTGGAATTGTCATTGTTACAGATTACTACACCTTTTGACATGAACATTAGTGCTCGAGCTGCAGACATAGTTTTTTAATAACGTTCCTTTAGCAGTAGTGGTGCACAGACTGTCTCCTGCTGCCATGGGGACAGCTGTGGCTCTGAAGTACAAGAGGTAGTTCAAGGTTCTCAGTGGTTTTAACACCTTCCCCCACAGCACACAGGAAATGCCTCATTTGTTGTGACATCCTGACACTTGGCTATGCCAGGACAGTCATGTTCTCACACATCTATCCTTGTGGGCAAGTTCCAAGGCATGAGCACTTATTTTGGCTGATCCTTCTCCTAAGGATGGGTCCATGCTGACCATGGCCCTAATCATGGGGCAAAGCAAAGCTGATTTTGCCAGAAGTCCAAGGACAAACATGAGGTCCTAGAACTTGTCCTGTGTAATTCTAGTGTCCTGGTTACATTCATACTCACCACCAGCATTTCTGAGTCCTTGGCTGAGTTTTCTCCCAGGCTGGCTTTGTTATTTGAGATTATGGTATTGTTCTTCTTACCTGAGATCTACATGGAAGGAAGCATCAAATTATTTTCATGATTTTGTCCAGACTGTTTGACCCTCCTTTCAGCTTTCTTCCATCTACTTTTTCTCTCTCCCCTTTTCTTTTTCTCTCCATCTGTCCTATAAACAGCTCTAGTTTGAATATGTTAATGTCTACACGGATAGAAATATCCAACTGGAAAATATAGAAACTGGGCAAGGTATTACTAATTACCTCTTTTAATTGATAAATAATGGAATATCCTGTTTTAATAGAGCATCCTCAATGAATTTCCATGCTTCTATTTAGACCATTAGAAACCACTAAAATTCAAACTTTTTTTTGGTTACCTTTACTTCAGTGGAGTTACTTAACAGTCTTTGAAGGAGAGTGTACAAGTCTGTTTGTATTTGCAAGCATCAAAGACATCTGAGGAAATTAAATCTGCTTTGTGTTGACATTCAGTCCTGCTCAGTGTTATACTCACATATGGTTTCCTGCCACAGTTATATCTGCCACTGGGTCTACTATAACAATTTTTAAATTAAACAGAGATGAAATAAGTATTTGTGATGACCTTTAAGTATAATTTCCCTAAAACTGCATCCACTATTGATTAAAACTTGTATCAATGAGTTTATAGATATTGTTTATGTTCAGACTGAAACTGGCTTTTTTGAAAAGGAAAAAGATATTATAGAAGATAATACTGGAAGATATCTTATTTTATTCTTCCCTGTACAATCTAGCAGATGGTTCAGAAGGTCCAAGAGAGAGCAATGATCACCATTGTACTACTGACTCATGGATTCCTTATATGTTTGATGATTCAGTTATGTCTTCTTCTAACTATTTTCTCTTGCAAAATAGAAAAGGAGTAGAATTATTTTATTTTTTTTTTTAGTACTTAAATGGATTTATGATGGGAAAAATACACAATCTGAGACAAGGTGAAGAATCTCTCTACTCAATTTATTAATCATGGCTGAGGTTACAAGACTGTGTGTCTCTCTATCAAGTTGCCATTTTCATTTTCTACCTGACACGCTGTGCTGTCAGCAGCATTTGAGATTCTCATTTCTCTGTTGCCTTTCTATCTCAATATTTAGTTGAAATCCAAAAAAAGGTAACACAGACCTCACAGTATATGTTTTATTAAACAAATGCTGCCTCTGTTCAAATGCAAATATAATAAAAAATAAGCTAGTCACTTCTGAGAATAACTGATTTCTGCACTGCAAAATGTGTTAACAATGAAATTATTTAAGAAGTGCTACAGTTCTCTAAAGGGACTGATTTAGGCATGAAATGACAAAAGGACTGAAGAGCTATAAAAGAGAAAAAGATAGCCATTTATTTTCTTCAAACTGTTTTACTAGTTCACAGAAGTGAGTGATGGAGAAAAAAAGAAAACACCCAGCAGCTTGAAGAAAGAAAAAAGTGGCCAAAAGCAAGATCCAGCAAGCTTGCCATCTTGGTGAAGAGATTTCTAAACTAGGAAAAAAAGGGAATAGACATTGCAAACCACGGTCAAGTGTGGAAATGGTGAACACACATGGAAAACCAAAGATCCATGGCAGCAGGAACAAAAGAGACCTCAGAAACAGAGTGGAATAATGCCTTTGTAAAGCATACACATGAAAATGTGCCCAGCCTCAGAAACAAGTGGAAGGAACCAGAATGCTACATATTGCTTCACAGCTGCAATGTTATTGGAAGAATTGAGACTTGGTAGAAATGGATTGATGTAGAAGGTGGTGGAGAGGGATTTGTTGTCAGTGTGAAGGAACATCTAGTCTGTAGGAAGCTCCCATATGGGATGGGACAAGACTGAAAACCTGAATGTCAGGATCAAGGAGGAGGACATTTTTCAGCAGGAGTGTTACAGGATACCCAAACAAGATCAGAAAGTGAGCAGTGGCTGGGCATGAAAGCATGAAGTATAGGTAATGTGTTTACTTAGTGTTATACCAAACACACATATCATTAGCACTCAAAGCTTTGTTCACAAATAGAAAATTAATTAAGGAAAGCACAAGTAATTAATAAAAGCAAACCTTCCATCTTCTGATTAAAGATATTATCTTTGTTAAATAAGGATATCGTTCTAGATTGTTTGGAATCCCTGCCTGTCTCTTTATTTTTAGAGCAAAGAGTTCCACGTATCTCTGGGGTGGTGTCATCACTGTATTGATTAGTTCCATCTCTCATGAAATAATTTAGTGCTTATGATAAGCATATTAATTAGGACTTTCTTAAAGCCTACACTGCCAGAATCTATTAGATAGCAAAATATTTCCTTCCGAAACTTGGGGAAATAACTAGAGAAGAATGGTCAAGAGTACATTAAAGATTGAAAATACTAACTTTTTTCAAGTAGCATTTAGACTAAAATCTCCTTTTACCAAAATGTTGCCTCTAACAAAAGCAACATTTCTATATTTTATTAATATATTCTATTATTATTGATTAGGTACTATTACATGAAAAATAGAAAATATTTATATATAAAAATTAATAGTTTTCATTATGTATCTTGTGGAAAGCCAGGCAGTGACAGAGAGTATAAATTCTTTGCTGTAATTACAAATCTAGTGAAGTTACTGGACAGAAGATCACAATCCCATTAAGGCTGTAGGTAATGGAAACACATTTTCCATCCTTCAGAAGGATATGGAAAAAATCAGAAAGGGATAAAAACACTTGAGTGATTTCTATTCTGTACTTGCTAGATGCTAACACTACGAGATTATTTACAAAAATTAGTAGATTGTTGAAGGTTGAGAAGGTTGATAAAGCACATAGACCCTAAAGCATAATTTTTTAAATAAAGGAAAATAAGAGCTGACTACTCTTCAGCACAACCTACAGTAGAATCACAGAACTTCATATTTCACAAAGAAAGGGACCTCCACAGGTCACCTAGTTCGACACATGCTCAAAACAGATATCATGTCAGACTGCCCATGGCTGTGTCCAGACGAATCTTGAAAACTTCCAAATGTGGAGAATTCACAATCTCTCTGGGAAACCTCTTCTACTGCTTGACCACCTCAAACGAGATTCCTAAAACCTAATTGCAATTTCCCATATTCTAACTTTTGTCTACTGACTCTCATCATATCACTATGATCTTCCAAGAAGATCTATCTTTTTCTCTGCATATTTCACTGAGAAAGTTGCAAGCAGATCATAAGCAGAGTCCATAAACGGTGTTTTAGGTCAATCTGACATAGAAGCCTGATACAGGAATAAACTACTGCGATTCCACAGTTAATGTTAGCCTTATAAAGCTTTATATCACTCCTACTAGTCTGTTTTGGATTTAATATTTCTTTTTACAATATTTCTACTAGTACTGCCGAAGCACTCTTAGGGAACAAAGGGAGGTAAAAATTGTGAGACAGATTGTCAGAAAACTAGTGAAGAGATAATAGTATCACCCAAGACTTCAGGTTCTTCTTAGTTTTGAAATAATTTTATTGTGTGTCAGGAAGACATACATTCATATACTACAGAGAGAGGGTGTAATGCAGGAAGAGACCCTGTGCAGCTTATTCAGGTGCCTATTTTTTGTTTAAATCTTAGACTCCCAGGAAGCAACTTAAACAAATTTAACTCATCTTGGTGGATCTATGAGATACCCAGGACTTGTAAGAAACCTTGCCACCATAGATTGAGGTAAAAGTTCCATGCAGCATCTTTGGTGTGTTTTCAGCTGGATAAATCCTCAGTGCAGTCAAGTAGATATTTTTGAAGATCTGAGAAAACTAGGCCTTAAATTGTAGAGTATTCCCACTTCAAGGGTACCTGAATGCCCATTGTACCTATTAAGAACTTTGAAGAGATTAATGTACTAAAATTTAAATGCAGTTAATTGATATAGATAGCACAATTCAAATTTATCCTGCTTGTTACAGAATCTTAGTTAGCTAAGATTAATTCAGACCACTTTAGTGCAGTGGGAGATTGCTCTCATCTTAACCATTTAAGAGTAGGTGTCTAGTCTAAACTAATTGTGCAAATAAGATTTTTGATCAGTGGTGACATCTTTAAAAGGCAACACAAATTGAGTTGTAGAAATCAATTCTAGGATTTAATGACTCACACTCTGTATATGAGATTTTCCACATTTTATAGAAAAGGCTTGAATGGTTTAAACAAGTCAACTAGTTTTTTCAGTTGGCAAGTATTAGGTATATTCCTTTGATGTGAAAATATTCGTTTATTTATTTACTTATTAATTTATCATGCTAGAAAGAACTCATTATAGAAATTGGCCTCTCAAAGAATTTGGTAAAGCACTTATGACACTTTTGAATATAAGGAAACCTGAGGCTTTTAGAGGCAGTTAACCTATTTTTTTTGTCAAAAAAACCCTAATACATACACTAAAAATTACATGCAAACTCTAAGATAATCATAGAAATTTTTAATTAAAGGGAAAAATATGAAGTAGAATTATAGAAAGTATTAAAATTTTGTATTAAATATCTTGTGTTCACAGATACCAGGTTTGTGTGTTAATGTGTTAATGTGTGTTAAACTGAAATTTTTATAACCAAATCAAAGCCATAAAGAACAGCAATGAAAAAAAACAACAAACAGACTGTACTTTTAATACTTGATATTTTTTATTCTGAATGAAAAAGTATTTTTTTTATAACAATTTTTGTTTTTCTGGGTTACAATTTTTAAAATATTTTTTCCTGGGTTTGATGGGAAATCCATTGCTGTTCTTATGTTTCAAATAAATTATTTTCTTCTACAGTTTTTCCTGAATATTATTATCAATAAATGAAACATAATGATGTTTTGCTTTGATTTGTTTATAGCTTTTCTTGTCAGTTTTCCAATGTTATTTTCAAGAAAAAAAAAAAATAAGCATTGTGTCTCCTCAAAGAGTTTTCATGTTGAAATATATGTGACGTCTTGGGATCCAGCTTTCACCATTTTCCAGTCTACAAAGTCTATAAAGTGTAGGTGTGCTATGAGCTTCTCTTCAGCAAGTATAAAAGTAATGCTTTCATCATATCAATATTTTGAAGTCACATTCTCAGGATTAATGTTCATTTTATAGTAAAATCTCATAGTTTTAACATGGAAATTTCAGACATCCAGTGGTAGATTACTTCATCTGTAAATGCTTCATGTGTTACACTATTTTTCATGAGAGAAATGTAGTTAAATCATCTTTCTTTTTCTTTTTTTTTTTTTCTTTTCTTTTTTTTTTTTTTTCTTTCTTGATAAGCTGTTAATAGGTGTTGGACATTTTTTGGACATCTAATCATAAAGGCTTTTTATCATCTCAGCTTAATTCAACAGAAGGATATCTTGCCATTTTGGACAAGTTCTTCTCTGACTTGACCAAGGAACTATATTAAAGTAAACATATTCCTCTACTAACATAGAAATATAAGCATGAGAGAGTAGGTCTCTCATGGTTCTTTAACTGAACTAGCTTTCTTCTCCCACTGGTATCACATGATTTGGAAAGAAAGGAAGATGAGTGAAAGAACTATTATGAGAGGCTTTCACAACAATAAATCCCATTCCTAAAATTCTAGGTGGACATGCAGGTAAGATAAATTTCATGTTACATTAGGAGTAGTGTTCTCATCTATATTGCACACACTTTAATTTAGGTATTTGAATGCAATGCACTGGATCCTAATTTAGGATTGAACCTTCCAATAGACATGCTAGGGAGCTGCTCAGATAGAAACATTTTCAGCCATTTGAGACGCCTTTGCAAATCCAAGGCAGATGAAATACAGTAGATGGCAAACTTGTGTCCTACTTACAAATGACAGGTTAGAGGAAATCAAAGATATCTCATACCGCACCAGACACCTTGTGAACAACTAAACAGAATTAAAGAATGGATTAAAAACAACTAAACAGAATTAAATAATGGGAAATCAGAATTCTTGAACTAGATAAAATTGCCTAATTGCAAGCATAAGGGGTTATTTGAGTTGTCCTTAATACTCTGAGTCCTGGAGTCCTGGGAGTGGCAGACATTGCACTGGACACATGGGAAAAAAAATCTTTCAGGAATTGTAGTTAAACCTGAAATCAAATCACCACAGGACATAGGAGTTTATGAACACCATACTAGGCTGTTGAATTGAGTTTTGATTTCTATTTTTGGTCTATTCCTTCATTTATAGCTACAAATTTCTTTATTATTTATGGTTTACAGATGGTAACACACACAGAATTCCAACAACAAACAGGACTGACTCTTTAAGATTATTTCCTTCATGTTTAAACATGATGAAAGACAAAGAAACTTCTTGAACAAATCATAATATATTAATAACCTAAATATAATTTAGGTTATTATACCTAACAGCTTACAAAGCAAATGGTCTAAATTTTAATGAATTTTCTAGAAATGGGAATGATATATGTATTTTTTTTTTAAATCCAGTGGATAAGGCACAGATTGTGGAATCACGTCAGCTTTTTATCATCTCTGTGGTAAATGAGGAGGATTTATGGAGAAACCTGTGAAAGATACAAGCAAGCAAAAGCATATGTGCAGCCTTACTAAATGTAAGATCAAGAATGAGGGCCTGAGTTTAAATGCACTTGCAAAAAGAATGAACTGGGGGTTGATGGGGAAGGCCACTGATGAAGCATTTTCTGACCTCTTCTTCACATCAGTCTGAACCAAGATTAGACATCTTTTCTATTCCAAGGTGAGCATACAGAAATAAACTCTTAGACAGGAGAGAAAATTACTCAAGTCCCCACAAAAGAAGAACTGAACTAGCACAGGTGAAAATGTTGACAGATAATGAGGGCTGGATAATGATTCTGTGATTTTGATAAAATATGGTCATTGGAGTCTTCAGAAAGATTATTTCAGTCAGTGAAATTTTTATTCATTATTTCAATTATTCTTTCGCTGAAGCTAAACAAGTTCCCAGTGAAGGAAAAAGGAGAGAAGAGCTTGAAACTGTTCTTTTGAGCCTCTCTTTTGTTTGCCAGAATTAAGTTCCTTTTTACTAAAAGAGAGATTGAGAATATAATTTTCCACTTTTGATTCATTTGTATAGATAGTTCATGCGTATTGTCTAAAGTAGAATTTTAGTTATTTTAGGGCAGAAAATCTCATTGTTATTCCACAAAAATGGTTGAATTGTTCTCTCATAATGCCAGGTGTTTATGTAATTTATATGAAGTCCTAGAAGAAGATGGAGCTTCAAAGAGTCTCTGCAGCATGAACCTGCAAATTTTTCAAGATTGACATTTCTATACTTACCTCATGTAAAACTTATTCCAGTTTTTAGTTTCTGAATTAAAACTTTTCTGTTTGTGAAATACAGTAGGTTTTCCTTCTGCCAAAATATAGTATCTCACATCTCTTGAAGTAGACATTACTACTACTGACTTATGAATCAACAAAATTTAGGCTTATATAAGTTTGTTGTGTTGACCTTGACACCAAGTAGCTATCAAGCTGCTCTATCACTTCCCTTCCCAGATGGACAGGAGAGAGAAAATAAGGTGGAAAACCACTCGTAGGTTGAGAAAAGGCAGTTTACTAAAGTAAGCGTGCAAGTTTATGCATACACAAGCAAATAGAAGGAAAAAAAATAGGTTTGTTCTCTATTTCCCTACACAAAGAGACATTCAGCCGCTCTCCAGGAAGCAAGGCTTCAGCACGTGCAGCAGTTACTCAGGAAGACAAATATTGTAAACAACAAAGCACCACTCCCTCCTTCTCATTTCCTTAGCTTTTATATCTGAGCTGTTATATGGGACAGGAAATCCCTTTGGTTAATATGGTTCAGCTGGCCTGGTTGTGTCCCATCCCAGGATCTTGCCCATCCCTTGATGGAGGGGGGAATGTTGAGAGCCAGCCCTGATGCAGTGCCAGCCCTGCTCACTATACCCAAAGAACTGGGGGCTATCAACACCTTTCCAGGTGCCAGTGCAAAACAGCACTGAGAGGACTGCCACAGGAAAATGAGCTCCACTCAGTCAGGCTGTATAAAATCTCTGCCCCTTATTCCACATCATTTGCTTCAGATTCTATACAATTTATATATCTTCTAACTATTCCACTCTATTTATTTCTCATTACTGAAATCCCTTCTTACTAATTCATGCAATTTAAACTTCATCCTTAAACCACTTTAATACCTAACATATAGATTTACACATTTTCATAACTACTATACCCTGTCCTTTCACAAATGGAAAATATTTTCCCATTTCATGGGCTTCCTCTGCCCCTCCAGATCTATGAATTTGGTTTCATCTCACCAGAATGGATACTCAAAACAGGAGAAACAGCACAATCAATCATTGGCCACTGACACCGTCATGGATCAGGTCATTATTGCACTCTCCTTGCCCCTCTCTGAATTTAGTCTTTGTCAGTTCAATGTCCTCCTGTAACATAAAACTTACACCTCAGATTATTTTCTCCCCAATTTTTAAACTCTGAAGCACACACTGGGTCCCTCATCCTTCTACATTTTCAGCCAAGTATACCCTGATCCTTAAGCGAAGACAATCTCATGAGTTTAGATTTTCTCATGGGACGAGAGATCCACACAGCTAGAGTAAAGCTCAAATTTTAAAATGTCTAAAAAAAGTAACAAAAATCCATGTGCAGTTGAGGTTTTTGTGAAAACATGTTTCAGATCTTTTCCGGCAAATTGTGAACTTGATGAGTTTGACACTTTCTGACAGATATGAGCATTTTGAGCTTTGAGTCTTATAGAACACTATGAAATGTTTCACCTTTTTGTCCCCTTTCCATATAAACAACAGAAAAAATGTCAGCATGAGAGAGATGAGTGTGTATTACACACAAATAAAGGCAAAGAAAATTTGAAACTAGTATTACTTTTGTCATATCCTTGTAGCAACCTCTTTCTCCTCTATATCAGGACTTTCTACTTCACTGCTCTGTTTACCTCCACAAAGATTTTACCTCCTCATAATCCTTGTGCAATGCCATTCTTTTTTCTTTCTATATTTCCTTCTAACCTCCTAGATCAGAAGACTGAACTAAAAAAAAAAATAAATAAAAGTAGCTGAATATTTAAATTAGAAGTAGCTATTTTAGGCTCTCTTTATAGTTGGTGCAGAGAAGTATGTATGCAAAAATATCATGGTTAGTCTTAATGGTCTATTTTAGAATCTTAATTTCTGTTTGACTATAAATATAACCTAAAGTGGCTAGTTCTGTTATGATTTTCTGACTTTTTAAAGTATAAGTTTGTGTGGAAGAATACTCTCTTGATTTCCTAGCTAGAGTAATAAAAAGGCAAAACCAGCTGCAGAGTATAAAAAATACAATTATGAGTACTCTGTCCTTAATTTCCTTTAATTTCCATTAAGAACTTACTTTCCGAAGAATGAACTGATTTCTTTTTCCCAGTATCCATCTAATATTTATATCTTTTGTTATTTTATATTTCATTCAGTTTTTGCAACATTTAGTCTTCTCAGGACTGCATAATCTGTGAAATACTTTTTGAGACACTCAGACATATTCTTTTTTCTGCATTAACATGTAGTCCAAGAATATGTTCTGCTTTCTGAAGCATATGGGAATATGGGCATTAAAGCACATCAGACTTCTGCTTGCACTTGCTCTCCCATTAAAGCTTAAAACCTGCAATTTCCACATCTTTAAAAGAAGCTACAAACTTGACTGAAGCATTCACAAGATATCTTAAAATATTCACAATTTCTTATAAAGATGATCTGAATTGAGCATTTTGACCTCAGGAGATTTAATTGGAAAAAATGTATTTGTTTACAAATGAACTAAATAGAGATTTAGTGTTCAGTATATCTTATCTGTATCATGCATAAGTGTACATCTACCTACAAATTCAGACATAGTCCTTTAATTTAAAGTAAGACACATATGTTTTAAAATGAGGACCTGATTCTAAATTTTAGGAATGTCCTTATTTCATATATGGATGAGTTGGAGAGGCTGTTCCTGAAGAAAAGTTATGTCTGTGATGAGATTGTTTGCTCCCAAAGAAGACCTCTCTTTTTCAATTGTTTTTTTAAAGTATTTAATATGATATAGGCTTGTCCCTGTCTCTTTGATAAAAAAAAAAAAAAAAAAAGGATGGGACAGCAACTCAGATTCCTTTAGCTATATTCTGTATTTATGGTGTTAAAATAGTAGAAGTATGGCCAAGGTCATTCATTATGTTTAATTGGTTGTTTTTCCACCCTTTTTTGGAGGACCTTGAGTAAGTCACTAGATAGCAAAACACAGGTTCAAGGTTAAAAAAAATACAGAGTCCTAAAGATACCTTATTCTGGAGAAAACTACCTATGAGAGGGTGTAAGTAACACTATTGTTATATATTTTTCCATGTTCTATGTTATGCCTGTGTGCTGCACACCCTCAAAATTTTCTCTGTGCTCACTCCCTTACATACACAGCAATATGTATGTGATACACACACTAGACCACTAGGATACACCAAGAAACTTAAAAGACAAGTTTTATATAGAGTGAGCATACTCACTTTGCTTTGCAGGAACTAACATTTGGTCTGTGGGTTAGGAAGAATTTCCTGAAACTGCTAATTTAGCACTGGAAGTGTTTTAACGCTTAACTTTGGTTTTGATGATACTCTGCTACATGGTCTGTTGTCCTCCTTCATGTACTTTGGGATCGATGAGTTAATATCCCCTACATCAAAACCCAAAATCTATTGTTTGAGCATTAGCAAAGATGAAGAAATCATACCAGCTCTGTGTGTATAACCATATGATTGTGAACATATAAATATGGACAAAGATTACCAATAAAGAGTTGGGAAGAGAATGACATTTTGAGCCATTTGCCATGCATTTTTCTCAAGCAAGACATCTGAGGGAATGAAGTAGAATAAATCATATTAAAATGCCTTTATGTTTCTGTTCCTGTTATGCAGGAAGGTATGCAAATATTCTACTAAGGAGGATTAAATTTAAAATTAATTTGGGAATTTTGCTTCCCTTTTAGTGGGAATTAGAAAGAGCATCTTTACACCATTTTAGTGAATTATTAACTTACTTTTAGGGTTATCTTTTATTGGCAATTGAGGATTCAGACACTTGCTGAAAGCTAACCAAGTGTTTAAGTGGCTAGATGAAATAAATGGAAGTTTTGAATGAGGGCCAGACCCTTTATTCTGGGAGTTAAAACATTTTTCATGGTCAAGAAGCCTGCTCAGAACATTAAAAGAAAGAAAAAAAATGTAGCACAAATGACAAAGCATGGTGCTAACTTTTCTAAGAAGCTGGACTTTACCTTGGTTGTATAAAGCTATCCCTGTAAACAAAGATCAAAAGCAATGTATTAATTTTGTGCCTTCCATGTCTCTAGACAGTAATGACAGCTGCAAGGTGTCTCTGCAGCATGATGCAGGACTAGGTTTTATTCTACTTGCTTTACATAACTGTTACATAAAATCTGAGCTATAATCCTGAACACACTTCATCAACAGTGGACAGAACCGGGTACTGCAGTGTAATTGAGGTTTCTAAGCACCCAAGAACATGTGAATATCTTCTCCTGGTGTCATGGGGTCATGCCTCTCAAAACTAAGCATGTCAGCCTGGTCTAACCACCATGCATATTCATTTTGTGAGATATCCTGCAGCATTCCATATGATCTGTAGCTGACACTCCAAAAAAGATTATGAGTGCCTGTGCTTTTGTGCCACCATTTGAGACAAGCCTGACATCTCAGATCACCCAGCATGTGTCAAGTATCAATGTCAATGTGGTAAGTGCAGGCAAATGAAACATCAGTGAGAAATAAATTAAAGTCTACAAGTATTTTCCTTCCTAAGCCAAAAAGTGCATTTAGATTCCCTAACATTGATTAAAGAACCAATCTCCACCACTTCCTTGTTCTTTTAACTTCTCAGATGCTCTGACTTACTATGTCTTCCTGGTCATTTATTAAACCATACTGTATCTCTTCCTCATTTTATCAAAGTTCTCTATTCTTCAAACCTTTCCATCCTCACATCTGATTGTTGCTTCCACTTTATTAATCTCAGCCCTGAGTTCAACAGTTACCCTATTTTCACCTCTGGGAAACCCTCAGTCCCACTAATTACAAAGTGCTCTTACAGGGACCCCTTTCCACCATTTATCATTTCCTTGACATCAATCCTCCTAAACTTTCCATGCTTTCATAATTTTCCAGTGTAAATGGTGGGATTCTCATTATCTGCAGAGTCCTTGTCACTGCTCCTCTAGTCCTGTCAGTATGTCCCCATTCTCAAAAACACTTACACTGTTGCCCTGAGTGAAAATGCCTGTGCTCTCTCTGCCTCTATCCACTTGCCTCCTGTTCATATCTCAGTTCCTTCAAAGCAGCCTTAAAAGGTTTCTTGCAAACAGCTCTGGAAAACTGTAAGGTACAGCCAGGGCATGATTTTATTTAATCTATTATTTAACAGCATGTAACTGTAAGGGATTTTTGTAACTTGATCTTGTTGGCAGACAGACACTCTCATTCAGTGGCAAGTGAGGGTATTTTTATGTAGTTGCAGAGAGAAGAATTTATAACTTTGTCTAAAATAGCCAAGCTTTTATGGTATCAACATGGCTTTTATGGTAACAACAAACTTAAGTGTGCTTTACAACTTTGTTGGTGAATTTAAGGACAGAATTGTAAAATCACTAGGTAGTATGCTTTAAAAAAAAAAAAGAGAGAGAAATAAAATAAAAAAGCTATTTAATGTTTCTATTCAGCTTTTAATGTACTGTGGAAGGCAGTGGTTAGAGTGGGTCATACATCACTCTATTAAAACGCTGCTTTTAAATTCTAGCAGCTGACTAAAATATTTCAGGTGTAATTCATCTGAAACTAGCATCGCAGTTTGATGTATTAAGCTTTTGATATGAAATGTTTTCCACCTACTGCATCATAATGTATTTTTAAAACATGATGATTTGGCTCAGTAGCTGAATGTTGATTAAATTTAAAGTTTCTTTAAGGAAAGCAAGGCAGTTAATGTTTTTGTAGTTTAGATGTCATTTTTTATCGTGTTTTATCTTATTTTTCACTTAAAGCAGCTGTTTTACAATAGATCTGAAGCATATATCACACATTCTTTCTAATCCAGGGTCTGTTACCATAGTATGGCTGCAGCTGTGCAACTAGATCTTGCCGTAAAAAAACAAGAAGAGTGTCTAATAGGAAAGAATATTCTAATTACTTCAATTTCTAATGTACAGAAAGAGCGATCAGCATGGCATACGGGATTTTTTACAATGAGCTAAAGAACAATGAATCAAGTGACAAATCCAGCAGCTAGCTGCTGCCTCGCCTAGGAGAAATCCCATTCCTCAAAACAAATTAAACAGCTGAACAAACAAACCAACAAATCCTCATTTATTTTCATCCAAATCCATATCAAATTAACATTTTCTGTTGCATACTCTGAAATTAAGTACTCGTCTTTTTTTTTTCCTTTTTATTTTAATTCCTGATTTACATAATTTTACTGACTTATATACTTAGTCATCTAACTTTTAACAAGCTAAAAAAATCTTAAAGACATTAACAGGTTTAGCTAAGTAAGATCAAAACCAGTATTTAAAGGAAAACTTTAGATACATGTTCATGGAATTGGTATCCTTCTAGAAAATCTGAGCATCTTGTGCTCCTCAATCTCTTACCTTCTTTCCTATCCTGCCCTGTATTTTTGAACTCTCTTTATAACTCTGAATTGCTCTGAAATATAAGTGCTAGTAGAATTAAAATTTAAATAAATTAGCATGAATCACAATACAAAATCTGCTTCCAGAGGATATTTTGTTTGAGCAAAGATGGAAACAAGGCTACAGAATGACCTGGGAGCAGAACTGTTGTCAGCAGTAACTTTGCTTTGAGCTTGTGTTTGCAAATGTTGTTCAGGGAAGATAATTTCAAAGACAGAAACAGTTCTCTTCTTTGTTTCCTGTGTTTTCTCAACCACCACCAAAAACCAACAAGACATTCTCCATTTTAACAAATTGGTAGAACTGGATTCTGTATATGACTCTTGAATTCTTTGGTGATTCCAAAATTTATCCAGGATGTCCTGTATTTCCACTGATTTATGATTGATTGAAGGAAGGAATCAAATCTTATTATTGGAATATTCTTTCCATTTCCTGTGTTGTACTGTGCTTTAAATGCTTTAAACTTTGCCATACTAAAGGGCTTCATTTGGATACTTGGAGGCCTTCACTCTCAGCCCTGCAATCACCCTTTCATTTCAAAATGCGTAAGCTTTCAGATAAGTTGTTGTATCAGTATTTCCTTTTCCCCTTTGGTATTACCACCATAAGTTGCTCTTTTGCTGTTATTTTTCTTACTTGCAAAAAGATAAGTACATTATTATTATTATTGTGGAAAGGGACGGTTGTGGGGATGACTGATGTGGGGAATTTTATCACAGGCCTTAATTTTTTTTTTTTTTTTTTAAGATTTTATCTAAAAAAAATCTAGCCCAAGAGGAAAATCAAGACTTGATGGATCCTGATGGATGATAGAGTAGATAACTGTACAGCTAAAAAACTGGTAAGCATATCAAGCATATCAGTAATATATACGCACAGAACTTAGAATCAAATGAGAGTGGAATTTCTGCAAGTGGATCAAAGCATTCTCCAGTCAGCACAAGTAGCATCATAATGAGGAAAAACTGACGGGGTCTTTGAGCAGGTTTCTGCAGGAACTACAAAAACAGTGTCAAAAACATGTGATCATCAGCCACCTCATCCACTAGAGAGGACCTCAGAGGGCTACACTCATATAGGAGACTGCTGCTACTCCAGTTTCCTTGCTGTTTACTGGGGAGATTTTTCTCTTTCCTTTCCTTTTCCCCTTTCCTTGTCTCTATCTTTGACTCTCTCTCTCTCTTTTTGTTGTGGTTTTACTTCAGATTGCTTTTACCAATAAGAGTCAAAATATGATATTAACTATATACCTTGCAAGTATTTTTATTTGTATGTGTATGTATGTCAGCCTGATGTCAGGAAGATTTTCAGCAAATAAGTAAGGGATCATTACTCAGTGGAAACTAAGGTATCTTTCTTTTATCAACATTGTTTCCATCACTAATCCAAAGAACAGTTGCATATAAGCTATTACGAAAAACTCTATCTCAGCACAGTGCTCTTTCCTAGTTTTTAGTGTCCTATATTTTATAACTGAAAAATACTAAAAGTCAGTGGCAATTTTCACATCCTAGAAAAGAAATGTTTTGTTGAAAAAAATGTGAGAGAATAGAGTATTAGTCTAAATCTGTGGTTTCATTTGCTTAGGACTTTAAATTAATATGAACATTAATTTATTCTTTCGGCAATGTATGTTAGAAAAATGTTTCAAATTCTTTACAGTGCTTTTCCTCTATATTTGAAAAATTCAGGGAATGTGGACAAAAGCATTGAGCATTAAACCCCATCAAGTTCATGGAACAATTGCTAACTTGCAGTACTTCAGACAGGCAGATGGATGAAAATGTTGTATGGGTTTGATAATGAAATATAATTTCCTCTCAGGCTGAAAATCCTTAAGACTTATATAATATTTTCTTTGTGCTTATTGCAGTTTACAAATCTTTCACCCTTTTATTCTAATTCAATAGTTGATTAGTAAGAATTAGTCTAATGCACCTTTTTTCTTTTCCAATTTATATCCTTTTGGGGGGGGGAGTTGTTGTTGTTGTTGTTTTTTCTTTCAGAAAACAATGCAGAAAACTTGACAACAGATAGCTGTCATAGAATATTCTGAGTTGGAAGGGACCCACAAGATTCATAGAGTCTTTTCTTAAGTAAATAGCCTGTGTGGGGATTGAACCACTGGCAATGACACCATTAACATCATGCTCTGAAAAATCAAGCTAAAGTTTCAAGGTCTATATCCTTACAAGGCATGATAAAATATATCTTAAACATTTGAAATCTTTTTATTGTTTCCTCAACTTCCTTTTGCTCCTAAGAATTCATGACAAAAAATTTGGTTTGCATGGTACCAAACTTCTGGTATTAAAAAAATAAAATTTAAAAAAAAAAAAGGATTCTGCTCAGTTGCTTAGCAATAAATGTTTAATTTACTTAAGATGCAGAGGAAGTTTGAGACCTCTGCGTCTCTATGTGAGGCTGTGTCTGGAATATACACCACAGGACCTATAGTTGCAGAGGATCAGCTCCCATTTCAGTCAGCAGCTGAACGTTAGATAAGATTCCTCTAATAATCTCAACTAGCACAGGAGTTGTGGGTATACAATTGATATGCACCCTTGGAGTCATGCACTTCACTTGCAAATTGCAAATACATTTAGGTATCTAAATGTATGTATCTGCTTAGTAACTAGCCATTTCATCTCCTCTTATAGTCAATGGAGGTCTAGTAAAAAATCCTTCATACCCAGGGGCAATGACTTTCCTTCTTAAGTATTCATGTAGCATCAATAACTTCTTAGGCAAGACAGTTTATGGGAAGCAGACATCAAGTAAGAAGCTGAACAATTATTCCACTGAGATCCTGGAACAGTTGTAGAGTCTACTTGCCACTGCTTATCATCTACTGTTTTGTTTTTCCTTTTTAAACTGTTTTCAGTTTCCCATTACCAGGAAATTAAGTGTTTTTCCTTCAAAACAAACACTGTTCTCATTTTGATATTCAGTATTCAAGTAAATATAAATTACCTGATAATGTCATCATGTTCATCTCTGCAGAAATTGCAGTGATTTTTTGGAAGAAGTTTGAGAATATTAATAATTTCCTGCTAAACTGCTGATCAGAAGTGGGTATCATCATCAGTTTCAGGACTAAAAGGAGTCCTCTGCCTCTGTTTTTCCATATCCAGCTACTGAGTAGAGTTTTGCATTTCCATTTGCTCTATGGACAGCCCACAACCTCGTACTTTTTATAGCACTTTGTATTAACTTTTAAACATTCTATCTAAAAATAAAAAAAAAAAAAAAAAACCAAGTTTAATTTGCTACAAAACATGGAACAAGCATACTTTTTTTTTTTTTTTTTTTTTTTTTTTTTTTTTTTTAACATGACAACTTGCAAACAAACTGGTTACCTTTCTGCTATATAATAATTAGCATTCCCTAAACTTGAAGTCAGGTTGTTAACTTCCAACTGACCAAATATTTTTATTTAATGCTTCATGCATCTCTAGCTAGCAACCCTATTTTATTGTGATTTACTAGTATTTAAACTGCTTAAGTGATTTGGATAGGTTATACATGAAGCCTGGGGCAGAACAGGAAAAGATACTCATGCCATGATGACCAGTCATACCTGTAAAAATATTTTTTTATAGAAGATTTATGGAAGTTTAGCAGATAAAATCAGCAAGAGTTTTCTCCACATTTAAAGTTTCTGAATTAAAAAAGTAGCATTCATGGTGCAGAAGCAGTAATCATGCAGTCTCCCATATTCCTATCACTTTACATTAAGTGAAGGTAATGCTTCAGCTGTATCAATCTCTAATCTCTGCTTTCCTCCTGATTTCAGCTTGTCAATATATTTTTGCTTTTGTAGAAACTACAAGACTAGAGAGAGAAAGGAAGTCTTAAAAGTAGAAAATGTAATCTGCAGTTTTCTTTTAATGTAGAACATAGAAATTATATACAGTTTTATTTGATTTTTTCTTCTTATCTTTGCTAGATTGTCAGCTGGAAGGAAAAAAATCTGAAGTGGCAATTCCTGTGACCATATTTACAGGAATTATCCTCCCAGGGAATAAATTATCATGACGTTGTGAACATGACAGTGTTTCCCATGATCCATCTTTCTGTCTTTCTCTCCACATATCATTGCTTTCAGCATAGAAAGAAATAATTTTTTAATGTTCTCTTCTCTCATCTTTTCTATGTGCCACAAACAGAAAAAAGAAAAAAAAAATCACACTTCCTTTCATGTAGGAAGTGTGATATACTTGACTTCTTTTCTAGTACTAGTACCTTCAGTCTAATGATTAGTCCAGAGCTGCGCTGTTTTTCCACGCTGGATGCTACCATCCAATATACCAATATAGAGATATGGAGAGGAGAGCCATGTATATTTGACTGTGAGTTGATCAAGTATCAGTTACAAAATAATATCAGCAAAACCAGATATTTAGCTTTACCTCTGTCTGATTGATACATCTCAGCTCAACCCACAGCATCATGCAAAGTCAATGTGTAATTTACCTCAGAGCACTGAATCTTTGCTAGGCAAACACATCCCAGTACTTCCACACAGCTGCCACTCTTGACACACTGATGGTCATATGTGCTCAAAGGTATGAAAATCTTTAGTTGCTACATGCTACCAGTGAATCGGCCTTCAAATCAATTTGATTTCTGATTGCTAATTTGTCAAAAATCTCTGTGATATTCAATAAAAATATTTTCTTTTTGAGGCAATACATGTTATAATGTCATTGAATGAATTTTTTCACAATGTAATTTACTCTTTGGTTTAAATATTTAGAAAAATGCTTAACTGACAGGAAATGTTAATTAAGAACATGTCAGTGAAACTTGCTTAATATTTCTCTAAAGATATGAAGGAGATATGTCTCACATCATGCCATGCTAGATGACAGTAATATTAATAATGAAAGCAACAACACCTACATAATGCATGTGCTCAGGCCTGTCAAAACTATGAACAGATGTGTTCTGTTTCTGATGTGAACTTCTTACATGGTTAAAATAAATTAGGTAGCAAGAAGACACAGCAGTTACAACAAAACGGCAGAGATCTATTTCAGTCTGAGGACCCACTGGGTGAGAACCTCAGGTGATTAATGCTATTACTTAAATGCCAACATCTACCCCCCACCCCCATCTAGCAAAGGAAAACTTACTTTTTATTCACTACTCATCAAATTTCTCTGCTGAAGGAACAGCAGTCATACATAAACATTATGAGTGACAACATAATTAGATTAAGTAAATTAGAATTCTGAGACTCAGTGTATGTTGTGTTCTGCTTCAGCCGTCCCACATGACAACATAATTGATACCACATTACAGAGTCAGAGTAAACTAGGCTGAAAAACTATCAGTTGTGTGGCAAGCATTAAGTTTTAAGTGTAAGCATTTTGTCCATGTGCGTGTTATGCTTTGTTCTTTTGCCTTTTGGCAGTTTTTCTTCTTCCATATTAAGAGTAGATACCTCTATTCCGAACTCCAACCATTCCCTTGCCAACGCTGTAGACAGCAGTGACATTCCTTTCTTACTCACTTTACCCCTATAAGTGTGCAGAGGTTGCAATAGCTTTTATGGCTGTGGCAGTGTACTGGCAGCCCTGCTCCTTAAAAATCTCCCATAAAAACAATAAGGGCTTGTCTCCTCACATGTAGATGTATTAGTTTGTATACAATTATGTTAACATGTATTTTGCTGGAATAAGGTAAAAATGTCAGACTGTCTTGGAGTCTGATTCCTTTCAATGGTATCTACTCCATTTTTTTTCCCCTTACCATCCTCTTTATTTTTGTAATAGAAACATGTTTATTTGTAGGCAATTAAAAAGCCAAACATAAAGCATTATGTTCATCTCAAGCCTGGTGAAAAATCCTTGGCAATAACTGAAGTGTTCTAAGTTTTCTGGTCTCTCATTAAGAAAAGAGTTAAAATATTTAATCTATCTTTTCTTTTTATTTTCCATATTTGTCCTGCCTATGTAGATTACATCACAAAAGATTGCTTGATATTATTTGTCCACAAAAACATCTCTGTTTGTCCATCTCTGGTCAAATACTTATACTGTCCACAGTCTATATTATGACCAGTACTGAAAGTCTCTGAAGAAGCCCTCAGCATAACTGTAAAAAATATGCTGCTTAATGACAATCAACTGAAACATTTACCCAGTAGAAAAAAATTAGTGGTGACAACAGTCTTTCATTTCTATAGCTTCATTGACTATTGACAGTGGAGTTACATCACTGGTTTGAGAGTGATAGAACATGAAGACAACAATGATTGTAAATAAGCCAAATGAGGAAAAAAATAAATACAAATTCATTTGAGCCCCCTTTCTGTCTGCTTTTGGCATAGCAATGTATTTCTATTCCTCATGATACATTAGGAAGGCTGACCTGAAAAGAGACTAGACAGAGGTAAGAGAATAAAGCAGGTACTTATTAAAAAGCCTCTAGGATACATGTCGGCAGGACAAGAGCCTGGCCAGGGCTGCATCCAAGGTGGAAGAATGGTCACAAAATGGACCATGGGTCACAAGGTCTCCCATTTTTATAAGTTTTGGTCTCCGTTTGCATATTGGGGTTTTAATTGTCTAATTACAGCTTCAGGCTGTGAGGTCTCATCCTTCTTGTTTCTCTCTTCAGTCCACCATTGTTTATGCTTTCGGGCCTGAAGAAGTACTCACTGTCCTTGGTCTTCAGCAGGAAAAGGATTTGTTTTGTCAACCTACTCTGCGAGGAGAGCTTACTAACACCTAATACAAGGCTCAGCACTACACCCTAGGCAACACAGAATCTGAAAAACATGAAAGATAAAGCTTAAGGCATCACTCACATGTAGCATCTAACAGATATGTGTAGCAATAAAAATGTAATATAAAACTGAGCAATATAAAGTAATATTTTGTGTAATTTTTTCTTAGCATTCTTTTTCTATGTGTTTGACACTTTCCTTATCTTTCTTGAAATAGCTTACTTTTCACTTGAATGAATACCTAAAACATTTGATATTGGATATTCTGTATGAAGTAATGGACTGACCTGATGTAATGCATTAAATAGATTTGTTCCTGCACATGTATTATTCTACAATTTAAAGTGATACCACTTTAGTATTAAGGGAATTGTTACCGTTGATAAACATACTGAGGAAATTGTTTTAATCACAGTTAAATATTACAAAGTATAAAAACTATTTTCTTTTTACTGTTCTGATAACTTTAGAAATCTAGGTTATTAGAATTTGTGCAGATTCTTTCTTCATAGAAAGAATTTATGTTTCTTATTGTGAATTAGCCAAATATTACATATTTTTTAAAAAAAAATCAGTTAAATTATTTGTGAAAATAAGACACAGACAATCACTGGAAAAAGAAAAAATAAAAATGTAAAGGAAATCATATATAAGCTATTATCATGAATATATGACTTGATGAAATTTTGAGCTAAATGGAAAAGATAAAATATATATATCCATAGTATTTATCAAAATATTGTTGCTATCCTGAATAACTTTTTTTTACTTTTTATTTCTTCTTTCTCATTCTGACACATTTTTTAACAAATTATTATCACACACATACTTGTTTAACCTGTGGTTCTTTGGACTTCTGTATATTTCAATACAGTAGTAAGCAATAGAAAAGTGTCCTGACAAACTGGAAAAGCCAACACATGGTTGATGCATAAGTAGTGTCCAGTAGACATGTTCTTTATTTAGAAGTTCAAAATGAATATGCAAACTTTCCATCTTCTACCACTTACCTCATTTTCACAGTAAAATAGAAAAATAAAACTGCTGATATTTCTAGTACAGGCAACAGACTTGGTGCCATGTCAGCAGCACATTGCACAGAAATGCTGAAAAAAAAAATCTGAAAGTACTCTGTGACCCGCAAAGAACCACCAAAAGTGGTTTTGATAAAGTAGTTTAAGTTTAGGGCAGATTTACCTGGAGAAGGATATAAATTATGCTGATTTCTGTCTCAAACATGGGCTTTCAGATTATGAAATTTTTCTCTACATCCAATTTCTTTTCTTCTCCTTATCTCTTTTTTACATTAATGATGAAGTGGAAAAAGAAAAAAGGAATACTATTGAAAGACTATCTGCAGGTTAAAAATAGTCCAACTGGAAATTAAGCAGGAAATCACGACAGAGTATTTTTTTAAATATTCATAACTAACAACAGAAAAAAAAAGAAAAGAAAAGAAAAATAATTTCCTCTTTATGCTTCTTTTGATGAGAAAGAAATGAAAACCCAATCAAGATTTCATTCCTTGGATTTTTTCAGACTGTGTTAATAAACTTCCCAGGAAAATGACAAATTTCTACTATGGAAAATTATTAAAGGATTCAGATTTAGCCAGACCAAATTTTCTATATGAATCAGAGTGTCATGGAGATAAAATTAAATTATTAAGAACACATATCAGAGGATAACCTCAAGAGCTTAAGAGCAGCCTGTGCAAGTGAATGTCACCAAAAAATCGACTAGAAAAAAAAATCAGATTAACAAAAATCTTACTAGGTAGAACAAGCAAAGACAAAGAGAAGAGACAATGAATATAACCACTGTCCTGGGTTGTAGTTTAGGATGTATTCTATCACCATCTTCAGTTAATGGCCCATCAATGCCTTTTGCATGACTCAGAGAGGGAGTTATCTCTCTCTTTAATGGGCCATTAAGGCTCTCTTCCATGACTCATCATCCCATTGTGAGATGCTCCGCCCATGGAGAAGAACCAAGCATTCTCACCTGGATATAAGCTGGAATTTGGGACAGTAGAAGGAGCCTTCACCCACTGGATTCCCAGAGGACTGGAGCTACCAGACCTTTCTACAAGATTTCTGTTTCAAGAAGACCGCCTCGTCTGGACTGTTTCCATCAACCTGATCAGGTTGTATTCTGACTCTGTCACTAGTTTTTTCTTTTTGTATTTATTTTATTTTATTTTATTTTATTTTATTTATTTTATTCTATTCTATTTATTTTCCTTTTCTTCTCATTAAATTTTATTTCTGACTTAGAGCCTCTTACTTGCTTTGTTTTCAAACCACAACAACCACCTAAATCCATAACTTCAAGAAGGAAAGATAACATTCTCATGTATTGCAAAAAGTTTTATTTCTTGAATTAGGAGTGTTATATGATTTTTATGGATGGCTTATATATTGTGACTAAAACAGTCTTTATTTTGTGTATTTTTGTGGTCAAGAAACATGATATCAAAATGAAACAAATACAGACAATGAGTAGACCAATGAGAGGAATGGAGATTCCTTTTTTACACAGAAGACTACAGGAGCTTTTTCTTGTTTAGTCTAGGAAAAAAATTCTGATGGAAAATAAAATATGTATGGAATATGACAGCTTTCTATAAACACCTCAGGGACAGAAATATCAGAAAAGGTAAAGAGATATATAATATAGGAAAAATGTTGGCTTGACAAAGAACGGACAAAAACTCTTCCTAAATAAATTCAGAAAATAATATTCTAGAAGATAGAAGCACAATCCACCTGATGTGAGGTGATGGATTTCATAACAGTGTAGATTTTTCTTACAGATAAAGAAAGATACCAAGTAGTACTGAACTCACAAACATGAAGATTGGAGAGGATCTAAGAAGTTAAGCTCCAAAAAATATATAGAAATCAAATAAAATCTACAGTCTAACCTGATAGGGAAATAAATCATGAAAGGCATAGCATACGGGGAAAATTCTTGGCATTGGCAAATCACCATCTGATACATTAAAACCAGTATTTGAACTTCAAGACAGCTTAGTTTGTCTAAGGCAATATGAACAAAAAAACCCCTTGTGGCTAAGAACTTTGCACTGTCTTTTTTAGCTCTGCTCAAACACAGAGTAAAATTTCTGTGTTCAGTAGAGTGGGGCAGTGACTGTCAGAGCATGTCTAGAAAGACTGCTACCTTGCATTCCAGGCCTTCTCTGTTTAAATTTGTATTTTTCACATGCAAGACAAGTATCTTACATGCTACTGTGGGTCATTTTTCCTGACGCCAGGCCTGATACATGAGCTCTGATGCTGAATAGGCAAGGAGAACTGATAGTCCTCTTGGCAGTGCTTCCAAAAGTCAAAAGGGAACAGGGGTATTGAAGTTTAAATACCCTGTTTATATGTTAGTTCTGTTCTGTATCTAACAGCTCCCTAGTGCAAAATTCATGAACAGCAGTCCCTGGCTGAAAAACAGCTGCAACTTATAAATCAGTATAAATATAAGAACCTTGAGACCTTAAGTTATCTTTTCAGCCTTAATATTTTTATTTTCAAGTGTAGTATGAAAATCTGAGATTACACTGAGGAGGATATAATATTTTGAGATGTACTGTGGTTTGTTTGGGAAAGCTTTTATTTCTTTAAGCATTGCTAAATCACTAGCATTTGTTTATTATTTCTTAATTGATTTTAAATAAACTAGTGTGAAAATATGCATATCAAAACTCAGATTAAATATATATCTATATACACAATTCTTTTTCTGTGCCCTCAGGTCTGTATCACCTGTCTATCTATTTAATAAAAAAAGAAACAAATTATCTTGTTATCCATGTCAGAGCCATTCCCTGAGGACATTCTGTGTTGCCTGCATTTGTAAATCAGTATTTATATTTTCATTAGTTACACATCTACTTAAGATGTTTACCTGGTTTATTTGCCAAGAAATGTCATGTAGCAGTTGTTTGGCACTTCTCCTCACGTTCAATTTTGCATTACCCTCTGAATTCTGTTTAGGTAGAGCTTACTATCCTTTGTCTGTTGCAAGATACTTCTTCTATTACATGCTCTATGTCTAAAAGCTCAGGTGTTGCAATTATTTTATTTCCTTTGTTTGAGTAAAAAAACAATTCCAGAAGCATGATTATATGCTCCTGTTCCAAGCCCTACATTGAACTAAAATTTACAAAATAAAGAAAATTTTTTATTTCTATAAAATTAGCCAGAAAAACAAACAAACAAACAAACCCACCAGCCAAACACAGGGGAGTACCTGACTCTTTTTGTTTGTTTTATGTATTTAGAAGCAATTTGAAGAGTTTGCCATTAATTTTTAATATATTCTTCCTATTATTATTCTTCATAAAAATATAACTATTTAAGTTAAATACTTTGTGACTTTGCTGTGTGGCTATTTTTTTTAGGATTTGGTTACGTAAACAGTCATATTTTAATAACTCTTTTTTTTGTTCTATGATTTATTATAAAATTCTGTCAGCATTTTTTAATTCTGCTTCTGATGCACTGCATACTTTAGTCTATTATTTAAGAGGCTTTTTATATAATTAGACTGCTGTTGCTTGGAAAGTTGCAATTTCTTCAAACACAACAAGAGAAACAAATTATATTAATATTTATCTATTTTCAGATGTGATTTCATTTAAAAAAGGGACATCTGGAAAATATCTGACTTTTGACCAGCAATTAGGAAAGTCTTAGTCAGAAACCAACAAAACAAAGTTACACAAAAAGGAAAATCTTGTGAACTAAACTAAATTCAGTGATAAACCAAAAAATGAGAAAAAATCCACATGCAATGCAATGGAAACATTGCAATATGTCATTGCTAGTTGCATTCAATGAGAAATGAGCAACTGATCTTAGAAGTTCTAATAAATCATCTCACTGTATTATGATTTTGCTTCTAGTAGGAAAACAAAACCTTTTCCTATTAATATATTCAATTGCAGATAAAAGCTATGAGAATTCTTTATTCTTTTGACCATATTTGTGTTTTCACTCCCGAATAGGTAATTTCTGCTTGTCAGTAGGTTTACAGTAATAGTCCTTTCAAGTAGAGATAGCTGAACCTAAGAGCCTTAAGACAAATTGCTATGGCAAAATCTCAGAGATTGCTGTGGTTCTTGTCTGTTTATTTGTTTTGAGAGGTTTTTTGTGTTGGTCTGTTTGGGTTTTTATGGTTGGGGTTGTTTCAGAGGCCAGGTTGGTTCTTTTTCTTCTCTCATCATATGGAAATACATAATCCAAAGAAGAATATATTACATTAAAAGTAAACAAGACATATTCAGAACCTGCACAGAAAAGAGAGATGAAAGGTAAGTACAAGAGAGGAAGGGAAAGTTTATTCCTAATCCTCAACACTTCTACATTGCAGTCTGTCTGCAGTTTCTACAGCAAATTCAAATGTTCTTTACATTTCACCTTGTTGAAAATAAATTGATAAAGCTGACTGATCACAAGTAAATTAGATTCCCAGGAAGAGGAACTCAGGGCTGGGAGGTTAACAGCCAGTAACTGCACACTGAGATCTAGACAAGTTCTTAGCATTTATCTCCAACTTGTCCGAAATACAAAAGATACCACTCCTGTAGTAAAAAATTAATGATTCTTTAACAAAATCACAGAATTCATCATTTATCAACTTTATTGGTACAAGTAATTATGAGAGAAAAATTATATTGACAAATGATGTGATTACAACACATATTATTAAAGCTATATTACCAGAGGGTAGTAAGAGGTTTACTAAACCTACAGATGTGAGAGATAAAAAGTGATAAGAGACAGGGAACACAACATATCCAGAAATTTATGGCTTTTATTTGAATTTTGTTTTAAAGAAATGAATTCAGAAAATCTTCAAATTCTGTTCATTCCACTGAAAATCAAAATTACACTGTGATTTCTTTTCATAATTGTCCTTGTGCAGTTGCAGAGTTTAAATAAAAGCTCCCACATTTATTCAGTACAGAAATGAAAAACAGAATAGTACGGCAATTAGACAAGTTTTTACAAAGGTTATTGTGTATTTTCAGGGTGTTCGACTGAGGTAATATCAAGAGCATAAGAAATCTATAAAGAGAAATGGTTCTGAAATGTAAGATTCAGATATTTTTTCTTTAAGTTTAAAAGAATTGTTATTCAAAAATTTCTGGCCCAAAGGACTAGAAATTCTAAGGAATGAAACTGAGTGAAAATATTGTTATTTAAATAGGTATATGGTGACATACACGAATATAGTATATGTTTTGGTATTTTCAGAATGAAATTAATGCTGTTGTGGTGTCCTTGGGTGTTGTAGATTTTCAAAGATACAAAATATTATTTTTAATATGTATATATAGTAGGTATTAGAGAACTTTTGTCTTGAGTTCTGGAATCTTTGTGGTAGATGTTTTATGTATTTGTTTTAGTTACTTTTAATATTCTTCAGAGAAAGAAAAAAAAAAGACTGAATTATAAAGGCTATTGTAATTTGATTTTTAAGTGAGGATTATCACCTTGGTTTAGAATACTGCGTTGAACTAAATTTTCCATGTACTGGCATCTCAGATTTCATCACGGACTTAAGGAGAAGGAGTAAAATATTCAGTTCTAAATCCTTTACAAGACTTCAGTCTGAGAGCTCCTGCTTCTTGAAAAACCTACTTCTTGAGGGATTTCAATTACTGTAGTTATGCTATTTCTTATGGACAGAGGCGGTCACTCGCAGTGAAATCGCTGTTTCATCTTTAAAGCAGAGGGAGTCTAGCAATCATCCTTTTCTATCTCCCAGAATCTTGCTTTTAAACTCCATGGACTGGAGTTCATGATTCACTGATTCATCTTAAAGAAAACTCTATACTATTTTTTTTTTTTTTACATCCTGCAAGAATAAAAGTTTACTTGATCAGAGTTTCACCTTTCTGTGTGTCATCCTGTTCTCCCTCCAACATCTAAATTAGAGACTACAAAAAAATTGGAGGATGTACACTCAAACTACAGATTTAGTGGTCAAACACAACCAGGACATAACAAAAAGTTTAGAAAATGTTGGCATAAAAGTACATATACCTTTTTCCAATAATGTCAGAAATGTCTCCTCCAGTATGCCAAAAGCATTTGGAAAAGAGGTTTTCACCAAGAGGATATATTTTTTTCTTAGACCAGAGAAAAAAAAGAAAAAAAATTCCATTAGAGTAAAGGAAAGTAAAATAAATACTCTATTACAAAAATGGAGCAAAATCCACTGAACAGTGCATATGATTATCATAAGGGTGGGGGGTAACAGAAAGAGGTAAGTCTTAAATTTTTCACTGACACACTTGAAGATATTGACATCAAACTGAAACTTTCCTTAGCATGTTCTCAATGATCAGATTTAGAATTCTGATAACCACAAGAGATTATTTTGGTTTGAAAACATCCCATGACAATTCACCATCTATACAACAAGGACTCTTTTAATTGAAAGTGTGAGGAGCGTGTTTATAGGTTAATAAATTGAAACCTGTACTCAGGTTATGAAAAATAGTTGAGAAAACAATTGATATATCCCTCTGTGTAGGTGAATCCTGTCAGTGATTCCTTAGAGCCTTATGTGACAATAACAGAAGCATACGACCTTGCTGTTGGGAAACAAATTATGGTATTATAATTTAGTTACTTGTTGTGAGAAAACTGGGAATTTTCATGGGCTAGCTGCTGCTGAAGTTATTGTAGATTGCTCAAACCCAAAGTTCATGAGCTCTGATGTCTTTCCTCCTCTGTTCAGGACAATGAATGTGCATTATTCCATACAAATGCAATTTTAAATTATTTTAATTAGAAAATTCATTAAAATCCTGAGACTTGTATTTATGCTTTCTAGATTATTCATAACATCATTTTTTAAATGTTCTCTTTTTTTAAATATTAGAGAAAGTTTAAGAGAAATATTATCATAGAAATTTATTAAAATTGATTCTCAAATAACTTGGTAAATTATTATGCAATATAGAAATTTACTTTTTCAATGCTTCCATTACAGATTTTTTACACATTTTGGTATGGATTTATTATTATTGAGAGGAAAAGAAAAATGAAGTTTCAATTAAATTATTAATTTGTCCAAAACAGATTTCTGCTTTATATCAGACAAAGAAAAAAAACCCCAAAAATGTAAGTTCTGTTCTTCAGCTACAAGGTGTAATTGAATTACTGGAACAGATTCACATGTCCTGTACTGAAGATAATTATTTGTGTAATCATGTGACTTCCATCTCTATGATGACTCTGTTTTTTGACTCCTTGGAGAGAAAAAAAACCCAACAACAAAACAAACAACTACTTAAAAAAAAAATCCAAAGAGTGAACAAAAGTAGGATGTCGCCGACTGCCCAGTTCCCTGGCCGGGATGGTCTGGGTGCCGCGACCTTCCCAAGTGAGTCGCTCACGGGGAGGCGGCCTCAACTCAGGCGGCACAGGCACTCCTATAGAGTGATCAGCTCTTTTTGTGAGATCGCCACAGCGATCAAGCCTGTCAGCTCTATCCAGGCTACAGCTGCTGATGCAGCTGTCTTCTAGGCAGGGGTGACCCAAGTGGCGCGGGAGAAATCACAGGAGCCGGGGGTCTTCTCCAGGAGCCTTCTTTATTCTCCGACAACTCTCTGAGGAAGGACCCAAAGGTCCGGAGAGCCCGGAATTTATCCATAACTTAGGGGGTGGGGTTTGCTAGACCAACCATTAGGGATGCGGATTGAAAAACTATCCAATAAGGGCGCGGATTGAAAAGTTAACCAATGGGGTGGCAGATTGAAAAGTTAACCAATAGGAGAAATGATCCAAAACGGACCAATGAGGGTACAGAGTTGAGGAGAAAACACAACAACCAATCAGGGGTAAGGTAACCACATATCAGGAAGTAAACTTCAAACTGTATAGGGTCAAACAACTTGGATAGAAAAACTCAAGGGTTAGGCTCCCTCCATGGGAGTGCGTGGAGCGTTGCTCCCTCCGCATAGTCCTTTAGGAGCCTCCACAGTAGGACCTTAAAACGAGGAATGAAATTATTTAAAACAAGTATGTTGCTGGAAGAGAAACATGAGGAGCTGATTGAACTAATAAGTATTTTTAGTCATCAAATTTTCAGAAGCAGAAATGAGAAAAAAATATTCTTAGGGTTTAATTCTGTAAGTTAGTCTTGGGCACTTGTATGGGTTTTTTGTGTTTTATTTTTTCATTTTTTGATAAATTAATTTTAAAATAAAATAATTTATGAGTACTTTTGCTTTTGCATGCACTCTCAGGACATTGAATCCTTACAAGGATTCTGTAATACTAAGATTTGATCCTTAATTCCATAGGAGAAATGAAGCCCATGTAAAATATTGTAGGAATGGAGGTTGCCAATATTATAACAAAGAAACCTACCCAAAATTATCCTGAAAAACCTCAAAGCTTCAGTAATGGGTACTGAGCTACATAATATTCTCTATTTCTAAAGGCATTAAACAAGGAATTTGACAGGCAGAAAAATGCCAAGAGTATTAAAGTATTTACTGAAAACATTTATTCCTTTTTTAATAGAAAAGTGAAAAATCAGATTCCACGTCAATAAAATACAAATATTGTTAATGTAATTTTTTCATATCCTTTAATCTGTCAACACTTCTGTCAAAGGTCTGAAGTGTCATTTTGTGTTCGTAGTTATACAATGCAAGACACATCTGAATGCATGTAGATGTCTGTATCTCACCTAAACTCCCTAAACTCCCTTTTCAAACAATAGAGATGAATAGGCACTTCTAGGGCAAGGCTCATCTCATTTTAAGGCAACTCCCAAAATAGGTCAGATTAACTGTGCCTTAAAATAAGACTCAGCTACAAAACCTCCTCTCCAACTTCCTGTAAAAATACATGAATGTTTACTGATTATATATATATATATATTTATATCTTCAATCTTCCATGAAACTGCTCTAATTTTAATGAGGAATTAAATTATACAATGCATCAAATATAATCTTGTACCACTGATCTCACAGAGAAGCATTCCTTTGCAATATACAGTACTTGTAACAAACCAGTAGGTTTCAAAACTTTTGTTCCTTTTTTGATGTACCATATACGAGGAATCTGTCAGAAGTGATTAAATACTATTTAAGGTGCAGATAGAGCTATTGAAAGAACTCATTCCTAAAGTCAAAACAAAAAATAAAAGCAGACAAACAAACAAAAAATCTCACATCATTTTCTCCTTTCAAATTTTTGTCTGCACTCCTAAAATACTTGTAGCCAAATAATAGCATATGCTCTATCTAACTATGGAACTGGTTCTGAGCTACCCAAATCCAGCTTTATCAATTGAAAACTTTATCATAAATTGATATTTATACAGCCAGTGTTTCACATAGGGAAGTGTGTATCATTTAAGAAACTTGATATGCTTTTCTCTTGCCCACTGTGGCACTGCTATCTCACTTAACAGTACACAATACTATCCAGAATGTATTAAACAACACCATTTCTAGTTTTCTTTTATTGGTAGGATTTTCACAAGTGTTAAATAAAGTAAGTTGTTTTCCTAACCCTGGTTAATAATTTTTATTTTCACTTTGTTGGATTTTAAAGTACTTCAGAATCCTTAGCTACAGCTTATCCATCAAAGGCCTTAAAATCTTTTAGGTAACGGGGCCTTTGTTCTTTACTGGTAAAAGTATTCAAGGCTCCTTACATAAGTGCTTAAGTACTGAATTTTTCATCTGAATGTGCAGTTTGTACAGTTAGAATACAAACCGAGGCAGGGAAAGTATTCTTCATTGATTGCATTTCTGAGAAGTGTCCTTATCTGTATTTGTTTTAGTAAACTAATGCAGTATTTCACTTATTGAGATTTTACCTGGTGCAGAGATTCAAATACCATATGCAAACAATGATAGCATTTGATTGGAACTTTTGCCTCTAACAGACTGTCTGAGTTCAATGAGGAGTCATCCATGAGTTTAGATCTCTCCATTTCAGTCTGACATTTGAAATAATTGACAGCTTAATCAGTCAAAGCAGGTGTGGATAACTCCAGAGCACCATACTAATCACTCCATATTTGCTAGCAGAGCTCTTAGGACACAAGGGACAACAAAAATCACCAGTAACAGAAGTGTTACTATAGTAGCATGGTATAATAATACAATGTTATAATGTCAATAATAATTAGGAAATCAATCAATCAATCAATCAAAGTTATCATTCCTGGGGAAATTCTGAAGCAAGAAGATATTATCTTCAAGGTCTCATATAGATTTCAAAGATATTACAGAAATAAAAATGAAAGGCTGCCTATGCTCAGTGGATACATGCAAAACTACAGATGGGAAGTAATGGGAACTTTAATTCATTCCTTATCTTCTAAAATGCTTCAGGTTTTTTTTTCTGCACACATGGCTAAAATAAAATAAAAAGTGTGTCTCCATTTAAATTCCCTGAGGTTTTTTCTGTAATTTTAAATTTATTTTCATGTTATGGCTAATTAAGAAGTATTTTAGCATTTATTAAATAATAATTATTTTTTTACCTAATAAATTTATATTGGTTTAGTAAAATATCATTAATTATTTAAGATTACACAATTTCTATATTAAAATAAAAACTAGAGATATTTTAATTTAGTGTGCCATCAAGCACACTGTGACAGTTTCTTTCTGAAAGTCTATGCCTGCCTTTTTATTTTCCACTGAATATATACCTGCATATCACATGGATTGTTTATGTACTTTATGTACTTCAAATTCACAGAATTACTTTTTTTTTCATGTTATTTGCCACCATATCCTAAAACAGATTTAAATCATAATAGTAATACTTGTAGGTGGTGAGAAAGGAATTACAAAACTTTAACACACTGTATGTTGTTCTATGCTTTCTCTGTTCCTTCTTAGACACTCATTGTTTGGAATGATTAAAATATATGTTAGCCTTCAGTCTGTGAACTGGAATTCATTTAAATAATCATGCATGCTTCTTATTGTGTCTAAATATATCTAGGTGCATAGAAGAACTGATTTCTGAATATCTTTAAACCTATAAAAAAAGAAAAAATCTTGTTTGAGTAGGTTGTTGTTGTTTCACAGGGGTTTGGTGGATTTTTTTGTTGTATCCCTCCAATGCTGGAAACTGACATCTAACATAAATTGGGTAAATTATAATTTCCTGAACGTCTCTGTTTGCTGAGGAAGAACACCACCTGGAAAAAAAAAATTCTATACCTCCAAGAAGAACCTTTAATTTCTTTGTCATCCTTCATTCTTATTAGTTATTTGGGCTAAGTAATGTTTTTAGCTCAAGCAATACTGTTTTGAAGCTCTTTTTCTAACAGATATTATTAGTACTTCAACCCAGAAGTTTCAGTTTCAACAGTTTTGTGTTTTTCCAAGAGAAAAACCAAATCCCTGGAAAATGCTATGGTTTCTTTGGCACCATGTCTTTGTCTGGATATGTGCACACAGACAAGAAAGTTTGTACGCTCATTTCATGTAAAAGCTACTATGAATTTTCACTCAAAAATGTAAGAATAAAGAAATGTACCAACACTTTTGACAAGAGCCAATCTAGTTTAAAATTAACTACACTTTTTTGTTTCAACCTTATCCTCCATTCTTGCTCTGAACTTAAGGAGCTGCCACAAAATTATAGTTTACCCTGAGTTACCACTCAGTAATAACCAAAATGTTTTAAGTTTACTTAATTTCTGCTTAAAAGAAGACACATGGTAACAATCTTACTGTATCTACATGGCTGGTTTCAGCTGGGTTAATTTTCCTTCAAGTGTCTGGTGTGGGGCTTTCTTCTGGATTTGTGCTGAACACGGTTGATAACATAGAGATTTTTTTTTATTGCTGAGCAGGACTTCCACAAAGCCAGGGGCTTTTCTGCTTCTCCTATTGCCATGCTGGCAAGGAAGCTGGGGGTTTCTCAGTTGATTACCTTTTTCGTAGTTCATTCTCCTTAGTTCATTAACTTTTGTCATAAGTCTCATTCATTGTGAGAGTTTGAAAAGAAAGACTAAAACTACATTAATTTTGGACATTGTACTATTGGATGATGTCACCTCATACTTAGTAATACTCCATACATATTCTTTGAAATAAATTATTTAAAGAGAGTTTTAATTTCTTTCCTCCTGTTTTGTAAAGATGTATAACCTTAATAGATTCTCTACAGAACTGAGGTGCTTTTACATTTTGGTGGTGTATAATAAAGTGGAAGCATTTGTTCTCATCAGTTAAAACAACCTTTGCCATTTTATTTATCACTTGGCTTTTAAAACACTGACAGGATTCTAGACAACATTTATAGAGCGTGGCTGGAAGCAATATATTTCTTCTCCTTAAGTGAAATCCATTCACCTTGAAAGTATGAGCTCATGAAGGATAAATGACCCAGAAGATAAGATCATTCCTATTAAGAAATAAAGTAACTGGACTCACAAAGATTTAAATTAAAGTGAAAGCATGTTATCATCTTAACTCATTCAAGCAACTGCAAAAATCTAATTATTTCTCTCCTCTGTATAGGTGTATGTGATTACACTTATTTATGGATATTTACTTTGTAATATTTAATTAATATTTATTACTTATTTACAAATATAATAATCTATTCTTTTCTATTCAGGTAATGTTTATTGAAATTTAAAAGGAATTTTATGCATAAATTTAAGCAGGATAATTTGGCCTCAATTTTTTCCTAGTTGCTTGCTATCTTAGTGCAGCAAAGAATAACTTTTTTTCTTCTACTGACTTTCTAATTTCCAGGAAAGATGTGGGTAAATACTTTCTCCTCTTTATCAGCTAGGTATTTATAGTGAATTTATCTTCATATGTCCCTTGAATATTGGTTTTCTCCCTTTTGCTTCTCTCCATAAATTCAAACTTTATTTATCTTATGTCTTCACTGTTTTCTATGGGTTTTTTCAATTCTTCATTTTCTTTTGGCTTATCTTTTTTTTTTTTTTTTTTTTTTTTTTTTTTTTTTTTTTTTTTTTGGTGGTGAGTTTGGGTGTGGATGTGGGTGTGTAAGTGACTTAATGCTTACCACTCTCTTAAAAATCTTTCCTCCATTCTATATAGACAACAAATGGCCACAATCCTGCCTATTTCCTGTCCAGTTTTCACCTCCTAAATCTTCCGCAAATCAAGGAGTTATGTCACTTCCCTCCACAGGTACTAATGAACAGAAAAAAAATCCCAAAAAAACAAAATGCAGCAGTATGAAAGCATAGCTTCTAAAATTTTTCACAATACAGTGAAACTGGTAAGACAGCATTGAGGAAAAAAATACACTGGTCTACTGACATTATACAAGATATTGATTCAGGAAAAAAAAATCACTTCAAAACCATCCCTTATTTCCCTAGCTCCTGTCTTGAATTCTCTCATCAAGATCCACATTTGATAAGCCCTTTTCTGTCATAATTTCATGGATGAACCAGAAGAATATTACTTCTGTAAATATTTTTTTAATATATAAACTGATTACTTTAGAGGTGTAGATGCCATCATGGAGCTTGCCACCCTTCTTCCTTGATCAATCAAAGCATTCTTAATGAGCTACTAAAATTAATGTTCTTTTCAATTAACATATTCATGTGAACCACGCAGACAGACTGCACATTCTTGAAAAACAGCATAATGAAGGAGTCTGTTCAAAGCTCACAGTTACAGAGAGAAATATTTGCTTTGCAAATTAGTGACCCAACAACTGTCAGCATCAACCATACTGTTTAACTATGATTGTGTGACTGAGAAATGTTAAGAACCTAATTCTGGAATGGCAGCACTTTTTATAAATTCTGGTGCTTAAGAAGAGGTCTGATAAAAGTACAAAGATGATATCTAAAATTCTAGATAGAGTTTCAGACATCTGAAGCTGGAAAGACCAAGCAGCCATAACATTTTACGCTTTCAGTTCTTTTCCAGAACTAAAAATTAACAAAATAATTACTTTCTTTTAGGCCATGTTTATGTCTGATCTCATGAAATCTTTGTGTGATCTCTTTAGGGCAAGCTGCCTCTTTACAAGGCAACTAGATAAGCTGCAACTTGCCTATGGTTTTCTATCAGATGATTTTTTAATTTTCTTTTTTCTTCACATTTTTTTTCCTGTCTTAAACATGCTTCATCCTCACAGCAGATTCCACTCTTCAACATCCACAGTGAGTGACTGTGATGGGAATGGAAGAGCATATGGATGTAACTGCATGGGCTAAGAGTCATCCTGTATCAGTTGTCCTTCAGAAAACTTACTTTTCTCAGTGCATTTGAAAGGACTGAAAAGATTAGCAGAGATCAGTGTGTGGTCGGTCATGGGACAGGATATTTTGCCATAGCAAATAGAAGACAGATTTGACTCCTTGTGTTTCAGTACAATCTGTGTGTTGCCATGAGGATGTGGATGCTTTATACAGGATGACTAGGCCTGGGCTCACTGAACAGTGAAGGTGTGCCCAGCTTAATATTTTCAGTCTTAAGTTCTAAATATAATTTTCCCATTAAAAGAAACTTTTCTTGTTGCATGAATGGCATGTGAATTGCATCAATTTGATTCATCCCTGCCTGTAATTTTTATCCAGACCTTCATTTCTCTTATCTTTCATTCTGTGATTTAACTGTTTTATAATGTCTCTTACTCATTTAAAAATATTTTCTCTACTGAAGTCCCTAATTCCCTGGCTTATAAGTCCTCTAATACAGAATTGAAGATTTTTATGTTCCTCCAGGTAAAATAAGATATGATCGCATCAGTCTGACCTTACGACCCCATTTTCCTTGCTCTTCCACTCACCTTAAAATCAGTTCAGAGAGTTTAAAAAGACCTACAAATTGTCCCTGAGATTTTTTGCAAACGAAATGTTCATTCACACAGGTCATTTTCTCTCTGCCTATAGTTCATATATATAATTACTAAATTAGATTTAAAAAAAAAAAAAAAAAAAGGAGAAAAAATAACGAAATAATGCAGGAAGTTTTTTTCTTCATACATGTGTATATAGAGGCATAGAAAAGAAGTACCTAAGTTAAAAATATTAAAAATAAGCCATTTTAAACTTTTAATTTTTTTTAACAATAACTCATGTTTTAACCCCAACCAGAAGCCAAGCAACTAGCAGCTTCTCACTCACTCCTTCACCAGTAGTACTGGAGATAGAATTAGAAAGGTAAAAGCTAGAAAACTTGTTTAATAGGAACATCAAAACCTGCACACACAAACGAGGCAAAACAAAGAATTAATTCCCAGCTTCCCATGGACAGGAATGTAATAATGGGGAAGGTAAATATTCCCCAATGTTTCTCCATCACTCCAAGATTCCCGACTTATTCCTTCCTCCCTCCAAGCTTTGTATACTGAGCATGATGCTATATGGTCTGGTAACATCTCTTTGATCATTTTAGGTTCCTGCTGTGTCTTCTACCCACTTCCCATGCATCCCCAGCCTCCCTTCTAGAATGTCAGTATGAGAAAAAGAAAATGCCATGGCTCTGTGTAAGCCCTGCTCAGTAATTACAAAAAACATCTCTATATTCTCACACTGTTTTGCAGCAATAAAATCAAAACACAGCTCCACACCAGCCCCGGTGATTAAAATTAACTTTTGCCCCAGCCAAACCCAGCACACAGTTCGATAAGGACTTTAAATAGCTATATTACTTATTTCATGTAAGTGGATTTCAGCCTTCTATTATTATGAGTGTTACAGCACAATGAGATGGGAATGGGAATGTGAATTATTAAGCCATCAGATGAAATTGTGAGGGAACAATCTCACAATGAGTAAAGGAGGTTTTTTACCCATTAGACAATTAAAAGAGTGGCATTTCTGGCCAAAGACACTTCTGATGCTAAGGGTTTATAAGGTCTGTGAGGATCTATGAAGGCTGAAGACTGATAGAAACCATCTATGAAGATTCTTATTAGTAACTAAAGTCATAAAAATCTACCTCAGCAAATTTATGAACTGCAAATGTTGGGAGGGCAGTGTGCTGAGTTCTTTAAATAAAGATTACCTATGACACAGTCTAGGTATTTGCCTGATCCTATTCAGAATGTAGATACTGGAAAGGTGATTAGACCTGACACCATATGGATGGCTATATGGTTATAAAAACCAGCAGAACTTCTATCACCTCTAAAAAGCAGATATATAAGAAGTCTAACCCAAGTGCATGGCTTTAGTAAAATATGACAGGAAAGTATTTAAAAACTTATAAAAAAGAACTCTGGGGAGGATGTACTGCAACAATATTTCCTGTGTGAGATGTTATTTCACATCATAGTATTTATATCAGGTTCATGAAAAGTTTGTGGTAGAATACATGTAGTGTAAGTAACTAACCTTTACAACTCATTTTCCTACTTTTTGTAGCAGTTGTTGTTTCCTTTAAGGGAATAAATATCTATTATTTCCCACCCTTAGAGTTTATAAGTTCTGCAGAAGAGCAGTAGTTAATTGTTGCTATTTCTTGAGATACCTGGCCATCCTCTTATTTGATCTCTCATTTGTCTCAGTTTCTTAAATGATACACATCTAATCACTGCCTATAATAGAATCTCATTCTTGCAGGATCTGATTTTTTCTGCTTTAATGAAGGCAGTAGGTCAAGAATTAGACTTAAGCTTTAATTCAGGCAGTAAAACTTTAGAGAGAACCACGAGAGTTGGCAGAACTACACCTTTCGTAAACATCAGACATCCAGATATTCAGTTTATTCAATGAGATACTGAGTGTATATGTTAACCTCAGATGAAATACAATTATATAAGAGATGGATAAGCACAGTGGAAAATGAAACTAATGATGTAAACCTTAAAACAACTGTTATGTTGCAGTGAAATGTCCTTGACAGGTGTTATTAATAATTTATAGAGGATAGCATAATAATTTTCATTCAGTATTAAAGTCAGTATAAAATCCTTTATCAGTGGGTAAAAGAACAAGACAAATATTATTCTACCCGCACAGAACAAAAAAACTCTAGGGAACTTCAATATTTCATTAATAATTTTTTAAAATATTTTTTAAATTTGGAGTTTAGTCTATCTGGTATCTTATGGAAGAGAGAACTCACAAGATATGAATACCTGTGGGAAAATCTCATGCACACTTCCATAGCATAGGTTTGGAAGTGATAATATTTATGATTTCAAATATCACAAATCCCATTTTTGATCTATGCAATATGATCGTTACATAGCCAAACTGAAAAAAAGATGTTTTGGGTTTTCGAACAAATACCTCAGGATTTTCAGATTAAATATTTTACAGTTCTTATTCACCATATGATGAAGTAACAGTACAGTCACTGCATCTACATGAATTATAGAAGATGTAAAAATAAGGGACTTAGGAGAGTATCAATTCAAGGGACTTCTGGATGCCCTGGACAATTCATAGAGGCATTTACTATCATTTTTATTTTCACATACACGAATAACATGATTTTTATTTTCACAAACACGAATAACATGATGGTAGAATACTGTTCAGAAGCACAGTTTTGAAATGAAATAACTGTCACAGCTCATGCATGTGCATTCCTCTATCATCCTTTCACATGATGAAGAGCACTAAGCAGCTATATAACATCTTCAGAATAATAATTCACACATTGATGGCGTTGCAGCATCATCTGGTATATATATGTCTTTCCTGGCTTCAAAGTATGCATATTTTTGTTGCCATATTTTAAAAGAGAGTGTATGCTACTTGTGGACCAAGCTTGTTCGGACACAAGTAGAACACGTTCAAAAGCACACTTTATGGGTATTTTAGAGAGAAAGCAGGATGCAAAACTGAAAGTCAGTGTAACAAAGACCTGATTATCTAATGATGGTGAAAAACATGATGAACACTAAACAGACATAAATTTCAACATCTGTATTTACTTCAAGGTATTTCTGTGATAAAAGATCTAGTCCACTTGTTTACTTTTTACAAAAGCATGTAAACTCATTCTTCCAAATATATGTCCAAATTATTTCCTTTCCTGGAAAGCATCTTTTTCAACATCATCATTGAAATATTCCTTGTGAATTAGACTTAGAATCTGGCCATTACAAATCAAACTATATAAAAATCATAATTAATGTGAACCAAATAATTCTATGTGTAGTAGAGGTGCTTTTTTTTCAATGCTTTGTTAAGTACTTGTTGACTCAAGTTATTACTCCATTTTCATATTCAGCAATTAGGAATGTACAATAAAGAAGGGAAAAAAGTGTTTGGATTTTTTTTCATGGAGGTTAAATCTTTGTATGAAGATTATAACCACAGAAAATAAACATGGTAGTCAAACATAATATATGAGGAAAATAATACAATTATCAGGTGATTAACAGTGTTTCATGCACGTAAGTAGATATAATCCAATTTAAGAATAGGAAAATAGTAGAAGACATGTTTGAAGACTATATTTTTATTGTTTTTCTCTTCCAGAATACCTTGGGGTTTCTTTATCGTTGGGTTGTTTTTTTTTTGGTTGGTTTCTTTTTTTGTTTGTTTGGGGTTTTTTTTGTTCGGTTGGTTTTTTTGGGGTTTTGTTTGTTTGTTTGTTTGTTTTGTTTTGTTTTTTGTTTTGTTTTGTTTTGTTTTATAAGATGTGGTAGGACATCTTAGAGAAAGGAAAAGTGAATAGATGCATTTCCCTGTTTCCATATCAGTGGACTACAGCAAGGAGATTTCATTTGAAATGCAAGTAGGCTAAAACTGGATTTTCCCTCTTTGTGACACAATGTTCCTGGCTGAAAATGAGAGGGAAATATTTTGGGTTGTTTGATGCATTTACTGTGGAGGTAAAGCAATGAAGGACTTAATAGCACTAATAGCAGTGAGTCTATATTGGGGCTTTTTCATCTGCAACCTACAGAGGCAAAAAAAACCAGAAGCCAAATATTCTGACAGTAATAGAGAATGTTGTTTACTCCCTTTTCTAGTCAAAGGTTCAGGGTGCCAGATTCAGAACAAATAAAAGGAAATACTAGCTATTGAAATGTTTGCCAGAGGGCATTTTGAGTGCTCTAAGTTTACATGTGTTCAAAGAAGATTTAGACAGATTTTTGAAGAAAAATCCTTTTGAGTTCTATAATGAAGAAAGAAATCACATATGAGTCAGGAAGACCTTGAGCCACAAATCGTGCGCTGGGAGAATGCAAGCATTTGGGGAAAATACCACTATGTTCTGTTCTTATACTCTTCCTAAGAACCTACATTGTTCCAATCAGAAACTGCACACAGAACTATAAGAAATTCAGTACTGAATTTCTATGTTATTTTTTCATTATTTTGCTAGTGAGAACCTAATGTGTATGTATAGTCTTAAAAAATAATTAAGTGAAGAGTTCTATAAAGAAACAACAGTACAATAGTAAATATTGCATTATTTTAAAATTAATTCAAATCGTGTCATCAGTAAGGCTCTCTCTGAATCATCTTTTAACTGCTACAAATGTGCTTTGAATTCAGGACCCCCAGTAACTCCAAGAATTACTGTTCATTTCAGCCTGCCAAAGAGGAAAGTTTCTTTCTGGTTTTGAAGTCAGTCAAATGTTGTAAACTTGTTTAAAACATAATCACATATTTATTTATTTGAAATATAAATGTTAAAATTAAAGTATTAAACCAAGTATAGTTGACAGCTTCAACTTCTCCATTTTTTTTCTTGTAGAATTCTAAAGAAAAATGAAAAGATACACTGTTGTAATCAATTCCATGATGTTGCTGCTACTCATGGTCAATTTGGTTTATGATAATGCAATGAGGAAGACATAATTTAATATATTTAGTTGTAAAGCTTGGAAATGTTATGATGGCAATTGTAATCTTATGACAATACTAATTTTTGTTGGTTAATACTGGTATCATATCTTGTTTTCCAGCTCAGCTGGGGAAAAAAAAAATGGTTCTCCATGAGCTAGTAAATTTCATATGCCAGAGTTTTAATAATGAATATATCTGATTTCAGAATAGAAATTACTCATTAGTAAGAAATAGTTTAACAAGGGTAAAAATATAGTTGCTTAAGTATTTTTATGGATCCTTGAACTCATGATCACATAGGCATCATTGACAGAGATAATTTTAAGCTTGCCCTGAGATCTCAGAGCATACATGATTTTGCTTGGTTATGACTATGCTGTTATTTCAAATGATAATAGAAATAAGGGCTTATTAAGTCATGATTTTATTGTAAGACTCAGTTAGTGTTAAATTCAAATTCTGTATTCTGCAGCTGTGACAATACCTTAGAAACACAAAAATGCTGCAGTGCTGAAGAGTTAGATGTTGAAATTTTATGGGGCTTACTACACAGGAACAATTATTAGAAGAGTTTAATAGAAATATCTACCCTTTTTTTAACTCTATTTATTTTATCTTTATTAATCTAAGAATAAAACCATATACTTGTGGTTTGTAAGGAATAAAACATGCAAAGTCAGTAAAAACTATTTTAAACTCATTCTAGATATATTTCACATAAAAAGTACTGCAACTTAACTTTTCCAGGTGAGTACTTGGCTAATATTTAGTTCTACTGAGTTCCTTTCTTTAGACTGAGTCAATATTTGTTTCTAGATCCAAAGAGATCATCAGTGCAACTGCTCACTGTTTTTGCTTTGTAGGAGATTATGTTTTCATTGTAGCTCATTTATGCCACAACATTTGGATTTGTAGGCACCATTGTGATCCTGGAGTCAAGTGAGTTTCTAATGAATCTTATGATAACTCCCGGACTGGTCACAGAGCTCCAGTTCCTCCTTATTGTTGCCTAAATTGTGTGAATAGGTATATGTGCATTTGGGGTGGTTAGACTTAGGTTCTTGTCTTTGGGAGGGGTTGGAGAGCAATCCTCACTACTCTGATACATTTGGGTCATCCTCTCTGGTGTTTATGAACATGCAGAAGTCACAGCTTTGCATTCTACATCCCAAATTCATTAGCTGAAACTACAGCTCATTGTCAGGTATTCATCTGCATGAAGCACTGACTTCTGTCTGCACCCTTATCTCTAACTAATGACAAAGGGGATTCAAAAAGTTTGAAGGATTTTTACATCTTCAGTTAATTTTCTTTGAACTGGTATGAAGTCACAGTTCACAATCTCCAAACTGACCTTGGTTTAGCTTTACTCAATAAAGATAGATGCAATAAAATCATAATTCTGTTTATGAGTCATGGTCAAGATTAATTTGACCCAACAGCTATTTAATGTGCTTAGCATCAGAACCTTGTGCGATGGAAATCAGTAAATATTCATGAATAAATATACAGATATAATTTACAACAAATGAGAATATACACACAGAAGTCTCTTCTTTGAGAAAAAGATAACCTTGAAGCCCTTTCACTAATGAGCCTAGTCCTTCATACACAATTATTTCATTTTACTGAAGTTCAGTGAAACCAAGGGTTAAGCCAGCATAGTTACTGTAGCTTTTCCTTAATGAATAAAGCCTAAAGTGCTATAGTTAGGACCTTAGTTAAGTAAACATTACATCTTCATTTACTGTGTGTGTAATTACAGAATTAGTTTTAGAATAATTTATCATTTATGATTATGAAATAAAAATAAATCTGTTTAATCATAATTTAATCAAACAAGCAATTCATCAATTAATTCAACATATCACACCTCTTCCACAGCTCTCTAATTAATATTTTAAATTTCTCATTTCAGAGTAAAATAATGCCTTCACTCATACCTTGGAGTCAAACTTCAATATCTATCTCTAGGTTTTGACAAACTGATTGTATTCACAGTTATGATGAAAAAGCTTTTCAGATATCATTAGTATGTTATTTTTGTCCTAAAGAAATTAGCCAGAGGTGCAATTTTTTTTAATTTTAATTCTCATTAACACCCTTAACTAAGTAATCATCTCCTTCTGTAGCTAATGTTTGCACTGAGTTCTTCTTATTGAATAAACCATATTCTGAGAAGCTTCAAAAAAGGTTAAAAAAGTTCCAACTAGAAGTATTTATTCACATTCTTTAAAACTCTAAAACCCACTTTTTTGATTCCACTTAACATTATTATATCTCTCAGAAGGAATGTTTAGGTCACATTTTACATAGCCTCCTGATTTACATTCTGCTGGTTGAAGTGATATGTTTCAAATGAATAACTTTTAAAGCAAATTTAAAAAAAAAAACTATTAGAGAATGGTCAGAAGAAAAATTTTCTGATGAATTAAGTCTTTTCTGGAACATAGGTTACTCTAATAAAGCCCCTTATCAATTTTGGTACACACATTAATATGCACTGTCAGATTTATAAAGGGGTTCTTATTTTCATCATTAGGTTTTGAGAACAAAGTATAATTCCATTTTCATATTGTTGCATTGTTACTAAACACTTAAAATTAACAATATTTATCAGTAAATAAATTAATTCCTAAAGCAAAATAATTTTCATTGCTTTCTCTTATTCCATTCAGTCATCCTAGTATGCATTTTGCACATGTGTCATTTAAAGGCGATGTCACAAAGTATGACACAATAACAAAACTTGAAGTAATGAAGTTAAATTGATATACTGCTTTGTTGATGGGAATTGAAAAACTATTTTTTTCAAAGTGGCATTTGCCTTAAATCTTTCAGTTTTCAGTAAGCTGAAAGAACTTCTTTATCTTTTCTTCTGATGAGTGGTAGATAATTTAGTGTGTATGTGTGTATGTAAATAGAGAAAATGAACAGATTAACAGTCACACTAACACTAATACAAGTTCAAATAGATTAGAAATGCAACTAGCATTTTCTGTCAAAATTTTGGTGAGATACTGAAGACTCAACTGCTAATTTACTCTATTTCTACAGAACTGTTACTTTCAAACCTTAAGTGGAAGCACTGACTAAATAAGGAGAATATTAATTTGCATATCATATGGAAAAAAAAAACCTCTTCTATATCAAAACTTCCTGGGAGAAAAGAAATTTAGATGATATGAATAGACATTTTCCTTAATGAATTATTCAAAGAAGGCCAAATTCAGACCTTAAATAAATATTGATGTAAGCTGAGTTTCACTTTCTTAACATTAACCTGAAGGTATGCCCCATCTGCCCCTTGCAAAGACTACAATTGACATAAAAATAGCAATAATTTAAAAGAAGGTATAAGTCCACTTTATTTTTCACCAAAAGATGAATAGATACTACACCCTATTTAATAATATTTGGGGTTCTACTGATCTTTGGTGACCTACTGTTTTCCATCATTACAGATCCATCATTAAAAAGCCATGGATCTTAGTTGTGCAGCCAGCCAGCCTGTTCAACAGAAAGGTCAAACTTGTGCAAGCTATTGTTTAATAGCTTGGGTTTAACCCACGTGGCAACCAAGCACCACAAGTCATCTTTCATTTGCAAGATAGGTCAGGGGTGCAAAATACACTGAAGAACATTTTTGGTAACGAGCCTTCGGTGAAGTCCACTGCAGTGACTCTGACTCTGTTCTTTCTTTTTGGTGCAGAGGTTGATTGGATATTTTTTCTTCCCAGAATGCTTACTGTTGCCAAATAAGCACCTAGGTATGTGTTTCTACATGCACCTTATAAGATTTAAAGCAATGGATAAAACACACAAATTGAAGTTGGTTTCTATTGTACCAACAGCAAATTCACAAAATTCAAACTTTAAGAAACAATGTGTTCAAAAGTTAAGGGCTAAAAAACTTGTTTAGGATTGAGAAATATCCCCGTATTTATTTCTATTTTTCTGTGTTTTCAGTTTCTATATCCTCTGCTGCCTAATTGTTGACCCTTCTAAAATATGACAATCATTTCATTTTTGAATCCATCTGGTAGTGCTCACTGTTACTGGGGAGCTGTAATGCTGTAGTTTTATAGTTTTGTAGTTTTGTAGTTTTTAGAGCCTGTACTACTAACAGAAACTGCATCATCATCTATACTCATTAGCCCCTTCTTGTTTCCAGAACTACCTGCAAACACTCTGTCAAAGGGCCAGCCAATGGGCTCTATCATTACAGAAACTTCTAGCCTGGTTTTGGGAGGTGTGCTTTTCCTTACTGCGGCAACTCCTTCCCCACAACTTTTAGATAGCTGACATCTTGTTTTACCTCGGCATCTGATCAATCGCATAAACCAACTGAAATTAAAAGACTGATAATCTCCTTGTGGTTTCCATTTCTCCTTTTCCATTACTGTGAAGTGTTGCACTTGTTCCTTAGTTATGTGGCAAGCACTCTTTGGCAGAGATGACGTCTTACTTTACAAACCTGTCGTCTCTAATCTTGCTTAGTACCTTATATGGCAACAAAAGTACTGTTATATTGAGGCAGAGTGATGGGGTCTGGGATGCTTCTTGACACTGGCAGATAATTTTCCATTTGGCATTTTCACAACAGTTTTTCATGATAGCTAGACATGTCAAAGATGATAGCATTAGGAGATAATATTTTAACTAAAGATAAAGAAGCCATCCAGATATCAGTGGAAACTGTAGCTATTTTCCAAATGAAACATAAAGAATGATTCCTTGGTACACTTTCAGATTGGTAGAATTAATCTCACATATCCAACATGTTCAAAACTCTCCACAATTTGCATCATTTTTATTAATAGAGACTGGTTGTGTTTCTGAAGTACTTCTTCAGCTTCTCATAAACACTAAATATCATTTAGATTCCAGTGCTCTGGAAATTTAGCCCTGGTACTGAGGAGTGTTACAATTCAGTTTAAACACAGAAGAGCAAAGGAAACTAATCTGTGAATAAAAGAGATCAGACCCAGAAATTTGAAATATACCCAAAATATGATTAAAACCAAACAAGGTAAGATGTTGATGCCAAAAAATTGATGTATTTTATTTAATATTAAAAGAGGCAAAGAGAAAGAAAGAGAAAATAATTTAAAAAAAGTAGAAAAATTTGTGTGTGAAACACTGAGTATAGGTTTTAAAATGCCACTCTGTACTTTTCAACATGTTCTTTTGTTTTAAAGATGCCGGAGAATACTTTCAAGAAACTACAACTTCTGGCAGAGTACCCAAGTCAACACACTGTTATGTAGGTAGAAGTCCTTCTTCTATAACTTAAAGGAAGATGTTTTGTCTTCAAAAAACAAACCTCTGTGCGCTGGATCCCAAAACAAGGTCAAGCATAGTTATTCAAATGTATGTATTGAATACAGAGACATTTTTTGCTGCCAGTCTAGTAATGATACACCATTGCTCTGAACATAAGCTATCAGGAGGTATCTCACCCTTCTATGGATCTGGAAACTATATTTGCTATCATGTGGCTGAAGCCAAGTACTGAATGTTCAGCCAAATGCTTTGGATCTCATTCAGATTTTAATTGCAAGCAACAAATGAAATACTACTTGTAATTAATTATGCTTGGTTCCTTTTTGCATGTACACCTCAAGCCTATATGATTCAGGCAATGTTAATATCTCTAATTGGATCAAAGTCTTCTTAAAATATTTTTATTTTTTATGTTTTACTTTTAATTCTATTCCATAGAAAAAGGTTTTTTTGCCAATGAAATTAGCACCTAGATGTACACTTTAGAATAAAAAGAAAAAAGGAAGTCACTGATAAACTATAATTTCTGTGGCCTAAAAAGGAATTTATAAAATGAAAAAAGTTAAAAAGTAGCTTTTATGTCAAATAAATTTATTTTCTATTAATTAAAAAAATCTTCCCATGCAGAAAACGTGTTCTGAAAAGTCTATCATTTATTTTTCTTCACACTTAAAAATTAAGCATGGGATTGGATTAAATTTGATTAGGTATAAAAATAGAGAAATGTAAGTGAAATTAATTTTAGCCATGCAAAAAATATAAAGGTATTTTTTCAAAATAACTAAGTGAAGATTTTAATAGATAATGATTTTACAGCATTTAGTGTTGGAGGGTTTGGAAGTTACAAAAGGCTCTGAATTTCAAATAATTTCAAATTAGAACCCTACAGGGAAACTGGAGAAACATGAAGTCCAAGCACTAAAACAGGACTGAAGTCTCTTTTCTCACTGAAATCAAATGGAAATTTTGATGTTGATTTTCTTGGATACATTGCTTTATGCATGATAAGTTAAACCTTCAGAGATACAAGGAAATATTGAGAAAAAGATTGTGACTTTGCCTTCTGATGATGAACTTTGTAGGGAAGAAGTTGATATGGACTGTTATTTCTATCTCTTAATGAGAGACAATTAATCAACTGAAATTCACACTTCATTAAAACATCTACCATCTGCATCTTGTGCTTGAGTCTTAAATGAGAGCAACTGGGTAATTTTACAGTTTTTGCAAGAAATTCACGCTTCTGCGTCTTGCCTAAGTAAAAGCAGCACAAGACCAAAAAGAAGAAAAAAAACTGAAATAATAATGTTTTTATTATTTCTGAAAAGAATTCAGAAAATGTACATACAAACAACATTCTGATCTTCTTTTTGCCCTACATATTACCTTCTTTCTGTCTGCAAAGTTTGAAAAGACAAGTATTGTCTTTCAACATATAATTTACTCCCATGTCAATAGCTGTGGAGGAATGTAGGGCTTGAGAATTTCAGAGAAAGTCATAGTTGTGCCTCTTGGGGTTAGGGTGATTTAAACAACAATTTCCAGTATAATTAATTTCTTTCTACTGAGAAGAACTTGAGGGTGCTGGTGGATGTGGGGCTAGACCTGACCCAGTACTGTGTGTTTGGAAACCAGAAAGCCAAACATGTCCTGGGTTGCATCCAAAGCAACAAGAGCAGCAGGGACAGGGAGGGGATTCTGAGACCCCATCTTCAGTGCTGCATTCAGTTCTGGGGTCCTCAGCATAAGAACAAGACCTGTTGGAGTGAGTCCAGAGGAAGCCGCAAAGCTGTTCAAAGGCCTGGAGCACTTCTCCTATGAGGAGAAGCTAGAGTAGGAGCTTCTGGAGAAGAGAAGGCCCTGGGGTGACTTTATTGCAGCCTGTCAGCATCTGAAAGGGGCCTATAAGAAGGTTGGAGTGAGACTTTTTACAGGGGTATGTATCAATATGAGAAGGGCAGTGGCTTTAAACTGATGGTAGGTTTAGATTAGATATTAGGAAGAAATTCTTTACTGTGAGGTAGATGAGGCATCCCAATGAGTATTTTACATCTTTTCAGTATGAGACAAACACTTTGGTTTTTCTTTTACATTACTGATAAGCAGATATTTGATGCATATTTGTAGCACAGAGATGAAATTTACTTTTTTTTCTCTATCCATTAATTCCATAACCTTTAGTGTGTGATCATTATCCAGGCACCCTGGGCAGAATAGGACTGCTTCATTTACTTGGAATGCAGATGATGGTCTAATTTAGCATTGCACAGCTAAGAACAAGCTCTAACCAGCATTGAAATTGCTTATCTGTTTCTCTGTTGCTTTCTTTTCTGATGTCACAGGTGAAACTATAAATAATATATGGGGAGAAATAAACTACCTTCATGGTAATTAGTGTGTCATGTTTCAGATATGCATTTCAATAATACTAGGTTCCCCTTTTCATTGTCAGTAATGTTTTGGGGACAATGATTAAACAGCCACAACACTTTGCTGCAATTCATCATTCTTTGAGTTGTGAACTGTTGCAAAGGAAGTTTATCTTATACATTTCTAACTCTGGAGTAGAATGTTCTTGCATTTGAAGATAAAACAGATTTTTTCCCCACTGATTAGTTTTTCAATTAATACTGAAGCAGTTGATCCACATTGGTACCATCTAGCATTGGTTATGGTCACATTTATTTCTTTTACTGGAATAAGTTTTAACGGAGACCTGCTATTTCAGGCATTTATTGAATCTTTTTAACATTTCTTTGTGATTTAATCCAGACTGGGGCCCAGTGGGGTAGATTAGAGTCCTGAAGAGATAATGTACAATTAGATTGACAAAAGGAGCCCTATAAATTGTCTTGTATGAAAAGGGCAGGAAAGGGCATTGTGTCCCATTGAACCTTTGTCACTTGGTATCGGTCATTAAATACTAATTATGATGAGGATATTAAGAGTGATACAGCATCATTGTTGTAATTCAGAGAGTAAGTAAAATTAAGAAATCCAGAGCACATTCCAGTGTTGTTTTGCAGCAGTGTATTCCAGTTGATGGCAAGTTTAATTATTTTAAATAATCATATCTCAGTGGAAAACTCTGCAGCAGACCTTTAAGTGTGTGTACACATGTAACATAAAATTCTAAGACAAAAGTATGCTACAAAGCAGGAACAGCACAGGCTATTTATACGAGGGTAGTTCTGGAGAAGACAAGAGTATTAATTGTGATACACTGGAAATTGGGAAAAGAAGACCACATATTTAAATAGCTAATTATTCACAGTAGATGACTTTTTAAATTTTTTCTTATCAGCATCTGACAGTATCTTATAAATTAAGAGATGCCCATGTCTTCTTCAGCCTTTCAAGAAGCACTGAGACTTTGTGCTGAAATTTGGGGCAGATTTCATTAGTTCTCTATCAATGGCCCTGATGAAGAACCAAATATTTTCATCCTTGTTTTACTGGAATACAGTTCCACACCTTTTGTTGCAGCAGCTCTCTTGTTAGAGGGCAGGGATGAGTTGAGACACAGACTTTTATCACAGCATGAGAAGGGTCCTGGTGTATTCCTCTCAACAGCTTGGCCATCCTGACTACAACTATTCACTGACTCTGGCTGCAGCAAGCTCCTACTGTAGGTTTCCCTTACAGCCTCTGAGTGCTGGTTATTTCCTGCTAAACTATGACTACAGGCTTTTACCTGGCTAGACTATGACTGCAGGTTCCAACAACAGGCCCTAACTGCAGACCCAGACTGACCTCACAGCAGTTATTATCTCTCCCCAGGATCCTTCTTCTTCATGATACTTACATTCATGATCATCCAAAATAATCCCTGCACCAGCTAACCCACTCCCTTTTATCAGTTATCTTTATTGGATACAACTCATCAGAGGCAAGGCTGTATTGGGTAATTAACATAACTGTTACACATCAGGGGCAAGGTCACCTGAATTCCCTTCTCCTACAACTTAGTGCACAGAATAATATTTCTTATTCTGATGTTGTTATGGAATTTTAGGGTGTTTTGTTGTTTAACTGTAAGAGTTCATTACATTATTTTTGACTCAAAGAAAACAGCAGTGATGCAGTAAAAATAAATCACTGTGACCTGCATGTCTTTACAAAATAATATTGGTTTTGATTTATTTTTCCCTAGAATCAGATAAAATTTGCCGAATTATTTAGTTCATCCAGGAGTTTGGTAGACAAATTCTGCAACAGTCTGCCATGTGGACAGCTACTCTATCACAGATTTTCTCCATAACTCAGATTAGGTCAGTTTTGCAGCTTCTCTTGCCTTGTCAAAGTGGACATGACACTTTTTATAAACACCTGTTTTTTAATAAACACCTGTCAGTTCATATTTCAAGGCTAGCTAAAATAGTGGGAGTTTTTTACATTTTTACACTAAGATCACAGTAATGACTGTATTTTTCATCTCTAGTGTTTTGTATTGTTTTTCTTTTATTCTCAACTCCTTTTTCCCCTCTCTGAGCAGTGCAATGGGATGAAGAAAGAGAGCCTTTGGTCATTCTATAGTACATTTTAACCACATGTGGCTGTTTTTGCCATGATACATAGAGTATTTTGTTAAGCTGACAAAAACTGTGGAAAAAAAAGAGAATAATTCTATATTCCTTGGGTATATTCAGTAAAAGATTTTAAGTGGAAGATTTTGGTAGTCCTTATTCCTCACCTTTGAATCACAGTTCATGATTATTCATTATGCAATGAGATTTTGATGTTTGAAAAGACAGCAGTGAATACTGAAATATTTGTGTTCACTACACTATATGCACATTCTCACAGGCAGGAGCACACAAAATAACCTTGAGGGAAAAATAGCAGGTCACACACATTGCTTGACATCAGAAACATGTCTGAGACTAGCTGTAGGATACAGCTGATGATGATGCTGGTCATTTTATAGAAGAGCCAGGAACACTTCATGAGTACAGGAATTTGAGGTCAGACTCACTACATCATGTGAGTGTGATCAGAAACACATTCTCATCAGAGACTTTTTGTCATCTCAATATGCAGCTTATGTGAGATGCATAAATAAGATTAATTCAATCTGGCCATCAGCATATTAAAAATAGTAACACAGATACTAGAGGTTATTAAAAGTTTTGGTGGAATGAAGTCTTCACTGAATGGGCAGCTCCTAAAGTTATCTTGAATCCAGAAATAACCTTGGAAATTTTTCAGGAAATAAAGTATGAGTACTGATAGATTATCCAATTGTTAGCAAGTTTATTTAACACTTACCAAAATATGCCATTAGAAGGCTTTAACCATACCATAGTCCCTAAAACTGCAATTATCAGATTCATATTAAAATCCCCAGACAATATTATAGACTAATCTAATTATTCATTAATTATCTTTGCTGTTAATATTACATATTGCTGTTTTTGTCATTGAAATATCTTAGACTCTCATTCTTTGGCCCATTAATAAATACACTGTTGTTTGTCTGAGAGCAGAGGAAAAGTTCTTAAATCTATAAAACCTAGAAGTCTAACAAGAAAAATGAATGAAAAAAAAGGAAACACATATTTAAAAAAAAGATAAAATCCTGGACATCTCATCCCAAAGCTTTATTTATCCTGCCATTGCTTATGCCCAGTAAATTCTTATTTCAGTGCTCCATCAATTGTGGTTTTGGTTGCTGGGAGAATAGCCTTACATTTGTTGTCTACATCAGATTCAGATTCAGAAAGCCTGCTATTCTTTAAAATTGTAAAAAAAATCAATGTAATCAGAAGAAAAATATGTATTTACTGCTAGGGATATTCACTACAATTTTTTTTTTCTTGGAAACTGAATGTGAAATATTAGAAAGTTATTATAGCATATTATTTACCTGGAGAAAGTAATCAAGTTTCACAAAAAGTGAAACCTTTGCCTAAAAATCATTATTTCAATGTCTATTATAGGCTCTGATTTTGACTGCAAAATTTTAGTGTGTATTGCTTCCAAATGTATATATATATATCACTATTCTGGAAAATGCTTGTTTTGAGATATAAGGGAAGATTCTAATTAAGATGGTCTCTGCATGAAAATGTCCTAGACATTTTCCAACTTCAACAATATCTTTGTAAGCTTCTGCCTGCCCACAAGTGCAAAAGCTGATATTTGTTTTCTGGTAGCAGGCAGGGGAGTTATGGTTTTTTTGCAGAGAGAGAAGAATCATTAAAACTGCAACAGAAAAGCCACGCAAAAAAATCTCTAATGGGACATATGTTTATAGAACCAGTGTTCATTCAAATTTTCATCTCTGTTGCAGGATCCTTAAGAGACTATTTCTACAGTGAAGAGCTCTTCCTAGAGCCTAATTCTTATCAACTATGATGACTATTTATGATTTGTTTCTGGATATTCCCTCATGAAAGGCACAGCTGGGAATAAAGCTATTGTAAGCCTGTAGCTCAAGAATTGTTATTATTGTCATTGAAATTGTCAATACAAGGGATTGGGAAGAAAAAATCTTAGCGACTGAGACACCAGCAGAAACCTGGGCCTTCAAATAAGCATGTATTTTTTGCAGTCAATTAATGTTATCTCTCTTTAACAATTGTGAATCAAATGTTAAGAACATATACTAACAAATCAGTAAGTGCATGATAGATTTGTGGTTCTGATGTCTCCAGTACTTGTTGATTCTTATTTTTCAAGATCAGGAGAACCATACTCTGGAGAGTCAGGCTGAAAGAAGTTAAAAGCAAAGAGATTATCTACTCTGGGACCCAAACTCCAGTCTCTATTACCAGTATCCATAAATGATTTTCCGTAGGTCAAGATCTGCATTGCATGAAGAATGACTTGCTGCTTTCATAAGTTAAAAAATCAGACAGCTCTAATTTCTGGGGTTTGGGTAGTATCAGCTCATTCAGATGTGTGTTTGAATCTGGGTGCTGGTCACTTCACTCCCTTTTACTACAAAATAACTACTATTACTACAAAATAAATACTGCTATCTTCCTCTTGTGTGACTATGCCAAGTCATATTTCAGTATATGCCTGGGTAAAAGGCAGACAGAATAATATCACAATTAGGCCTGAACCATTGCTAATCAGGCTGAAACACCGATAAATGCAGAGAGTTAAAAGACTTTGCATTAGTTCTGCTGCAGCCAGGACTGTTGAATTTGCATGTTGAATTTGCTTTGACCAGATTTGTTCTAAGGGTTGTATGAAGGTTTAATTTTTATTTATTTATTTTTTAAATTTAGCTGTAAAAACAGTTGTTTAATGACCACTAATGCGTATGAGCAAATTATTTTCTAATTTTGACTAGGATTATAGTCTGTTAGACCAAAGTTCTCTTCATAAGAAGAAGCTATCTATGGGCCAGTTAGGCTTTAAAGATGATTTGCTTTAATCACAAAAGGAACACAAGTTCTTCTGGCTCCATAATAAAGAGGAAGGGACATGAAATCACTTTCTAAAAAACCAATCCTGTTTAGTTTCATTAGACAACCTTAATTTCTCCAAGAATGCAAATTTTTCTGAGAAAAGCAGACAATATATCTCTTGATTAACAAGAAATATACACAAATGAGTTTTGACATTGATAGGCACCTGAAAACTAATCACTTCATAGGCTGTCATGAGAAATGCAATATAATAAAACAAGATTTTCTTTACAGTCATATTTAAATTCTTGTGACTAGAACTAAGTGAAAAACTATTCAGAACAAGTATTTAGCACGGCTCTACAAAAAATAATAATGCCCTGATTTTTTTAATTTATTGAGAACATTTATTAATAAAAGGGCTTACGAAGCTACTATTCACTTTAAAATATAAAGTAAATTTATTTCCCTAACAGTGTTGGTAAGATGCAACAAGATTAGTAAGATTAGTAAGAAATGGCTTTGAAGATTGCCTTCATACAGAAGACTAAAATTACAAATTAACTCTTACCTGTATGTTGGATATATGATTTATTTCATGGGTATATTTTGAAAATACCATTGCATGTCTTCGTATGAATATCATCACATAAAACAACAGTAAATAATGAGGAAATAGATTAATTGTAAGACTTACCTAAACTCGTTCTGAAAGTATATGTAAAGTTATAGAAATAATCAGGTAGAAGCTAGGCAGGTACTGAATTTCACTTCTCCTGTCCTGCAAATATCAGGACAGATTTTTTTTGTCCTGAGCAAGACAGCCATGAATGCCTAGCTATAATTATTTAGTTCAGGTTTTCTCTCAATATGTCTTGAGATAAAGGCAGTGATTAATAACATCACTGCAGTTCTGTCTACAAGACAGGTATCTAATTTAAAATAGTTACCCAGGTTTCTTCAATGGAAAACCAGATATTTCCAGGAAGTATTTTGGTTAACTAATTTAGGGAGTAGAAATTGGCCATTGAAAATTCTTTTTTCTATTGACAGGTTACAGAGAAAATTTACAGTAGTGTTAAAAACATAAACATTAAATATGTCTACATGTTCACTGAATATCACACCAAATACTTAATTTCCACCAAAAAAACCCAAAAAACCCAACAACAACAACAACCAAAAAAACCCAAACCAAACTCAACCAACCAGCCTATAAAAACAAACAAATCACAAACAACAAACACACACAACCCCCCCCAAAAAAACAAAAAAACCACCACTAAAAACCCAACCTGTATAATTTTTGACAAATGCTTAATTTTATAAATTTTACAATCATTGTGTCTTCCATGCTAAACTTCTATGTATATGTTTGTCAATAAGTAAGTTAGAGTTTAAAAATAAAATTAACTTTATCATGAAGGTAAATTGACTAATCAGATAAACTTTCCACAGAAGGAGAGATAATGCTGAGGGCTAAATAAATAGAACCATAGAACTTTGGTTTCAGGCAATTTCACCCTATCCATCATAAACCTTAGAGGCAAAATGTAACAGATATGATTGATATGACAAACAATTCCTTTCTGACCCACTAAGCAAATACATCTCTAAAAATAACTCATGTCAATAATAGTGTCCCACTTATGGCCACTGTATTATTCTAAAAGAAAAGTTAAATGTACCGGAGGTAAAAAAATATCATCTATGTACAACATGATAAATGCAACATGCTTCTGAAATCCAAATGCCTGTCTGCAAAAATAAACAGAAAACAATAAAAGTAATATTGTGTGTGACTGACTTCAGAAAATAAAAAACACAAAAAAAATTTCAATATCATTCTGTCATTATACCCCTGTGACCTGATATGCATTATTTTTAGAAGTTATTGGGAATGTCTTAATGCGACTAGACTGACCACTTTCTTATTCCACGTTTGTAATTAATTGTTTCTATCAACTCTCTGTCCTATCCATCTTCAAAAAGTCTCTGAGACTTCCTCAGAATGATGAATGGCAGGCACAAAGCTGATCAGAGCTTAGTGGCCTGTGCTTAAAGCACTATTCCTTATCCTAGGTTTGGTCGGAAAGAGACAAGAATGATTTTTTTTTTTTTTTCTAATTCAAAGTCTGTCTTTAAATAAATTATAAACTAAAATTCCATTTTCTCTGAAAACACTGAAGCTGTTTGGTTTTGCCAAAGATGTACTTTTTCCATACCAAGTTTCACAATTTCTCCTTTAACCCTTTTACACCTGGTTATTGTTTAATAACTTGGGATCTTGGGACTGTAGGGACTGTGTGGTGCAGAAAATCCACGACCACCACCTGAATCCTTCATCAAAACATTGATATGGGCCCTCTTCCTCTCAGAAGAGGAAGGGAAACCCATAGCCCTCTTCTGTGATTATTTTTCTTCTTTTCTTCCTTTGAATTTTATCCCCTAAAGTTCAAAGAAGATTGTTCAGTTACCCACCAGACAAGGAAACATCTTCCTGCTTCTTATGGATCATTTCCCATCTCAGTCCATATATATTTAAAGGCATATGACACTCAAATTGAGAATAGATATTGTTCCTCAGTGCAGCTCTTCTGCATAGATAAATTAAAGGATTCTGAAATACAGAATTTTGTAAGATTAAAAAAGACAGTGTGATACTAACCAAAATCTATTGTTCTCTGAATTGTCAGAACATTATATATGCTTCCTTGCTTAATAAAAATGAAATGAAAGATGAGGACAGCAACAAACATTGGACTCAGAACAGAAGATTTCAAAATAAATTACTAAATGCTTTTAAGTATGCAGCACGAAAAAGAAATTGCAGCAAATTAGTTCTAGTCATAATCTTTTATTTTCTTTGAAAACAGAAAAAACTATTTTCAAACATTAGACTTCAGGACAAGGCTTTAATTTTTTCTTTAGCACTGGCTACCCTGGTAACGTCATGACATTTCAATTAGAGACACATGCATGGACCACGAATTACCTCATTCACACTTATTATTCTGACTGAAGGCATAATTCTTCCTTGAGAGAATACTAATGAAGATGTTCATTTCAAGGGCATTCCACCAAATGGAGATAAATGGAGATATTTCAGATCAATAAAATATAAAAGAGCTATAGCTTTATTTATATAAATTAATATATTCAGGAATAAACATTATTACAAGATGACAGAGAGAAGTTTAAATAGCTACCCATTGCTTTCATTAAATCGGTGTCAATGTTCCTGCAGTTTTTTCTGTTCAGCTTCATTATATGCCTCAAAATTCAGAAAATTACCCAGAAATCCTAGAAGTTATGAAGATTTAGGTCTTGATCATAAAACAAACTCTTTATTATTACATTTCTATACAGATGAAAGTCAAAAAAGCTATTTTCTAATTTAAAATTTTCTTCTCTGTAGTTGTTTATTTTGAATAGAAAGAAAGGTATCTGTATCCTCTTGAAGTTTCCCACAGGTATCTTTCAGTCTGTGCAGATATTCTGGATACTCCAGAGAATTCTGAATGACACTGAATGCTTATCTTTAGGGCTCTAAGCCTTGCTTAACTCTTGTCTGTTTATAAATTTGTGTAAAGACAATCAGAACAGAACTCAAAGCTTGCAATAAATTTATTAGTTTATCTCCAGCAAACAAGCTTTGTGGCTCCTGAAATACTGTGAATATGCCGTAGTTGAAAGCCTCAGTCAACTAGAAACAGCATGAAAACACTTCAAACAAGAAATTGAAATAATTTGAACTTGATGCTGTGAAAAAAACAAATTATGGAAAAGCTATATCTACAGACAGAATAAAACTTTCTGGAGTCTCAGTATGAAAAATGTTCTTTTAATCATTCATGTTTTTCCTTTTCTACAGGAAATATCAGCATGATGATCTATGTTATTAGAAGAGCAAAATCAAAATTTAGAAATTTAAAGATTAAAAAAACAGTATAGAAGTATTAAGTTATGGCAACTGTATTAATATCTAATGATGACATTTTGGTAGCTGTAGCTATTCCTGGATGGTATTTCATGAACATATTTTACCATGAATGGGTTGATTCATAGTCATAGAATGATTTTGGTTGGAAGGAACCTTAAATATCATCTAGTTCCAACCAGCTTGCCATGGGTAGGGATGCCATGGAATAGATCATCTTGCTCAGAACCTCACCCAACCTGGCTTTGAATTCCTGCAGCGATGAGGCTTCCACAACTTCTCTGGGCAACCTGTTCCTGTCCCTCACTATGCACTGAGTAAAGGATTGTTTCCTCAGTCTAATCTAAATCTCTTCTCTTTTAATTCAAAACAATTCCCCTGGTCCTATCAGTATCTGCCCATTTAAAAAGTCCTTCTGCAGCTTTATTATAGGACCCCTTTAGATGCTTAAAGGCTGCTGTAAAGTCACCCTGGTGCCTTCTTTTCTCCAGGATGAACAATCCCAAGTATCTCAGCCTGTCTTCAGAGGAGATAATTTTCTTTGATAGTAAACAGGCTAAGAGATATACCTAATAGTCTCAGCAAAGTCCTTTGGAACACAACAACTTTGTCAGCTGCATAGGTCAAGATGACCTGATACTTGAAATTTATGCAGATTAAATAAAATAAATGTATCTTAAATTTTTGAATCTGATTTTAGGCAGAACACCTTTTGTTTGTTTTACATTTACTTAGTATAAAAGCAGTTATCCAGGAGCAGATGATTTGATTAATTTAAATTTTAATCTTATAATGCTTCATTAAAATATTTAAAAGAGAAATAAATTTAATTAATGGGTGATCTTTTCCAACTGCATGCTGAATCCTGAGGGTGTACTAATCTTAATTGGAAGGTCTGTTTTCCTTGATGTAATGCTGCATCTTCTTTTATACAGCAATTTACTTAGCTGTTTTGTGGTTACTCTCCTCCTAAAGTTAATGGTGGGAGCACAGTGTATTTCTAGAACTGAGAAATACAGCAGAAGAAGAGGAAAATTCATTGTTCTATTCAGCCCAAGAAAAGTGAGAAGACAAATTAACAGTCTTAACCAGTTTCCACTGTTTCAGATATGCCATTTCAGAACTGAAGCAGGGCAGATGTGCAGCTTGATTATTCTGGCTTGTCTCATGGTGGCATCAATAACTGAATCTCAGAGCATTACATGGATATATACCAGAACATCATTTCATAGAATGGTTTCAGTTATCATACTCTAGCAGGTCTAAATGTAAGTCTATTTCTGTCTATGTTGGAGAGAGAAAAGTTTAAAAATTACTGAGTCATCATGGATTTCTTTTTCATAAAATGAAAATATCTTAGTTAGATATAGATCCACTCTTACCGCAAATCACTTTACCAATATGGAAAATGGCTTCCTATATTACTGCTTAATTCTACTTATGTCGCATAAAGTATCTCACATCTAAATAAGGTAACTCCAGTGAGAAAGAAAGTAACAGAAAGATTGTTCTGTTAGTTCCTGATACAAGAATCCATTGGATAAGCTGAATAAGTAAGGACATATTGCTTTTTCATTTTTACTTTTTTTTTTTTTTTTTTTTTTTCCTTTTTGCAAGGCAGTTTTAGACAATTTAATTCTACCATCAAAAGACCAAGTCAAAAATAACAGAACATTCCTGCTGGCAACCAAGAAATGCCTAATTCTGACTCTTCTATCAAGTCTTTCAAGAGTTGCTTGAATACTTTGTTACTAAAAACAGATAATTGAAGAAGCTGAATAATTTCATAAAAACATTAAGACCCAACTTCTAACATACATGGTTTTTATAGCATGTTATTATGCAAAGACAAAAAAGGTCCTGCAAAATAATAAATGCTATTGTAAAAAGAATCTTTACTGAGTATTCGAATAGGGGGTTGGTTGATCTGGATTATAGAACTTTAGAGAAAGAAGAAAGAGAAACAATCATAGAGCAGTTTCTGGACCATGTCTAGAAACACTGTCTGTTCACTGACATTTCATAGTTTTTCTGCTCGATTGTATTATGATATACATAAACAACACAAAAGCTGTTATTGTGTCTCATTAAAAAACCTCATTTACGCATAGATTCCTTTCTAAATCACCGAAAATTAGTATTCTGTTTAAGATATCAAAGGAAATACACTTTCAAGCACCATATGTAGAAAAAGCAGATAAAAGTGAAGAATGTGATCACACAAGTGCTTAGAAATAAGTGGGAAGCAAAGTACATCAGAGAAAACAAGAAACAAATAAAAGGGAAAGGTTTCAATGGAATTCAGTAGAACATATTTTTTGGAGCAGAATATTAACTTCAAAAGAATGCCACTGTAAATTAATTACCTAAATAAAAGAAAAGAAGAAGAAAATTTAAGATACCCAGATTACTATACTAGTCTTAGAACCTATTTTACCCACACTGTTTTCTAAATTATAAGTGAAAAATATATGATACTATTATTTTTGGGTTTCCTTCAGCTCAAATGTAAGTTTACTAAAATAGTGAATGAACAAGTATTATAACTACTTCGTAAAATTGTGATGACATAACCAGGTACAGTATGAGACTTAAATAAAAGTATGAACAGTGAGACTACCAAAGGAGCAAGCAAAGACCTGAGGTTATATGCAGGACTACATATATTACAGAAGAAAGGAACTGGGTTATCCCAAGGAATTACAAACAAGTAAGAGACCACCCCAAATACACAAATGATTGCTAAAATTGAGACAAATATTAATGGTATTAGGGACAGACCAGAATCCCTTTTTCTTGTGAGTGGGTTAAGAAGAAAACCATACCAAGAAAAAAGAGAAAACATGGAGAAGAAAGAAATGTACTTCTGTTATGTCCTGTTTTACCAGGAACTCTCAAGCCTGGTTATTCTAAGAGTAATCAGGAACTGTAGTTATCATAACACTGTGTGTTATGAATTCTGTAGTACCTGCTCACCCGCAGCCAATATGGTACAAGCTTGTTAAGGACTGATACTTTTGAATGCATGGTAAATATGGACATAGTGGATAGGAATCCTGTATGAATATATAACAACACGATCTATCGGAAAGTATCCTTGTCCAACTGGCAGGGCAGTTGGAAATAGATGATTTTTAAGGTATTTTCCAAGCCAGATTTTCCACGATTCAGAAAAAATTTGATTTCCATGCCCAAAGTGTGCATGAGAGGAGGCTTATTCTCTGGCATCCTAATGCCCAGATATTCTGAATTTTGAATAACATAACATGAGGTTACATGCAGGACCAAACATTACAGAAAAAACTGTCTTTTCTTCTCTTATAATTTTAAATTAAAATTTAACTACTTTATTCTTATCACTACAATATTTTCTGAAGGAGCAAAAGCCTAAAAGACACACAAGTGGAGCAGATGGGATAAAGTAAGTGGAAAAATCCCTGATGTCTGTATTATTTATCAGAACTTGAGTTATTTTTTGTCTCTTAATCAAAAAAAACCCACCCATCTACATTCCTAAGGCTTGTAAGAGGTAGAATCTGGGCTATAATTTCTATGACAATGTTGTAAAATATCTTTCCTCTCTTTTTCCAGTTTTTTATATTTAACTTTTATTCAGAGTTTCTGTATTTCTCCTACCAAAGAAAATGTTCCTTCCTGTTCTCTTCCCATTTATTTGAAATACAGCTGATCACATAACGTTCCAAAATTGTTGACACAAATATTCTTCTCACATGCCTCCCTTTTTCATTGATCTTATCCATACAACAACTTTTTTGCAAATTCTCAATACTTATCCTGTTTGTGCTGAAGTTATTGTTTTAAAAAATTTATTCCCCAAACTGACCATCACAATAATACTCTGGTCCAGTACTTTTTAGAACCTCAATGGGCAGAAAAGGAGAAGAGAAGAGAAGAGAAGAGAAGAGAAGAGAAGAGGAGAGAAGAGAAGAAGAAAGGAGCGAAGAGAAAAGAGAGAATAGAAGAGAAGGAAGAGAAGAGAAGAGAAGAGAAGAGAAGAGAAAGAAGAGAAAGAAGTATTAGACTATTTCTTATTTTTTAGAATTTATAATTATTATAGACCCTTCTTTTGCATATTTGTATGGTGTATACATTTAATAGAAAACAACAAATAGAGGGCATGGAAAACAATTCATTAGCGATTTGTCTCTTTAAAAACTATCAATTGTTCTTAGTAGAATAATTTTTAAAGCACGAAATGATTGTCTCTAGCTTGTCAATAAATGGAGTACGAGTAATTTGTTCTGGTTTGTAGTCCAAAATTCAGCTCCCCAGCTCAGCAAGTTTACTTACTGATAGAATACTATTTTAATATAGTACTTTCCAACTCTGATAAAAATGTTATTACAATGTTTAAAGTATTTTGCAAGATATGATCCTTAATTCTAACTCAATTCTATCTCAGCCTTATCAGACAGAGAAAACTAGTAATTACAAAGGCAAAAGAGTCAAGATAGGCATGCTCACAGTCTTAATTGAAGTTTCTTTATAGCCATTAGAAATTACAGTATCAGTGAAACAACAACACACAACAAAATTATTTTGACCTTATACAGACCATAGACAAACAAACAACAACAAACAAACAAACAAAACAACCAAAAAGAAAAAAAAAAAAAAAAAAAAAAAAAACAAAAAAAAAAAAAAAAACAAAAAAAAAAAAAACAGAAAAAAAAAAAAAAAAAAAAAAAAAAAAAAAAAAAAAAAAGTGAATTTATATCTGCTTCTACTGCAAAAAAATAAGTGCTTTTATAGCAGGCATACACTACCAAAACAATAAATGTACTCAGCTCCAGATTACAGACACATACATGGAATTGTCTGTTAACAACTGAACAGCCCCTAGAGTTTATTCAAACTGTCTACACAGAGACAGGAAATGCAATTTGAGATTTTGTAAGGTATCTGAGACACGTACATGGTACTAGTATGTGAACAGGAACCTAGAGAAAACTTTAAATTTCTACAGGAGCTGCTGCAGGCTTTGAGAGTTTTTCTCTAATATTACCTTTGGATGCCATGCTGAGCAAATTAACTAAGCATCAGCTTCAGGTGATGTAGATCTCTGTACCGACTACATTTGACTGACGACAGTGACATCCTGGATTCTTACTCTTCATATAGATGCTTGCATGAAGACGACTGCATTCGTGTTAAAAATCTGAAACTCAACTACAAACATAAAATTAATTAATTTCACCTAATTTTAACTAACTTTTATCTAGGTGTCTAACCTACTGGAGTGATTTATGGATTTAATAATGTACTTACACATGTTTAATATCATTCAATTCACTGCAGTGTAGCTAAGATTCCCAGATGGGACCAGAAGATTAAAAAAAACCAAAAAACAACAACCTGAAAAAAAAATCACATTCTTCTACAGAGGCAGTTAGATCTCAGTCAGAACATCCTAGAAAATCTCAAGTGAAAATTTCCTAAACTAAAGCAATGGATCAAGGTGTTATAACACCTTCATGAATCTGCTGTGATAGTCATCTCTGTAGGGTGATGTATCCATTCCCAAAACAACTAGTAATGAAAGAAGGGTGTATTTAAGTTCATCTTAGATAATTCCTTGAAAATAAAAAAAGCAAGTGGTGTTTCAGAAGAGTCATTGACTAGAGCGAGAGAACCTAGAATAAGGATGATGCTTCTTACTGGCTACAGTTTGGTAAGTACATCCCATGTTAAAAATTTCAAAATGAATGCACCAGCACTAGTCAGGAGTACATACAAGTTGTAGAAAAAATAAGGTGGAATCATATGGGATGGACAGTCACTTCATTCCATCTATCCGTATGTGAAAAGACTGTCCATGACTGGAAGAACACTCAACATCTATCCTGTCCTCCAGACAGGTATACGCACATAAAAGGTAAATAAAGGCTAGAAAGGAAAAGCAGAACAGAACAGATGGCATGATCAATGCAAAAACTTTGGTCATACCACCTAACGAGTTAGATATTGATGAAAGGGTTTCTGAGTTCATGCAGGCATTCTTGGAGGATTGGCTTATTTGTGATGTTTGAAAATTTGGAATATTAAAAGATGGATTGAATTATTCTTTATTAATTAATTCCTTCAAAATGCAAAAACTTACTTTCTTATTACATTTGCTGTAAACATTATATGATAGCATTGATCTTAAAATTAAATTTAAACAATGTTACTTCAGGGCAAATCCACTTTTCTGATAACTTTCATTATTAACAATGCTGTATTTACTGTGGGATTGAATAACCCAAACCAACAACTAATGCTGGAGCAAAAAATAAAGGTTATGTGAGATTAGTTTCTGAGTTGTGGTTTTCAGAGGAGAATTCTTTTGCTTGTATAGAGCCTTTAGGAGTTTCAGCATTTCAAGTATCATATTTCTGCAGTGAATCGTCATGTAAAGAAGATCAATTTTGCTTCATGATTGCCATCTGAAATATGGGTGTCTAATCTGAAGCATTTAAGGGATCCTTCTATATTCAGTCTTGATAGGTTTTGATGTAGTTACCCTATTCTCAGTTAGCTGTTAATTATACCTGAGCATGTTACATATCTTGTCAAACTACACAGAAATAAAGCTTTCATTCCCAACCTCCACTACCAAAGAAAAGATCTTTTGAGGAATTCTGAGACTGATGTTGGTCATAATGGTAAGAGGAAGATTGGAAAAATGAGATGAAAACAAATATGGGAAAAAAAGATAGCATAATATACTGTGCTGCTATATTTTTAAAATCTAAAAGAAAATCTATTCACATCTGTTGTGGAGAAATATTCCTTTAAACATAGATTTCTCGGGATAGCCACAACCACAGAAGTCAGTGCAAGAAATTTAATTATTTTATAAATATTTATCTTCCTACTCAGCAATTCCTATTAGCCATGCTTTGATTTAGTATTTATTAATTCAACCCACCTAGATATTAATCCTCTTGACAGTGCTAATAATCTGTTTTGTAAAATCTTGCTTGTGTGCCCTATAACCTGTTGTCAAACAAATCTTTATTGCCAGAAGGGAAAAGAGTGACACAGTTTCAAAGACTGTGATGATGGAAGACTTTCTGATGATCATTTACTTTTATAACCTGTAGAACACAGATGATAAGATAAAGACAATTAATTTCCATTTCAAATCCCATGCTTTGTCTAATTTATTTTTTAAAACAAACAAAATTTGTTCTCAATGCATAGTGTGCCATCCTGGAAAAGCTATATTATTACCCTTCATAAATTGGCAATGGCAATTTGCTCCAACTCTGTTTTAGCATCTATTAATTTTCACATATTTTACTTAGCTAATCAACATGAGCTTGTTTTGCTTTGCCTAATTACAATATGACTTTCCTCTATATTCTGTCCATAAGCTTTGTACTGTATTCATCTTTTATCCACTTGGTTTAACAACAGCCTGTTACATACTAAGTCCAGGGAATTACAATATTTTAAGTACAAATGAGTAGAATTCCTTTCATTATTCTCAAGTTTAAATTAAGAAAGAAAAAAGAAAGTGTGGACAGGCTTTTATATCACATAGCATTAAAGGTAGTTGAGGAATCATGCTTTTCATCACTAACTGTAACAAAAGGCAAAAATATGACTGATGCCATAACCATCTATGCTTGGCACTCTCACCTGCCTGAGTAAATATCTAGTTGGTAAAAAGCAATTTTGACTACAAATACAGATAAATGTTAAAAGTCATATTTCTAAATCTCAAGTGACACTTTACTTACTTACTGAAAAATAAAACTCATGTCACTGTCAATCTTCATTGATGTTTTAAAGCTTTTCCCTTGCCTATCCTGGCATTGCTTCCATTTGTGTTGTTATGTTTGTCTGAGTTTGAGGGGGTTTGATGTTTGTACATGACAACTGAAATGTTCATGTTTGGTACTCAGGTGAGGATTTGACTAGATCAAGTTAATAGATACAAGAGGCAAAGCTGACAAAAGTTGATAATCCTTTTTAGCTGCTTATGAAAGAAAAGGGACTGGTGAACAGAAAAGGAAATAAGGATTTAAAGGAAGTCAAAAACATTTTATGGACCCAAACTCACTTCACTGTTAGGTCATTTGATTCTCCATAAAACAGGATCATTAAAAAAACTCAATCATTCAGTCACACACTGATGTCTTGCAATAGAGAGGCAAAAGTATTCTAGCAATAACTAGGCACATCTGAAGAAAATGAAACAGTTTTCTTAACAGCCTAGCTTGGCCAGCACTTTCTTAAAATGGGCAAGGGGCAGGGGAGGGACGTAGCCTTTTTGGATGGATACAGAGTAATTTCTTGCAAGAAATTCAGGATGATGAAGACCAACTGGCTGGGTTCAGTGTGTCCATTAGATCAAAAAATACAGGATTGAATGATATCCTGGTGGACCCTACACTTTGGGAAAAGAGATGTAAAGTAACAAGGCACCAGAATCCTTACCTAATGGGGTGTCTGCACAGGACAGTAGATTTAAACATGTATTTTAACTCTTCTTTGTGTACCACATGTAGATGTTTTATTTGATGCCATTCCCTCCAAATTATTCATACAGTATGTCTCCTTCAAAGGAAAGAAAGAAAAAAATCTATTTGTAAGTACAAGTTCCAAGGAGACAGTTATTGCTACAAAAGTAGCAGTGAAAATTCAAAGAAAAAATAAAAAAATCAAGTAATACCTTAAGAATAATATGTTTCTGAGGAAGGTGTTGTTTCTCTCTCTACACACTGATAATGACAAAGTAATTAAGGATATACACATCTAATTCTCCACTTAGTTGCTGTCTTGAAGCAGGCATCCTTTAACAGTCTTAAATATTGTGTTAGAACATTGATTCATAAGAATTCAAGACAATGTATTTCAGAATTGTTGTAAAATGGAAAAACCTAATATTATTTTATACTTAATTCCACAGACAATTCCTGATTGCTCTTTATTTTAGAAATAGAATTTAGCATGGGTTATTTTCTCCTTAGTGCTATAGCAGAAATTAAAGAGTTTTGAAAAATAGCATAAGAGACAGTTATAACTTTTAATCTAACTTTGAACATAATAGAACATGAAAATTATATGATATATGAATATTAGAATAGAAACACTAATTCCTTTTCCTCTCATCTCTTCAAAAAATCACATGAAGATGCAAATTAATTGTATTTCGATAGACTTAGGTGAATAGTTTTTGCAAAACTAAATTAATAGAAAAAATATTTTTTTCATTTATTTAAAATAATATCTAAGACTCCAATGAAATTTGGTTTGGAATGTAAGCTATTTCAGTAGCAGTATATCCATCAAAACCACTTTATTTTGGGAAGTGAGATATGGAAATTGGTTAATTTTTTGATCATATAACCTGCAACTATATATTTCTTTGCAATTGGCAAGCAAATGTAAAAACTATTACTTGAACATTTGTAATTTATATAAAATTTATGTGAAATAAGATACTTCCATTAAAATAATAAATAAAATATTTTAACCTGCATTTTATAAGAAACTAAATAAGACAAAATACTAAGAAAACAAATACACAAGAAAGCCCATCCTAACACTTAGGTACCTGGAAATTTATGCAATAATAATATAATAATAATATTGGCTGCAGAAAATTATCTATTTGTCTTTGAAAGGTCAGTGCCTCATTCAATTCTGTATATCTGTACTAAGATCGTCTGGATACTAAGTTGTCCTTTTGACAACCATTTTCTTAGAGAGATTTGCTATCAGAATTTAAATTAATAATAAATTCACAGGTGAAGTATTTTTTAAAGATTCTCTTAAGAATCATCAATTATGTATTTGATTTTCAGTTTCCCCATGACAAAAATTTGTAGAATGAAATTTAGAAATACTACTAATTGCATTGATTGAACAGCATCAGCTTAAATGACAAGAACATGTCAGTACCCTAAAACCTAATTCTGAAAAAAATTTGGTAGAAAAAAGAGGGTGCTGAAAAAAATTGGTAATACAAAAATAAAGAACATGTTGAAATTGTTACATCCAGACATAAAAATTGGTTAATTTTTAATTTATAATGATCTTAAAATAATAATGTCATTACTAGCTCTGGCTGTAATAAGGAATCTTTTAAAGTATTTAGTCTGATTTTTTTCAGAGTTATTCATATTACTTGGGAGGAATATTAGCATTTTCTATTTAAATGTACATTCCTGGAAATAATTTCCATTCTGTTTAATTAATAAACACTGAAGTTATGTCACTTCTAGCACAGTGGCACCTGACCACATTATGCACTGAGGTGCATAATCCTTTGCCATCTTTTGCTGCATTTGTTGAAGTAAAAATAAAGATGGCTGAACTCACTCATTCTCCAGGGAGAAAAGGCACTATTAAGGTGTTTTGCCTTTCTATCAACAACTAAACTTAGGTATCACTGTCCAAGATTTATCTGTGCTTTTGCTTTCATTCTGTGATGATCCATGGAAGACATATAAGCATGCTGTATCATTCCTAGACAATTTCAAATGTTCTGAGTAATAATAGAATAATCAAGATTTAAAAAAAGTAGTATTTCAAAGTATAACACTTATTTTTTTAAATTATTAAAAACCTACAGGTTTCTCTTTTAGGAGTAATGAGCATGATTAAACAAAATTTATAAAATTATATGCCAAATTGAGAAGTGTAGAAAATAGTTTTTCAAAATAGGAAAAATGTTTGTGAGAAGAGTAATCCTTTGAAAATTTTATATCCACATTTATGTTTACTGCAAGTATCATTTGAAATGTATCTGCCTTCAACTTACTGTCTTACTCGTAATGGCAACATTTAGTTCTTTCACCCACCAATTACAAAAAGTGATTTTTTTTCCAAGTTCAAACCTTCAGAGACAGAAAAACATGTGTCTGCAAACATTTAAGACTGTGACACTGAATATAATTAAATCTAAAAATATTTCTGAAGAAATTAAGGAGGCTTTTCCAGGGAAAATGAATTCTATGACAACACTGATGAAAATGAGGAATTAATAGAGAACTGTTTTCGTAATACTACGTATTGCATGCAACTCACCCACTTCCAAAAGGATTTACTTTGTATGGATAAAAATCTGTAGTGAAATATATATATACAAATGTAGTACTGTAAAACATTAAAACCTGTTCTAAAACTTAGCTGAGTTCTTTATTTATTAAATGTAGATTAAAATAATTAATTCAAGGTTTAACTTAAGAATGAGACATGTAAGATGACTTGTGCTTAGCTTAACATCTGCATATCTGCATACATCTGCATTTTCTTGCATATTAGGAAAGATCCTTGCTGCTCAGATTTATAATATTTTGAGCTTATGAAATTTATCAATATTTATGAAATTTATAAAAAAAAAAAAAGGAAACAAAATTTAAAAGCAATATCAAAGATAATTCGTTTCCAATCAATGTTTTTTTCTGTGCTAATAATTTGATCTGTTAAGGTGAAATATTTTCTATAAAGATTAATATATGAAACAAATATTCAATGTCATGACAACTGCATGCTCACAGTGTTTCAGATTTTTTTTCTCTTCATTGTGAGCTATTCTCTAAATCATTAATTTAATTATGCAAATCATTTGGCTTAGACTTCAACACCAAGCCTTCAAAGATGGTTTTCAGGTTCAAAAGAACAACTTTTCAACAGGCTCCTTCTACCCATGATCCTGACTATTTTGCTGAAATCTCAACTCAGCATTCACCACTGCTCCTGTATCTAGGTATTTTCTACACACATATTTTACATCTCTGTTCTCACTTATTCCATCTTTCAGTGTCTTATTTTCTCTATAAAACTGACTTGATTTTCAATCAACATTCTCTTCACCTTTGACACTTGTTCTCACCTTCTCACCAGACCTCTTTTCAAGTATTAATCAAGCCCAACATCATTATTATTATTCTGGGATAAGGTCTTACACTTTTGGTTGATGGTACATTGTAAATGTCTGTAATTATCATAAACTGTTGAAAAGTTTTTAAGATATGCCCACTAATCACCCCTTTTAATAATATCCTCTGGTTTTTTTCCTGCCTCCTACTTCACTGCATATCACTGAATTTAATTTTTTGTAATTAACATTCCTTTATATTATATTAAGAATATTGCAACGCTTCCCTAATTCTATGTATGTTCTTATAATTTCTGCTATAAATATTAATGCAAGCATTGAGAGAAATACAGATAGAAATTAATGTGGCCTATCAATAAATGTCTAAAATCAGTTATAATAAAAGTAATCTTAGATACTTATATAGGTCCCAGCTACAGGCAATATAGAAAGATTAATATCTTCAAAGACTGGTAATTTCCTACTGCTGTTGCCTGGATTTTCTGCCTGGAAGGCCCTAACCCTCTCATCACCCCAGGTAATTGTTTACTGTTTTTCTTTTCAAAATCAATATTTTTAATCTTTGTCAGCATGTTTACCTCATGAATTTAATTTTTTGGTGGTAAATAGCCTTCATTTCTTTGCTTTGTGCCTGTAAAAATGTATGTGTTCTCTGTACATATAGCTTACATGAAACATGAGCCAAAAAAATCAGTATTGAAAGAAGGGGTGTGGGGGGTTATCCATCTCAGGGATTTTCCAGTCTTAGCATTTCAATTAGATTAATTTTCTGAATCTCTAAACAATCTTCTGATGAGATCCAGGTCATCCTCCAGTATAAAGACCTACTACTGCAAGGTTATCACAATCCATTAAGGAATCAATAAAGCAAAATAATATCAACATGTATATAAATAACACGTTTTCATATGTAACTGTCAGCGTGCTATGTTAAAGTCTCCACATCAAACTGTTCTATCTATAGGTAGAGAGGATTGTGCAGAGAATTTGTAGCCTAACTGGGATGTAGAGATTCAGAAACCCAGTGTATTGTAAAGAGGCCAGCAGATGCTAACATCAATCAGTGCCAAAGAAAGAAATGAAGGATGAACTAAGTCCAGTTTTACTGTATAATCCTTGTCAGGAAAAATGATGTTTTCTAAACATCTATGAAATAAACTCATTTTTTTTCCTGAGACAGATTTTCAGGGAAACTTTGCTTTTTCTCAGACAGTTCAGGGAAACAAGGCTGGTGTGTGAGAGGTCTGGAACATAAGTCCTACAAGGGGCAGCTGAGGTAGTTGGGGATTGTTTACTTGGAGAAGAGTAAGCTCAGGAGGCAAACTTAGCCAGATGAGTGTCAGGCTGCTCCCAGGGAATCAGCCACAGGACAAGAGGATGCAGCCTTAGTCTGCGCCTAGAGAGGTTTAGCCTGGACATTTGGAAGTCTTCACAGGAAGGTTTTGAGTTGGTGCTCTTATCTGTTTCTCTTTCTCTTTCTACAAGACTGAAACTGGACCAGTTATTGTTTGACCTTCTTTTTTGTTCCTCATTTTTAAGGCTTGGAAACATAAACTTGATCACTACAAAAATATTAATCTAGATCAGTGGACTCCCAAACTGTTTATCATCTACTCTTGTCAGTGAAAGCTTTCTGGTTGTATGCCCTTAATAAATTTTACATGTACTATGTACTACTGAAGTTCTAGTATTTTCTTCCTAAACCACAATGATTCATGCTCTGCATCTTTGTCTGCACCCCACATTGCAGCCCACTTATCTAGGTGACATGAAGAAGGAAACAAAATTTCTTCAGTAAACTTAATTTTTTTTAGGACTGAAGGGGTGGTGGGAAGGGAATAAATTAACAAAAAATATAATAATTTGTTTCTTTAAGAACCCCTAAAATCTATTTAACATAATTAAGTCTTCAAATTCTGTGTGAGAAGATAAGAAAGCCAATACAAATCCCTTTGAATACCCTCTCAATCAAAATAACAAAAGAGATTGCATCAATTTAAACTTGCAAAGACACATGCACTGAAGTCTCTCTATCATATTCCCACAATAGGATTTCATTGACAAATATGATCTATTCTGCTGAAGACACAATCTTCTTGGCTTTCATCCAGAGATGATTGCTTTCCTTTCTTATACACAAAACATTTACGCATTTCTGTACTTCTTCAGAAAAGTAATTTTAAAATTAAAATTATTTCCTGTATTGGCATTCTAGTTACAAATTGTAGTCTAAGATTAAGGCCTTTAAGATTGTCAAGAATTCATTGGTAAAAACTGCTCTGTCAGCTTCAGTTCGTCAAACTCCGTGCAGCCTTAGCAGAAGAGGGACTACTGTTAATATCAGTGCTCCTATTTTGTAGGGTTGGATGTTTTTTAGTTCAGGTAACCAAATTTCAATGTATTTGGTTTTGGCCAGAACTAGAGTTCTAATAACCAGGAGTGGGGATAATTTACATAAAAATTACAATGGTTACTCCTCTTATATTTAGTTAGATAATCAAGAGTTTTTCCTTTGTGAGGTATCACACACAATTCAGAATCTGAAAGTATTTATAGATGTATTAGTTTTGATAGTTATCACAAATTTGACTGATAGCATGGTAGACTTCACTAAGTCTTTTCAGACTATCAGACAAAAGTCAAAATTAGTACTAAAATATTTAATGTCAGCAAATTTGAAAGAGATGATAGATAATCTGTTTCTGTATCTAGTTGGCAACAATGAAACAAACACATCTTAATCCGAAAGTAATATAAACAGAAGATACAAAAGCATAATTTAAAATATTTTTTTCTGTATGTTATTCTGGAACTTTTTTCTTAATTTTTCTCTTCAACCAAGCTCCCTGTCTGCAGTAATACTCACTATTAAGAATCTTCATATGATATATTCCTAAGAATTTATATGACCTTAAAATGTCCCTCTGAATAATACTATGTTTCTGCTTGAGTGTAACTTTTATTTCAAATTTCACTTCAGTTACAGCACATCATCCAGTTTTCATACTTCTCTATTTGATTAGGAGCTACTTTCTTGTTAAGATCAAATTCAGCCATAAATGAGAACATCACAGCACCAAATTGTTGTCTTTATGAGTGTAACTGCTAATTTAAGTATGTATATTAAATAATAACTTGAATTATATACTATTAAATTTATGAATAAAAAAGTATGGAAATTAAAAAAAATAATATTTTCATGAACATGTGGCAGCACATCTTTTTGTCTGGGCATTCAGTAGCTATTGTACAATATTGCTCTGCAGAAAAAACCACACAAAACCAAAGGAAAGAGAAAATCATACAAAAGAAGAGCAAAATTCAGGGAAATTGTTCTGCATTTCATATTCTCCGAATTGATTTTGTAACTATGTATCTCATTGGAAAATTTTATGTACCTAAATAGAAGATTTTAAAATGGAATTGCAGGTATCCACACCTAAGAGATTGTCCCGAAAACCGCTACTAGAACGTGCAGTCATTACCTAGCCTCAAAATGCTAGTATTCTGAAAACATGTATGATTTTGATTGATATTTTTCTCAGGGATCTAAATGTTCTTTTACTTCATGTATCAAACAGCAAAAGGTTCTAGAATAGACTCAAGCGTCAAATGTATTCAGAACAAAGACTTTGCCTTGGGCAAATCAAGCACCTAATTTGGCAGACATTCACAGAATACACTTAACAGAGATTCAGACAGAATACTGCTGTGTTTGAATGTAATTTAATTTTCTTTTTTTATTGAGGAGTCAAAGCACTCATCTGAAGGTGGGCAGAGGTTTGATTTCTACTCCTGACTGAGTGGTAAATATTGAGTCCCTGTATTTCTTTAGATCCATTTTTATTTGTACAGTACACTGTGGAAGTCCCAACCAAAAGTGCTCAATTCTCTTCATGAATCCTGTGAGTAGTTAGAAGCACAATCTACTATTTCATCTTTCAATTTTATGATAACTGCATAAATGGGCCTTCTACTTTTACAACTGCACACTACTGCCTTTGGTGCTGGCTTCATTTTCCCTTCCATTTCCAAAATTAATGTGCATAGCATATTGTAATCTTTGGTTTTGTACAACTTTTCACATTAAACAGTTAAGTTTAAAATAATTATCCTAATTCCCATTACACTACAAAGAAGTGAAGGAGTACATGAGGAATATAGATTGTCTAATGATTTATGAAGGACAAACTGCTGCATAATGATCACACTTCCTTCCATAAATTATAAAATGAAACTAAATAACTATTGAGACAGGAAACTGCTAGACTTTTAACTCAGCAACATGAATCCTACCTATTTTGTTCAAAAATAAAGATATACAGTGATCTGTATTATGAAAATTTATCATTAATTTATTGGTGAAATTTTGGATTTACCCTGGCAGGTAATAAGGGAAACCTTTGATACAGAACCTCGAGCATCTCCTCCTCCTCTTCTCCTTCTCTGACCTTGATGTTCACACAGTCGTTCTATTTTTTTTTCTTCAGTCTCACTCTTATGCAGCATTTTGCCCATTCCTTAATAAGTCTTCCCATCAAGACCCGTCATGACTGGAGGACTCAGCCATTCACTGTGGTCAGTCTGCTGGAGCCAACTGGAACTGTCTGTGTCCAGCACAGGGCAGCCCAGCCTCTTGTCACAGAGCCCACCTTTGCTATCAAAACCTTGCCTCCTACATCCCATTCAACCATCATAGTACGCTTAAATAATCAGATCAGTTCTGAGAGCAAGAGCAAAGGGGCTATTTTCTAAGGCAGAGGTAATTTGCAATATGTAGAGTAAATAAGAACACCACAGACAACAGTATTTGAAGGCTTACAGATGTGAGAGACTGTGATTTCTGATAAAGGACAGAATGGAATTTTCAATCAGTATTTTTCCTATTTTTTTCATCCATTTAATAAGAGTGACAAAAGGTAAAACAGGATAAAGTTCAAAACTAAAAGATCCCATCTTGATGTTGTGAAAACAGCTTTCAAGTAATTTCCTTTGCACAATGAAAAATCTTTTTCTTCTTTAGAAATTGTATGAAGTGGATGATGACTTTTTGAAATTACTCATTTCTCTAAGTGGTACCTTATTCTCAAATCCTCTGTGACAGAGGCTGATCAAAGAGTATCCAAAGGGAACTCATTTAGGAAAGCAGTAGAAAGGGCTGTATGAAGCTTTTTATTCTTTACAAAGAGCAAGCATAAGATGCTTGTAGATGGTATGTTAAGAGAAATAGCAGAGTGACTGAAAACAGGTGGAAAAACAGATATGTGCTAAATAATTGAGTACTAATATAAATAGATGGTATGGTTTTGGGTGTCTAGTGACACACAGATACACATCTAGTGCCATCACTATCAAAGGGTATCTGAGTGACGTTGGCAGATATGGCACAGGGTCTGAGACTTTAATATACTAATTTAGGAGCAGCACCTGGAAGCTGAGCAAGATATCCCAGGACATTACAAGTGGCACAAGACACCAAAGCATAAATAACTGAACTGGGCATATTCACTCAATAAGTACATGTTCTGGAAACAAGACGTACTTGATAAATACTACTACTTGTGGATAAAGGTTTTACATTTTATGGAAAATGCATCATTTTGTTCAACCCTATTATAGGATGAGTCTCTATCACAGATCTCCATACCTTTGAACTACTGAAATAGTAGCTGTGTCCTGCCTTCAGAGATGTGAGAGGTAAGAGCAGGACCTCTGTTTTCAGTTGTGTCTTCACTTCTGGATCATATGATACAACTAAATATGGGGGAAGGCAGGAAGGAGACAAAGGAACAGCAAAATGTGATAAGATTAATTTTTGAAAGGTGTTCAGTATTAAAGGGTGTTCAGAAAAAACCCCACATTTTTAAGTGTCTAGAGTTGTGTTTTATTTATTGGATTGCTAATAGTAATCCTGGTGTATGGTTCATTGATTGCCAACTAATTTTGTGTCATGATGGAGAGATGAATGAACTTAAGCTGTCCAAATTGGAGTTAAAATAGGTGACTTAAAATGCCTTTCCCTGCATTAAGCATGGCAAGAATAGACTTGGTAGCCGTAACTTAGGCAAAAATAATTTATTATATTTAATTAATTCAAATAGAAAGATTATTATGTACTTTGGGCTAGAATTATTTTAATATAATCTTTAAACTTCAGGAAAAGAAAATCAGGAAAAATAATTACATTTAAGCAAAGGTATTGGCTGAGGTCTGGTCCTAAGACTACTGAATGTAGTAGAAATAATCACATTGTTTTCAGCATCATTTTGTTTAAACGATGATTGCATGTATTGAGGTTGGGTTTTTTTGATTTTTTGGGGTTTTTTTCAATCTTATTTCATGCCTGGGTGGAGGTTATAAAAGAATAATGATCTTAATAAACTGTGAAGTAAAACCACCAGATTTTCTACAGCCAAATACTACATCTAGAGTCTATGCAAGAGCAATTTCCTGACAATTTTGAATTTTTTAAAATGTACTAAAATTCAGTTTTATCATATATAATCTTCTCATCATTACATTTTTTGATGTCACACTGTCTTTTAAAATTTTTTTGCAATTGATGCTAAAATCAGAGTTACAGAAACAAACAAACTAACTAAAAACCTCAACAATAAAAAACAGCCACAAAAAAAGTCTTGTTTGTTTTCAAGTCACATATTATCACTTTTGTTTTACTAATTAATCCCAAGTAGAGGAGCAAATTCTTTATCAATCTGCAAGTGGAATTTATGTAATTTTAATTCTTCTGTAGACATCTCATCTACAGATCTATTCTTTCGCACTCTCCCTTCCTCTCACAAAACACAAGATTTGAAACATGATTCTTTCCTAGAGGTAAAAAAACCCCTGGTATTTCTAGGCTATGTCTTTCTTAAGATATGTTTCCAAAAAAACACCCAAAGAGAGAGAGAGAAATTGATTTAAAATATAATCATAATTTTTATGATTTTCCTTAGGACAACTCCTGGAAAGAGTCGCATATGGTGCTCTCAAAGAGGCCATCAAGAGTCTTTTATTTTGTTGATTTGGTTTCTTTTTTAGTATTTAAGGGGCAGATATCCATGTGTTACAAATTCTAATTATGTTGATCTGTATTGAGAAGCATTGCTGTGTTTTTATCAGAATTTAATTTTTCTGGTTGTCATTACTTTTATTCTAAGTAGCAATGAAATTTAAACAGTAGAAATTATTGTCCATACTTTCTTTATCCTTCTCCATTCAGACATTCATGAACTTTTAATATTTTAGTGCTTTATACCTTGTAGAGCTTTCAATATTACTTAAGCACATTACGATATGTATCTGCACTATGTGTTGATTCTCCCCAAGGATTTTCCAATTCATTATGAATTTTGTCAAATAAAATATTATGAAAAAAGGTCTCTTTAAAACCAGTCATCATATAAACCTGCATTTTCCCCAACAACTTAGGGGTTAATCAAACATCTTGGAAAATATAACTTAATTTTCTGAAAATACTGAAATGCATTTGCAAGGCTAATTAAGTTTAACTGAAAGCTACCTTCTATCGGTTTTTAATTAGATACTTCTGCTTTACAAGTACAGAAATCATGGACTGCGTCCCAGTTCTGAGTTATATGAAACTGGGGAAAATGGTGATTTGTTGTGATCAGTGTGATTACACTGACAGTAGGTAGTTTTTTTTCTATTAAGATTCTCCATAGCAGGTTTCCTGAAGCTCTCCAAGGGTAGGGAAGAGGAGGGGAAGGAAGGAAGACTGATAAGTTGTGAAAGAGTAGACCAGAGACAGCTGAGAAAGTGAAAAATAGATTGTACAGAGAGGTAACAGTTTTGAGACATGAGTCTTTAACAGATCAAAATTTCCAGAGGGAAAACACTGCTATGAAATGTTTGCAAAATCCTAGAGGTCCAACCGCTGCAAAAAAATGCTGAACAACCATGATCCAAATCAACAAACCAACCAACCCTGAAGAAAGAAACAAGCAAACAAAATCCAGGCAGAAAAGAGCAATTTGGTACTGTCAAGGATCAGCAGTGTCTAAGCAGGGCACAACAAGCAGGAAGCACTCAAACATTTGCAGCCCCATTGCAGTGTCCGAGTGTGCACAGCACTGCTGTGAGCAGAGCTGCAGCGTGTGAGCATGCAGTACCCCACTCTGAGGGTGTGAAAGGCACTGCTGCAAGTATGCAGTTTGCTGTCAAGGTGTGTGAGCTTCCAGGACAGTGTGTGAGAGGGCAGGACACTGTTCTGAGTGCTGCATTTTGGGGGAAAGTCTGGAATGTCAAGAGCTACAGTTGGTGATGTCACAGATGAGAGCCTCTAGGTAAGCATAAAGGGACAAACAAATGGAGTGTCATCATGAGAGTTTGCTATTGGCCACCCAGCCAGGATGGAAACAAATTATTCTTTAAGGAACAAGGGGACATTGCTGAATAAGCCACCTTTGTCATTGTGGGGAAATTCACCTTGACAGGTGTTAACTACACAGTTGGTACAAACAGATCCAGGAGATTCCAAAAACACCAGTGTGAAATTTTTTAATACGGATACACAGGGAGGCAAATTGGAGGCATGCACTCTGTAATTTGTGGCTCGTTCCTAGAGAGGGTCTCATGGGTGAAGTAGTAGTTGGTGGACAGCAACCATCCAGTTATTAAGTTTCAGATCTCTGGTGCCTTGCCTGCACCAAATTTGCTCTCAAGATGGACCAGGCACAGGTGAGTACAGTAGGAAAATCAGCAACTTTTATTAATGTGTGCATGATGAAGACACCCCAAGTCACTCAGGATACCACGCCAGCTCCTGGCCAGCTGCCATCTCTGGAAACTGGCTTGACACTGGCAGCTGTCCCACTGTGTGGGACACTGGAAAAGCCTGTGCAGAGCATGGAGCCCCTGCTCTAAAGCAGGAGGGCTGATTCTTTGCTCCTGGGAGCATGGGATTCCAGCTGGTGACGTGAGGGGAGAGGCTGGATGGGCAACAGGGGCTGTGCATGGCAGGGATAGGGCCCTCTGCCCTTGCTGCTGTCACCAGCTCTCTGAATTCATCAACAACTTAAAAATTAGTACTCCTGTGAAATATTTAATTTGTAATCCTCAAAAATCATGTTATGAGTTCAAATTTCTTTGTGCACACTAGAGAAAGTTCCTTTTTTGATTTGAACAGATAGTATCCTCAACATTTCTAAAACTTATGCTAGATGCATTCAAGGGAGTACTGGCCCTCTGTAATTGCAGCTCTCTGGCCAGCAAAATGTATAGATTGTGAGATTCTCACCAAAGCGTAGTTAAATTAATGGCATACTCTATTTTTCCCAATAAACAGCAGCTGCTAAAGGAACCATATTTAGTTGGTTCACATGATAATATGATTTTCTGCAGTTTATATTCACAGTGCAGGAAACCATCACTTATTACCACGATTACTGCATGTGATGTAGTTACCATTAGTCATACATTCCTAAATTACTTTAGCTTTAACAACTGTTATTTGAAATCCTAAAATTCATTTTAATGCTACATCTCAGGTTTTCTATGGTATGAAATGTCCTTTCTGCTTCAATGCTGTTAATCCAGGAAATGTACTGGATCCAAGCAGTATCTTCATGATGGTGAGGAATTAGTCTTGTAAGATCCATGTGGAGAGAAAGAATAAAGTGACTGCAGCAGCCATTTCTGCCTGAAATCACAGGAGCCACGTTCCTGAACAGTTAGCAGAAATAAGCTAATGCACTGATCTACATATATCTGCTACAACCAGCTTGTTACTTTAAAATGCAGCCAAGAGGACAAGCATAGATCTTTACAAATATTTCATGCATGTTTCATACAGCAGAGCTAGATTATCCCCACTTTACTGCTGGCTCTGCATTTGTGCCACAGCCCCGCTGATCTCCCAGAGGACACAAAAGTAGGAGCTGTAATCTGCTGGTATTTTGGCAGCTGATAGTAACAGCATGTTCAAATGCAGTAATAAATCCCCATTTCTTATATAAAATCACTCATCCAAGGAATCAATAGTGGGTAAAATATTGATGATTTGTGTAGGTGTATCATACTAATTTGTTTTTTACTCTAACTGTGAGGAATCAAGAACTTTCAGTTGCCAGAGCCAATAAATCGGACACAACAGTGAGTTGGGCACATCCTGTGCTTATTTTTTGAATATCCCCTGGCAGATTCTAAGAATTAATGAGTAATCTGTGATTATGATAAAGTTTTATGTTAATAAAAACCTGATCAACACCTGCATTTTTTTTTTTAAATTATTTTCCCCACATAGTTTAGCAAGGTGGTATTCCAAGACATCTCTTTGGACAGTGCAGTACCTTCAAAAATTGTAAAATATAGGCCGATATACAAAGACCTTAAAGGTCTTGGTGGTTATTTTGGTTTTTTTGTTGCATTTTTGTAATTATTTGAAATTTATTTCAGTGATTTCCTTTGTATAAGAAGCTTTCCACAAAATTGCAATACTTGCTTCTTTAGACATTTTTAAAAAACTTGTTCAGGGTTCTGCATCTTGGTGACCTTTCCTCTCATCCAGTCAGTTTGTCACATATTCAGGATCTTATGTTTGCTGGGGTGAGTAGATCTGTGAAGACTATAGACATAGTTTTCTCTCTGAAATCCTTACTGACTGAAAAGATATTTGTGATTTGTCAGCAAATTTAATAGCTTATCAGTGTGTACAAGTGAACAATAATATATTGTCAGTATTTAGTATCTATTCCTAACAGTGATTTTTTTTTTCCAGCTGTGTATATCAAAATGTATTGGGGTCTGCTGTAAGATTTCAAAGGGATTTCTAAGCAACATCCTTCCTCCTCTAAAGGTATTGAGAAAAGAATCTGAACAATCTATCTTCCTCTCCAGTAACCACCATTCAAACTTCAGATGGTTAGTGAGAATCATCAGACAATAGGTTCATTTCCAAGACAGCCTTTTTTTCGTGTAGTTTCTTCCCTAATAATCTAGACTGATCTTTTCTGCGAATTTGTGTGGAAACCTTGAGTAGTGTTATGCCTGATTCGTACTTACACTGGTGAGATGTAACTCAATCTCACAAATGTTATACATCATTTACTTCTTAAAGTACATTTGATATAATGGTATTCTTTAACATTATTTAAGATTATAGTTCCACAATATATACAGTAATGCAGCTACTACAAAAAGGCCTACAGGGTAATAAATAAAAAATACATTTAGTATATGGTTTTTACTCATATGTTTGCAAATATTCACATACACATTTAGATGCATATAAATGCATAAAAATATTTTACTTCCTTTTTTGTAAGAATTTATTCTATCCATAGTTTTAAAAGTCAACTTCTTTCATTTCCAAACTCACTCTGGTTTGATTTCCAAAACTTTGTGTAGAAAGTCTGTTGACAGCAATAAAGCAGTAGGTAAGAAACACTTATTTTCCTGCTTTTTCTTCTTGTTTATTTGTTGGGGGTTAGGTTTGTCCCTTTTTCACTCTAAAGAATTTTTTTCCCCATAAGTTACCAAGGAGATCAAGATTTGGATACTTAAGAGTATACTTAAATGAAACAAAGAGGTCCAAAACCTGTTTGGGGAGATTTTTTCTTTATCTGTTAGGGACGGAGTAAATACCTTCTCTGATAAGAAGCCAGCTGTAAAAACCGGGTGGAGCAGTGTTGCTTATCTCTGCTCAGATGGGGCAGTGTTGCCTATCTTTGTTCATTCTTCCACTTACCCCCACGGGGATATCTTCTGTTAATGGGCCATTAAAGCTCACCAATGACACGACACGTTACATCATGCTATTGTAAGATCCCCTACCCAGGGAGGAAGAGCCAAACCATCTTCAACTAGATAAATAGGAGCCACAAGTGTCACCACACATCCAGTGTTCCCATGAGACTCCCAAAGGAAGATTGGATTCATCTCTGGACCCTTGGTTCCACAAGATCATCGCTGCTCTAACAGGACCACATCTGCCACTCCAGGAGGGATTACTTTTGGACTGTTTCCAGCACCCTGACCAACAGGAAGTCAGGTTGTATTTCTGACTCTTTCAGAGTTTTCTAGGATTTTATATTTCTTTGTTTTCTTGCTTATTCTTCTGTACTACAGCATCTGTATTTCTAATATCCCTAGTAAAGAACTGCTATACCTATTCCCAAAATCTTTGCCTGACAGCCTTTTAATTGCAAATTTGTAATAATTTGGAAAAAGGGAGGAAGGGGGCTTACATTCCAAGGGGATTTCCAATCTTCCCTGGCAGATACCTGTCTATCTAAACCAAGACATTATTCCACTTTCATAGTACTTGGTAAAGTACCATCACCTTAAGATGTCACATTTCTGTCTTTCAGAGCCAGTTACAATACTTAAAATGTAGCTGGATGCTGTGATTGAGAGCTTGTGCCTCCATGTTATTTACAGTGCCCTTGTACCCCTTGGTATGCTGTGTTTAGCAGCAAGCACAAACCAACCATAACACAAAGATTTACTTGTTGCTGACAGATTTTTTTTTAAATTACTAAAATGTCAAGACTTTCAAGCTTTTCACTCTTTCGAGCTTTCTGACACTTCTGTACTCACAGAAGAACAACACAGCAGAGCTATTATTTGTTGTAATCCTTTGTTATAGCAAGTGCAGTTAGGAAGCTTCATTTCTAACAGAGAAAGTATTTCAGAATTATTTTCTTTTGAGCCACATTCCATCAACTGTGTATGATATTACTTTTTTTTCAGCATAAAATAGAGGAATGCAATAGTAAGGGTGGTTTTTTGTTTGTTTTGTTTGTTTGTTTGTTTTGTGGGGTTTTTTTTGTTTGTTTTTGTTTTTTGTGGGTATTTTGGGGTTTTTTTTTGGTTTTTTTTTGTTTTTGTTTTTCCCATTTAATTTTGTGGTTGTTCTCTGATATTTGTTGGTGTATCCAAAAATATCATACCTAATAAGGATATAGGTATCCTTTCAGGGATGCAAACTAAGTTTCAGTTATTTTTTCGTTAATTTAACATTTTCCAAGCATGAATGATGGACATGGTGCACTCACTCTACAGATGGCCTGTAAAGTTGTTACTTTAAGCAGTCGGCCAGAAGGTAGTGTGACTGGAATACAGTTGGCAGTCTCTGGTACTCATCAGAAAAGTCATATGAAATTTATGTGGTACAAACTATGCATATGCATATATATGTATAAGAGTAGCAAAACTGGTTTAACTTCACAGAAACCTTAGTTCTGTATGTATCTTCTAGTTTCTTCTTTGATTCCAGCTATATCTTATATCTCAGTTGACTATATAGAAATTCTGACATGTTAAACATTTACTGCTTTTTGTAGCATATGCTCTCACCAACAAGATATTATCTTATGTACCTAAGAATTCTCTTAGCATTCTTACACACTTTTTATGAAGCATTGATTGGGTATGTATAATGAAATACTTAGTACTGATAATTTTGGCAGTAATTTAAAAGTGGTCTTGATTGCTGAATTCCCAAGAAAATTATCTGCAACAGATATTTGATTTGATTAGTTGCACCTTATCTTTTAAATTATGTGAATATCAAGTAGACGAAAACAACCCAACTCCCTAGTCATGTGGGTTTTTCTGTCTTCTAAGAAAACCAAGTGCTTAGTGTAGAATGAGTAATTCTGGGCAGAGGAGTTTGCCAAATATCACCCTGAAGCTCCTGCACTCTCGCTCTCCTATTTGGACTGCTTTACTCTTTATAAGTTTTAGAGTACATGAGCAGATGAAGAAATGGGACATTCTTCTTCCTAGCAGAGTCATGCTAAGGCATAAGACTTGCTATTTTTTAACATGAAGACAACAATTTACATAGTTTCTTAAAGATGTAAGACAATTGATAGCAATGAGAATAATCTAATGGATTGAGAAAGATAGTCGTGGATCTAATTTTTTATTGATGGCAACGTACCCCACAGAGGCTGGCTTAAAGCAGATACGTCATGCTGTCAAATGGAGCACCTCTTGAAGAAAAAAATCTTATGTTGCAGGCCTGTTATAGAGCCTATACTTTAAAAACATAAGTTTCTTCTCCCCCCTCATTGTGTATGGATCTGTACAGGAGTTTCAATAGATTTACAAGTAAAATCTTGATGGCAAGTTTATTCCTAACATTTACTCAAGTTTCTATTTTACATGATAGGAATTTTATTTATAATCCTCTCAATTTCTTAGCTTTAACCACTGCTACAGTATCACCTCCAGAGTTTAATATCAATAGGACATTATGGGATTTCAGGCTCTTAATTAAGATAAGATTTCATTTAGCCACCTATAGCTAAGGAAGATGAAAACAGAACTTGGAAATCATAAGGAAAGAAATTACTGTAGCTCACTCACCTGATAAAAGATCAATGGCATATTGAAGTTCTGGACATGATAGAGAACTAAAGTTACCAATTTTAGGTAACACAGTTTGCAGGTTA